>NC_043710.1:1728774-1741580 GCF_006229205.1 Suricata suricatta
CCCCTCCTACCCTGGACCCCCTCTGCCCCTCTCTCCTACCCGGGACCCTCTCTGTCCCCCCTCTCCTACCCGGGACCCCCCACCCCGGCACTAATTGCACGGACGTTGCTACTCCTAATGGTGTCTCCCAGGCTTCAAAGGCTGTGTATGGCTTTTCTTTGATGTTCCTCAGAACGTGCCATGTCTACCAGTCTATCTTCAGGTTTATTGATCCTTTCTCCCTCCTGGCAGCACACCTCTGCTGTGCAGCCCCTCCGGGCGCTCCCCTCCGTGACTGTCCCCGCGGCCCCACAATCTCTGTTTGGTTTGTTTCATAAACCGTATCTATCCATCGATCGCCTCCATCTGATGTGTCCCTGCCTCGCCCTTGCCTCCCTCCTCACATGTGGTTTCTTTTCATCCCTGGACCGTGTTTATGATGGCTGCTTTGAAGTCCTGGCCTATGAAGGCCAGCGTGCCGGCCCCTCAAGATCACTTCTGACGACTGCTCTTTGTTCCTGCCTAAGGGTCACCTCCTGGCTCCTTTGTGCGTCTTACAATTTTTCATTAAAAGGCTTTTTTTTCATTTTCCATAATTCAAGGACCTCTGGATTCTGACTCTCCCCCTAATCCGGGGTGATTATGCTGCTGGGCCTCCTGGGGGCTTGTTTGCTCCCAGCCTTCAGAAATTCCGCGGTCCGTGACCTCCTGCAGCACGTGGCCCCTGATATCTCCTCTCGGGTTTTTTTTTTCTTTTTCTTTAATGTTCCCTTTTTAAGCCTGGCTTTCTTCTGTCCCCCCTGGGTCAGCATAGCCTAGCGGCCAGGCCACGATTGGTCAGAAGTGTTGTTTGAACCGCTGGAGCCAACGAGGCGCCCTCCGCTCGCTGGGGTGACCTGCGCGTGAGGAGACGTTCCACGCTCGGGCAGGCCCTTCCCGGCGGCTCCCCTCTGCCCGCATGGAGCCCCCCGTCCGCCGCGGGAGGGCAGACAACAGGTGTCCTCGCCTGTCCCTCCCGAGGGCGCGGCCATCTGCCAGATCTCAGGAATGCCTTGAAAGATTCGTGCGGGTCCGCAGCTTGTCCCGACCAGCAGCGCAGCCTCTGGCAGCTGCGGAATCAGCCCTTCTCACTTATCTGCCGACCTGCCCGTGGGATCGCTGCCGTTGGACGTAGCCCGTGGGGTCTCCCGCGAGGCTCCGAGTCCGGGTGGCCCTCTCTGTTGGCACCGAGACCGAAGGTCCTCGAGGCTGCTGTGCCACCGAGCTTGGACGGAAGGTTGGGAGCTGCCCCGAGTGAAACTGCCACAGGCCACACTGTCCTTCCTGAGTTTTTCTAGCTCTTTCTCCCGCAAGCACTCCTCAGTCTGCTGTTTGCTTTCGGTTCATTTTTGGAGTCCTTAAGTGGCTCTTCCTGACAATTTTGTCCAGCTCTACTGCTGCCTTTTAGGGACAGGTTCTGCCCAAGTCCCCATCCCACCTTCCAGAGGTGTGCTCCATGCCGCTCATGAATTTTCTTGTGTACACAGAGCATTGATATACTTTCAAAGTCAAAACCACATGAAAAGGTCTGATAGAAACGTCCCTTCTTCCTTGTCCCTTCCAACCCTCGTAGGAAGCCAGTCTCGGTGCCTTCTGGTTTATTTTTCACACGTGATGGTGTGTGTGTGTGTGTATTATCAAACATATGTGTTCATTTTCTCCTTTATGACAAAAAGCTGGTATTCTGTAGGTCCTTTTGTGCTGTCTCCCCCACCTCCAGCCCCGCCCCAGAGCTCCCTCTGCCCTCCCAGAGAGGTGCTCACGCCTCGTCGCTGTGCCGTGGTTTTCCTTGAGGTGGGGGGACCGAGCCTCGTCAGCCAGCGGGCAAAGCTGGGAGATGTCAGCAGCTTCTTGGGGACAGCCTTGCTCCCCTGCACCTTGGAAGGGTCTAGCATTCTGTAATTGCAAATAATGCTGCCCTGAGCAGTCTGCTAGTTTTGCGGACGGTTGGAGGTGTATCCTTAAGGTGAATTCCTGGGAGTGGGATCAACGGGTAGAAATACAAATACGCAGCCAGATGTGTGAAATCTTGCCAGAACCCCCGGTACAGGATGGCGCCGTTCTGCACGGCCAGCAGCCGGTGACGCTGTCCCCACACAGCTTCTGGGGTGTGGCGCTCCGAATCTGTGTCCGTCTGATAGGGACGCAGTGGCATCTCGAGTCAGCTTTAGCTTACATCTTTCGTGTCACAGTGAAACTGCAATCTAAGCGCAAGGACCATTTTTACCTATAATTTCCTAAACTGCTAATATGTTTTGCCTGTCTTTCTGCAACCACAATGGCCCTTGCCTCCTCCCATCTTTAAGCCACCAAAGATCAAGGCCATCGGCCTTCTGTCGGAGACTTGTGTTGCCAGGAATTCCTTCCATCTCGTCATCTTTTAACTTTGCTACAGGTATCTGTTTTTCTATGCAAAGGTCTGTTTCAATGTACCTGCCATCACATGTGGGGTCTTGGGGCAGGAAGCCTGAGGAGGAGTGTGCTGGCTCGCCCTTGGGTTTGTGCACTTCGGTCAAGGAGGCGTGCGGCTAGGGATCTCCGCCGGCTTTTACTAGGGAGGAATGGTTGATACTCTTACACCTGACCCTGTTTCCCCTGAAACCTAGTCCTACGGGGCCATATGTGGACTGTTCGTCAGCCGTCACGAACAGGCTTTGGTTCCGTGTTCTGTCTTGACCAGGTCTGTATTTCCATGTTACACTTGCTTATAGAGAGTATTTGGAAGACCTCCTTCATCTGCTGTGCTCCGAAACAGTGCAGGTAGCACGCAGACTCCGGCCTCTCAAAGGTTTTGGGAGAATTGCCTCCGTGAAGCCTTTCCCAAGGGAAAGATGGGGCGCTTTCTTTGAGGGCATGTCCTGGGTGATTTTTTTTTCTTGTTTTCTCTCTTTTTCTTTTCTTTTCTTTCTTTTTTTTTTTTTTTAAATCAGTGTGCGCAAGCTTTCTATTTCTGCCGAGATCAATTTTAGATAAACTGTGTTTCGCAAGGAAGTTATCCATTTCATCTGAGTTTTGCAAATTCTTTGCATAGAAGTGCACCAAGAAGTCTGTCCCTTGAAAACTTTCCTTCGTAGCACTTTCCCTTGTTTCTTTTATATGTTTGTGCTCTTTTCTCCCTAATTCAGTCGTGGTCGGTCTGTTTTTTTTCGTGGAGCCAGGATCTTTATTATATTAATTTGCTCTCCTGTTCTAGTGTTTTCCGCCTCATTAATTTCTTTTATCTTAGTTACTTCCTTCCTTGTGCTTTCTGTTGATTTACTGTCTTTTATTCCTGGCTTTTTCAGTGGGTAGTCTAAGTATTTGTATTCTTACTGATCAATGTTTTTTTTTAATATCTACAAACGTGGTGTAGGGTTATTGTTAAACATATGTACAAATATAATACATATGCTCACAAAAGACATTATAAAGTCCATTCTTCAAATTTTTTCTATCTTTTTTGATGTTGTTCATTTAGTTGGTCGTATGAACATGGAATGTTAGACTCCCCCATATCTAATGTGTCTGTATTTCCCCTGACACATCCAGGAGCTTCTATTTTATACAGATGATTCCTGTGCTGTTTGCTAGCTTTGCCAAAGTGCTACAACTTCATTGTGAAATACATCTTTTATTATGACAAAGTATCCTTGTCTCGTGTAATGATTTTTTAGCGTTAATTATGCTTTTTTTCCACATCAGAATCATACCCCCTGCTTTCCTGGTGTTTATGTTTGCCCAATAAATCTTTACTCGTCTGTATTTTCCTGCCATTTCAGTCACTGAATTTTAGATCTTTTTTTTTTTTTAACTGCATAGACTTGGATTTTGCTTGTGAGCCAACTTCAATAGATTTTTTCTTTGAAGAGGCATGTTTTTTTACTGTCACTTATTAGTATAACTGATGTGTTTGTATTATCTCCTATTGAAATTATCTCCTGTGTCCTGTCATGCTGACTTGGTCGCTCTGTTCTGTGTGTGCTCTGCTTTCTCATTAATCACGTTGGGGTTTAAGAACGTTTACATATGCTTCTCCCTCGTGGTTTCCTTTGCATTACTGGTCTCCTTCTGGTTTAATACCCCTGTTTCTCACTGTTTGATGTGCCAGCATTAACTGCATCTTTGGATTCCTGTCTGTGATGTCTCTAAGTCCTACTTTCTAGATCTGGTCCACACGGCCGGTCTCTGTCTCTCTCTCGCTTCCTGCTCCTCTCAGATCGGCATTCTTCCTACTTTGTCAGAACACAGGATGTTCGCATGGTATTACCCAGCCGTGACTCGAGCTGGGTCTTCATCCAAAATGAAGTACACTAAATGTTCCCCGTCACTTCTCTGGCCAGAGCTTGCCTGTTCTCCCAGGGGCTGCACGTCGCTCAGCCTCTGGAAAGTTCCTGAGGAAGGACACTGTGTGCAATATTCATGCACATGTCAAATGGGCTCCCCGTCACCTTGATGTAGGAAGGTCAGCTTGGCAGAATGGAAAACCCTTGTTGGCACTGGCGTGAGGCTCTGACCTCCCGGCCCCCAGCTGTCTTGCTGTCCTTACTGATTCTCCGGCCGGCATGCTTCTCCTGCTCTTTCTGCTCCAAGGCTGTCTCCTCTATTTGCAGCGTCTTACGGTTTTACTAGAAAAGGTCTCAGAATCGATTATTCTGTATACACTTCCTGGTACCCACGTGGTACCAGAAACGCAGGAGCTCGATACCGCCGTACGTGTAGAAGCTTCCTTAGCCAGGGGTTTCAGTGTGTTCCCTAGAGCAGCATTTCTGTCCTCCTCCTCAGACACGTCGGCGCTCTGCGTGTCGGCCTGCCCTCAGTCACGCTCACTGTTGTTTTCATTACTTGCTTTATGGCTCCGCTTCCTCGAGGTCTTCTCTGCCCCATTGTGGTTTTAATGCAGTAATAGTCACGTAACGTAAATTAATTGCGTTCAAGTCTAACAGTTCGGTGCCATTCAGCAGATTCACGATGTTGTCTTTGTTGCTCGTGTCGGATCTAACGATTTATTGCCCGAGCCGAGGACATGTGATTTACGGTGGTGTCTTCTTCTGAGACATTTATGGTGTTTCGTTCTTATGCCCACATATAAGCCGAGTTGGCTCTTGTGCACGGTGTGAAGGCCCGGGCTGTCCAGCTGTCTCCCGCCATGTGTCGGAGGCTGTTTTCCCAGTGAATCGTCCTGACAGCCTGTTGATGATCAGCTGAACACCCATGTGGAGTCCTATTCCTAGATGGTCCATTTTATCCCGCTGGTCTCCGTGTCCTCACGGCAACAGCACCCCCTCTGATCACTGTCACTCTGTGCAGGCTTTGGATTGGAAAGTGTGAGCCTTCCAACTTTTTTGCCAACGGCAGTTCAGTAATGCGGGGCTCCTGCAGCTCCACAAACATTGCCGGAACTTCTCCATCTCTGCTTTAAGAAGTAGAGGGACCATTCGAATGTTGATAAGGATTACACTGAACCTGTGGGTCCGCGTAATACTGTTACCTTGGCAGGACTGAGTCTTCGCGGTTGTAAGTAAACTTCAAGTTTTCCTCCTCAGATGGGTCAGCGCCTGCGTCAGAGCACAGACGACCCGCCGTGTGGACCCTGCGCCCTGCAACGTCACTGAGCGCTCGCAGCTCTAGTAGGCGGCTCCCTCCCCTTCTTCCGAGGAGCTTTCTCCATATGCGTTACGTCACCTGTGAATAAAAGTAATTTTACTTTTCTCTTTCCAACATGGGCCTGTTTCATTTATTTTCATTTTCATTATTTATTTATTTTACTTATTTTTTCGTATTATTCTTTTGCCTAAATGCTATGGCTGAAATTTCCAGTCCATTATACAAAAGTAGTGGTGAAAACAGGCATGCTTGTCCAATCCCTGATTTAAGGGGGCAAGGTTTCAGTCTTTTCACCAGAGAGTAGGATGGTAGTTGTGGGTTTTCCGTAAGTGTTCCTGATCATGTTGAGGCAGTTCCCTGTTGCCCTCAGAATTTTTATTCCACAAGGTCATTGCACATTGATTTCTGCCACTGAGATGCTGTGTGTCTTTTTTTCCTCTTTCTACTAATGTGATGTGTGACATTGATTTTTCTTATGTTGAACAGCCCTTCCATTCCTGAGAGAAATGCCACTCGGTCATGGCATATGGTCTTTGTAATATGCTGCTGGGTTTGGCTTACTCGCATTTTGTTGAGAGGTTTTACATCTATAAAGATACTGGTATCTCGGGGCGCCCGGGGGGCTCAGTCGGTTGAGCGTCCGACTTCGGCTCAGGTCATGATCTCTTGGTTACTGGGTTCGAGCCCCCCGTCAGGCTCTGTGCTGACGGCTAACGCAGAGCCTAGAACCTGCTTCAGATTCTGTGTCTCCCTCTCTCTCTGACCCTCCCCTGCTCATGCTGTCTCTCTCTGTCTCTCAAAAATAAATTTTTAAAAAGTTAAAAGATACTGGTATCTAGCTTTCTTGTGTTGTATTTGTTTGTCTTTGACATCAGGGTAATACTACCTTTACAGGATGGACAACAAAGTGCCCCCCTACTCTTTTTGGTTAGAGTTTAAGGATTTGTTTTAATCCTTCCTTAAATGTTTGGTGTCACTCACCACTGAGCCCATCAGCTCCCAGCCTTCTCTTCCTCAGGAGTGTGTTGATGACGGATTTCAACATTTTACCCGATACAAATCTGTCCAGAATTTGTGTCTTTTTGAGTCAGTTTTTGTAGTTTGTGTGTTTCTAAGAATTTGTACAAATATGACTGTGCATTCGTGCCTTACACGTCTTTTTGTTTCTGTAACGCCAAGCCTGATATCCCCACTTTTGTTTGCTATTTTATTCATGGTCACGGCCTCTAATGTTTCCTTAGTCATTCTCGCTTGAAAGCCTGTCCGTTTTGTTGATTGTTTCAAAATCAACTGACTTGTTATTTTGTTGAATCTGTTGTTTTCCTATTTTCTTGCATCTCTCGCCAGTGTCATATGAATGACTTCTTTCCTTCTAACTTTGGGTTTTACTTTACTTCTGGTTCTTTAAGCTGTGAAGTGAGGTTAGTGCAGATCTTTCTTAAAGTGGAAATCTGCAGGTCTGATTTTCTCTGAGCACTGCTTTCAGTGCATCCATGTTTGGGTTGGGGTATGTTGTGTTTTCATTTTCATTCATCTCAAAGTGTTTTCTAATTTGCCTGATGACATCTTCTTTGACCCACTAGTTTGAAGAGTGTTTGAGTTGCTTAATTTCTACCCATTTGTTAATTTTCAAGTTTTCCTTCTATTATTGATTTCTAGCCTCATTCCCTTTTGTTTGGAGAAGATACTTCGTATGATTTTAGTTGTTAAAATGTACCCAGACTGCTTTGCAGCCTAACGTGCGGTCTACCTCAGAGACGCCCCATTTGGATGGGGGGCCGTGAGGAGAACAGGTGCTGTGCTGCCGCGGGCCTAGTGCTGTCTAGATGTTTAAGTCAGTTGGTTTGCATGTTGTTCATATCTTCTCTTTCCTGGCTCCTCTGTCTGGTCGTTCTATCCAATATGCAGCGCGAGGTCCCGAAGTCCCCAACGATTGTTACACAGCTGTCAGCGTCTTCCCCAAATCTTGTCGATGCTCCCTACGTCCTGGAGCCCTGTTCTTCGGCGTGGATTTGTGACTGCTGTGTCTTCTTGGTGAATCGACTCTTTCCTTTGTCTCTCTTTGTAAGCTTTACTTGAAGTCTCTTTTCCTTGGCATTAGGATGCCCACCCCACATCTCTGTTGGATCCGGTTTGCATAGAATAGAATTTCTCGGTCTTTCATTTCCTATCTGTTGGTCTCTTTAGGTCTACAACGAATGCCTTGTAGGCAGTGTAAGTATATAAAATGTCTTTGTATCCATTCTGCCAGTCTCTGTCTTTTGATTGAAAAATGTACTCCATTCACACTTAATGTAATTACTGATCAAGGACTGCCATGTAGCTATTTTTGGTATGTCTTCTACCTTTTTTGTTTCTCATTCCTCTTTTACTGCCTTCTTTTGTGTTTAACTGATTTTTGGTAGTTTACAATTATTCTCTTCTCAGTCCTGGTGTGTATATTTTTTAGATATTTTCTTAGTAGTTACCATGAGGATTACATTGAACATCCTAAATTTATAAAGCTGTAGTTTGAACTGATACCAGCTTGGCTTCGAGAGCTTATGGAACCCGCCTCTGTGCAGCTTCGGCACCCCCATGTTGTCATTGTCACAAATTTGTATGGTTACACGTTGTTTCCAGTAATACAGATGTGTCATTACTGCTTTGTGTGTGTGTGTGTGTGTTGTAGGTCATACAGGAAATAGTTACAAGCTAAAAGTATGATGATACTGGCTGCTCTGTTGACCCAAGCAGTTCCCTTTTCTGGAATTCTTTGTTTCTTTGTACCGCTTTGAGGTACTGTCTCTTGTCCTTTCGCTTCAGCCTGAAGAACTCTCTTTAGCATTTTCTGGAGGCAGGTCTACCAGTGACCTCCCTCAGCCCTGGTTTCTCGGGGAATACCTTAATGTTCCCTTCATTGTTCATTCTTATTTTTCTTTTTTAAGAAAGAGATTGTGTGGAAGCAGAGTGGTGGAGGGGCAGAGAGAGAACCCCAAGCAGGCTCTGTGTTCAGCACAGAGCCCGATGCGGGGCTGCGTCCCAAGGACCGCGAGATCACGATCTGAGCTGAAATCAAGAGTCAGACACTCAATCAACTGAGCCACCCAAGTGCCCCCCCATTCATTGTTTTTATTTTATTTTATTTTACTTTATTTTATTTTATTTTATTTTATTTTCATTTTATTTTATTTCCAGTACAGTTAACGTACAGTGTTCGTTTCCAGTGTACAAGACAGCGTCCCGGCGTTGTTGGGAGAAAATTATACTAGACACAGAATTCGTGGCTCATTTTCCTCACGCCACGTTAAACACGTCACCCGGCTCCCTGCTGGCCTCCACGCTTCCCGAGAACCCGGACGTCAACCTGACTGTGCGTCTCTGTACACGATGCGACATTTCTCTCCCTCTCTTCATGGCTCTGTCTTCTAACAGTTTGGTTATGTGGTCACTGCAGTTCACTGAGCTTCCTGGAGGCATAGATTACATACCTTGTAATTTGACCAAGGTTTCCTTGGCTGCCACGGGTCAGAAAAAACAGGGAGAAGTGGGGAGAGGAACCAGTGTGAAGGTTTGCTTTGGGCTGGGCACGTCTGCATCGAAATGTCCAGGCTCTTCCCTTCGCCTTCGCCTCCTGTCCGGGAGGGCGCAGAGCTCGGCCGGCCGGCGGGAGCTCAGCACGTCCTCTGGACCTTCCACAGCACGCGTCCTGCCCCGGGCGTGGCTGCCTTTGCTCGCTTTCTCCGCAGCCCCGGTGCTTCCTGAGTGGCCCGACTTCCAAAGGCAGCCGTGCGGCCAGCTCTGCCTCCCAGGCTGTCTGTGCTCTGCTGTCCCCCCTCTACACCGTCCCCAGTGACTGACCATTGTTGGGACTCCCTCACAGTGTTTTCAGGGAATGCCCACCCACGTCCACTTCTCTCCTCCTCCCAGAAGTGAGGATCAGGCCCCCCGCCCCCGGGAACGTGAACTTGCCCTCCTGAAGATGCCACCAAGCTGGGGACAGGGGGTTTGCAAGGACAGGTAACAATGCCAGAGCGTTCTGGCCACGTTCAAGATGCTGCGTTCTGTGACTGACCCGTTGATTCGGGCAGTTTTGCTTGATTTTTCGAGGTCTCTGTGAAGGGCCGGGTCCTTGGAGGCGCACCCTGCTCTCTTTCTGCTGAGGCCACTCGCGTCCTCTGTCCCGACAGAGCCTCCTAAACATCATCTCCTGACTCTGGGCCCACAGGTTTGCAGTGACGGAGGTGACGGGAGCACCGTTGGGGGCTGGTTGGTCTCTGCGCCTGCAGGAGACCCGAGGGCCTGGTGCGCGGACTCGTGGTGCTGCTGAGGGCGCCCCCGGGCCTGCTCGTGGTAGCACATCTCGTATCATACTCTGAGGGAGGGTCAGCTCAGAGGCCCGAACCCGGAGGGCAGGGAGCACCGTGCCCCCGCTCTGCAGAGCCAGCTGGGGGTCCTCTCCTCCTCACTGTGCCTGTCAGACCCGCCAGCAGACTTTGCCAACTTCCTGGGCTATGCCCACCCCGGGCACCCTCTTGGGCCATGCTGCTGCCCCTCCCTGTTCCCTGGCCTCTCGCTTCCGGCCCTGCCTCCCCCCTGCATTCTTCACCCAGCAGCCCACGGGAATTCTTTAAATATCAAGTGGTCCTTGCTGCTGTCCTACTGCACACGCTCCAGTGGGTTCCTGTCACAGCGTCTCGGGTCGGTCTCACTGGATCCCGGGCCCAGTTCAGGAGCCCAGGCGGCAGCGCCCTTACTGAGGGACAGGTGCGAGGTGGGCGGCTGGGAAGCCCTCAGAGCTGCCCCCCCCCCCCCCGCCCCGGCTGCCAAGGCAGCAGGGACATTTCTCTCCCGGCCGGGGGGCTGCCCCTCGCCCCTCCTGGTCCGGCCTGGTGTGGCCGCGCAGACCCTGGGGTCAGAGATAGTGATCGCAAAAGCATCTGACAGGTTTGGGGCGTCTGGAACGTGTGTGCTGAGGGCGCGTGGGTGGGGCCCGCGTGGTATGTGCCCGCGCCCCCGCCGGGGAGCTGCCCAGCCACACGGGGCTCAGCGGCTCCCCGGCCCGGTAAGGCCAGCCGCGCGCCCCTCGCCCTCGGGACCCGGCCGCTCCTTGAAGAAGCGTCTTCCTTGGTTCCCCATGTTTCCTCCGACTGGAAATTCCGCAGGTTCGACCAGTTTGACTCCTGGGCCCGTTAAGAGGCCAGTGCGTCCGCCCTGCAGGACCGACACCCCCGTGCCTCCCCGTGCGAACGAGGGTGGGGTGCGTGGCTGCGCACCCCTCGGCCCCCCATACCCTCTCCCTGGCCCCCCAGCCCCCCTGCAGCTGGCAGGGCCGAGCTGATTCTTCCTGCCCTCAGTGGTTAACATGATTTCGACATGCAGCCCCCCTCCCCCCCCCGCCCCTGCCTGCTCTGGGGTGGCACTGACTGTGTCCAGGCTCCGGCTCGGGGAGCCTCGGGGCCCCAGCCCGGCCCGGCCCGGCCCGGCTGGGAAGGGACCTGCGTTTCTCAAGCCCGCGCCCTCGGGGCCTGGGGGTGGGGCCGCGCAGATGTCTGGGTCTGGTCGCCAGGGCCTGGAGCCGGATGCTGAGAGCGGGGCCTGCAGCTCATTTCCCCATTAAACACTCTGAGAACATCTGCACCGGCTTCCAAAGCTTCTCCCTCACTAATTGCCGTGATTATCGTGTGAAGTGAGGAGCTGGCGAATTTCCGTGCTGTGGTGAGGAAGGTGAAAACATCGCTCTTAATTAGATTAAAAACATTTTTTTCTCCCTCTGTAATTTTGCCTTGAAAATCAAGGCCACTTTTTTGTTTTCTTCATCCAAAGACCTCCAGAAACTTCCCTCCCCACCTCTCCAGAGGTTTCTGGGGAATGTCCTGTGAGCTCAGCTCTTGGAGAAGACAGCGCCCGGCCCAGATTCCATTGTATATTAACGTTTCGAGGCGAGGGGCCGCTCTCGCTGCCGGGAACCGTCCCCTGAAACCTCATCTGGGGAGGCTTGGATGGTGACTTCCCGGAGCACGGGGACCCCAGAGGGTCGCAGGCTTGTGTGGGTGGTGGCACTGCTCCCTTTCTGCCACCCTCCTGGCCTCGCCGGCGCCCCCGCTCTGCGGACCCCACCCCTGGGCACACAGACGTTTCTGAACCCGGTCAGAGCCGTGTGTGCTGGGCCCGCGGGCTCTGGCACTGGCCGGGGCTCCCACGGCCGCCCGGGTCCCCGCACGCACACGTCCCCACCTGCACAGGGGACTAGGCCTGCTCCACCATTGGTGACGCTCATCCTCTCCCACAGGGTGCAGACGGGGCCCCACTGAGGTCCCAGCAGACCGGCCACCAGCTCGCGGGTGCCCCTCCCCAGGGGGTCCCCGGGCCCACCTTCCTCCCCAGTTCTCATGTGGCCTCAACTCCCCAGATCCGTCCCTCCGGGCTGCGCCTCACCCCTGTTTGTCACGCACATTCCGGAGGACTGTCTTGGTAACGAACGACGGAGCCCCAAACTCAATGAGCTGAAGCACAAAAGGGACATATTTTGGCTCTTACATCTGGACCCAGCTGTCTCAGACACAGCTGGACCCCGGCGCTGGGATGACCGAGCTTGCTCGTTCCCACTCTCCCCCACCCGCCCCCCGCCCTCCGAGCACCGGCCCCTGGGACGGGTCTGGCCTCAGGCAGCCGCTGCCCAAGGGGACAAGATGGCCGCGGCTCGGCCAACCCAGCCTCCCGAGGCCGGCTCGTCCCCACACTTCCTGCCAGAGTCTGGGGCCCGGCTCTCATCAGCCCCAACCAGGGTCCGGGCCACCCTCAGTCCCGCCTCTGAGGGCCGAGAGCTGGGCCGGGGCCAGCTAGCGGGTACCTGGGAGTGGGGAAGGGGCCGCTCCCGAAAGGAAGATTCTAGAAGCTGTTCCCAAAGCCAGGCCTGGCTGCCGGGCCGGCGAAAACAACAGGTGTCCACTCAAGCAAGGTATTTTCCTAGCAGGCCCGGGCGCCAGCTGTGGACACACATCCCGCCCGGCCCCGCGCCCCGCTCCTGGCAGCTGCTGTGGGAACGGCTTTCACACTTGCTGCCCGTGTCCCTTACTTCTCGCCTCTGAGTGGAGACACAGGTGGCGGCACGGCCGTGCTGGCTCGGGGGCTGCAAGCCGGGCACAGGCAGCTGGCACGGGCCCGGGGCTGCGGCTCAGCGATGTCACGCAGGGCCTGGCTGCAGCTGTCCGGATGCCCTGGGG
>NC_043710.1:1741680-1749150 GCF_006229205.1 Suricata suricatta
GGGGGGGGGGGGGGGGGGGGGGGGGGGTAGGTGAAAGGCGAGGCCCCAGACCTGAGGGCCCCTGCAGGGGAGGGGGCTGGAGAGCTCTGGGGACCGAGGACTTGGGTTACACCTGGGAGATTGCGCAGGTTTAATCAGTCACGAGGTAGGGCCGGTGACGTTACCAGGCAGATTCTCCCCGGGGTGGAGGGCAGAGGGCAAGGGGGGGTGGCTGGAGTCCATCTTGGGGCTGGAGGCCCGGCCTGGTCTGCGTGACCTGAGGCACATTCTGGAGCCTGTTGGAACCTTTCTGCTTATCTAGATCCAGGGATAGAAGCTGTGACCCCGTGGGGCTGCTGGGTCAGTAAAATGAGGTCAGACCCAAGCATCAGATGGGGAGACGGGGCCCCTCCTGCATGTCGGGGTTCGCCGGCCTGGCTGCGTGGGTGAGGGGGCTGCATGGGGCCCACGGACAGGAGGCCTGTGCTGCGGGGACTGAAGGCCTCGGGCATGTGTGTGGCAGATCGGGGCTCCGGGTGGCAGAGGGCAGTGTGCAGGGCAGGGCAGGGGATGCTCACAGGGAAACTTCCGCAGACTGCCACCTCCCGAGGTGGGGGACATGCCGTCCAGAGTAGAGAACACGGACACAGAAGGAAGGAGGTCTTCTCACCCAGACACGGACACGGCCCACGTTTTGGTCTGTTTCCTTCCAGTCTTTTTTCTGTGCCCATAGTTCTGTGCAGGAACTTTACACAAAGTGAGCAGGGCCACTGGCCGGGAAGGAGGCCGCTGTCCTGCCGGCTCCGTCCTCTGGGTGGAGGGGGAGCCTTGGCAGCCGGAGGCGCCAGCTGTGCCGGTCGCCACGCCAGAGGCTGCACTCGCCATCCCAGACCTCCCATTTTCCTAGAAAACACAGTTGTTCTGCCCTGAAAACTGAGGCCCAGACGAGGCAAAGGCGGCCAAGGAATTAAAGCATCGGAGAACTGGGGTGGTCCGGATGGAAGGCGGCTTCGTTGTCCCCAGGACCAGGGCGCTGTACCCTCCTCCCCAGGGTCCAGCCCTCCTGGGACCCCAGGGTATGCCGGGCCGCGCTGAAGGCTGCTCGGCAGCTGGGAGGCCAGGGCTGAGGTCCCTTGTCTTTCCCCCTCTGGGGCCCCTCGGGGGCAGGGGCGACAAGCCCTCGCTCTCGGGACCGGCACTTGCCCTCCAAGAGCCCTCGCCTGAAGGGGGCAGTGTGCCGCCACACCTGTGGACAGAGCCCGAGCCTCATCCCCCAGCCGCGGCAGCTGGGCCCGGGGAGGGGTCTGCGGCCCCCGTAGTCCCGTCCCGGCCACAGAGATGG
The DNA here is from genome assembly GCF_006229205.1 of Suricata suricatta. Taxonomy (NCBI): domain Eukaryota; kingdom Metazoa; phylum Chordata; class Mammalia; order Carnivora; family Herpestidae; genus Suricata; species Suricata suricatta. The sequence goes on from NC_043710.1 coordinate 1,743,002, forward strand.
AGCAGAGCAGCACCCTCCCTCTCGGCTTGGAAAGCCCACCTGTGGAACCTTGGCCACCCCGCGCTGCTCCCGGGATTAAACCAAACAGCACACATTCTTCTCTGGCAGGTGCAGGCCCCACCCGCCCCGGACGGCCAACCCATGTGCACATTTTAATTTCCTAAAACGCCAGGGCTGGGCGCTTCTCAGGGGGGTCGGGTGGCTGTCTTGGGGCCTGCAGGCTCTGGAGATGGCACTCGTCACCCTGGGTGTTTAGAAAGCAGCCCACGGTCCAGCCACCGTTCCGCTGTCCTTGTTCTGCGTACAAGTGATGCAGACATAAGAATATGTATTTGTGTTCTTTTCCCTTTTTTTTTTTTTGTTTTGCAAGAACATTTGAATCCTGGATGAAGCTTCAGCCCTGTCACTTGACAACTGTATAATGTAACCCAGGGCACTGGACTCTCAGCCTGGGCCCCCAGACAGGGAGGCGCTGCGCCCACCAGGTCCCAGGCCCGTGACCCGCTGAATGCACACTGTCCTGCGCTCCCCAGAGTGTCACGGGCAGAGACCCCTTCACTCAGAGCCCCTCTCCCGGGTGTGGCTCGGTCGTGTCTGTGTGGCTTCCTGCTGGAGGGCTGCTCCCCCACCACCGCCCGTGGACTCCGGGCTATAGCTCGGAGTGCTGGTCAGGCACGGCGCCTTTGCACATGCTCTGAAGGCATTTCGGTTCCTCCCTGGTGAGGTGCTCCCTGCCTGTTTTTCATCAGATTGTTTCTACTTTCCTTACGGGTGTGCGGGAGTTCTCTGGACTTTGAGGACACCATTTGTCCGAAGCTGTCCTTTCACTTTGGGAGCTGGTGTTTGATGATCGGGTCTTCAGTTTGGTGCAGCGGAACCCATCGGTCTTTCCCCGCGTGTGTTGTTTAAATTTTAGGAAACCCTTCCAAAGGCTGAGGTCATGACACTCTTCTCCTAGATTCGGTCCTAGGGGCTTCAGAGCTTTGTTTTTTCTGCGTTAAGTCTTCAGTCGCCCGGAATGCCAAGAATAAATTTTTGGCGTGTGGCGTGAGGGTCCGATGGAACCTCTTTCCCATGTGGGCAGCCAGCTGTCCCCGAACTTCTTCCGTCCCCGTGCACAGGCCCCCTGGGCACCTGGCAAGCGCCCAGGGCAGGTGGGCCATTTCCGGACGCTCCGTCCAGTCCTGCCGGCCGCGCTCTGTATCCACAACACGCTGTCTCAGTGACCATGGCTCTTCGAGAAGTGCCGACATCCGGCAGAGCGAGCGCGCCCCCGCCCCCCCCCCCCCTGCTCTTCAGGACGGTGGTCGATTCCTAGTTTTCTGCTTTTCCAGATGATTGTAGGATCAGGTGCCAGGAGTTTTATTAAGGCCTGAGGAGGCCCTTCACTATGGAGTCTTCTAGATGATGGAGCAGACGTGTTTCTCCCTTTGGTTAGATCTTCCTCTTGGTAATTTCCCCCTTAGAGCGCTTGTCTCTCCTTAATTAAATACAGAAGAATGTTTGGTACTATCGTATACAGGATTTGCTTACTTTTAGATTTTAGGGGTTTTTTTATTTTCTGGCCTCGGCTTTCAAACTACTTCGTTTTTATTCACGTGAGAGGCGAAAGTAGTCCAGAGCCCCGTCCAGCAAAGCTGTTCCCAGCCTCCCCGGACGCCCGCATGCTCTGGAACCACTCGCGGTTATTAAAACTAAGAAACTGCAACAGCACTCTTATCAAGCCACAGTCCCGCCCGTCCGTGGGGTTTCCCCAGCTAACTACCGATGTCCTTCTTCCGTCCCAAGACCCGAGGACAGTTACGCTCGCAGTCGGCAGGTCTCCTCTGAGCCGCGGAAACGCCTCCTCGGTCTTCCCTTGGTTTTCATGACCTTGGTGCTTGAGGAGTACCAGTCGGCTGTCAGTGTCCCACAGCCGGGTTTGCCTGGCATGTCACGGGGAGACAGGGGGCATGCGTTTGTGGGGAGAACGCCACCGAAGTCAGGGGTTTCACCTGCCACATCGTGGCCTGTCACTGGCGCTAACCTTGACCCGAGAGGTTGAGGAGGTGTCAGACGGGCCGCCGCTGCCCTGGCACCAGGCTCGCGTTCCGACGCCGGGTGGTGGGGGTGAGTCCGCGCCGGCTGTGTTCCGCGGGGGCCCTCCCAGCACACGCATGTGGAGCTGGGGGGCGGCGGGAACCAGCACAGCAGGGAGGAACTGTCTGGGGGGAGCCACCCGGAGGCTTCTCCTTGAGCTGCACCTGCCAGCTGACACTCGTCCCTGAGGAAGACTTGTCCCGCGTGTGCGGGTGATTTGTATCCACGTGGACGCAGACACCACTTCTTCTTGGGGCTGGGACTCAACAGCACCATCTCTTTTGTGGCTCACAGTGTTCTAGCTGTGGCCACTGGATTGGGGGCCCTGCTGGGCCAGTTCCTGTGACCGTCTGACGAGTCTCCCCTCCCCTCCCGGCACTGCGCAGCGCTTCTGGCTCATCGTGGGTTCGCCCTGACTCAGAACCCTCATTCGGCCAGAGAGCCCTGGTTCCTTTTACTGGGAAATGAACGACTTTTAGGAACCAGGTTCTGGTCCGGGGTGTGACCCCCGCTCCTGGGCTTCCCGGCGGGCAGAGCCACGAGGTGTGTGCCCCACAGCCCAAGTGAGCACGTGGGGTCCATGTGGCGAAGGAGGAGTTCAGGCTGAAATCTCGGGCCCGGGACTCCTTCGTGGCCCGGCCACCCATTCCCTCTCCCACACACTCGGGGCCTTTACTTTATTCTCTGACAGCGAGAAACGTGGCTCCCGTCATCCAGCGTGTATTTACTTATTTGTGCGGCCGGTGTACGTGCAGGCCCCTCCGAGGAGCCGAAGGACCGGACCGGCCAGAGCGCAGAGGTTTGTGGCGCTCCACAGACCGCCTCCCAGGCCTCCGCAGGTGCCTCCTCCTTCCCCACTTCCCGCGCGGGTGGCCGGGTGTCGTCCCTTCCTACCACGGAACTCACTCTTCACAGTCTGCCTTCGTCCTCGGAGCCTCCGGCAGGCTGGCTGCGGGTTTTTCCCTGCGGTTTGTATACAGTAAGATCGCCTCCTGGAGACGCGCAGCCCTGCGGGTTCTGGCAGACGCCTGGGGGCGGGAGCCCCCCACCACAGCGCCCTGCAGAGGGGCTCGATGCCCCGGGGGCTCCCGCGAGCGAGCCTCCGGAAGTCAGGTCCTCCCCGCTCCCAGACGCTAGCAGCCATTGACCTGGCTTTCGTCCTTGTGGCTTTGCCTTGTCCAGAAGGTCACATAGATGGGCCACGTAGTGTGCGGCCGCTCACGTCTGGCTTCTCTCGCTGCCGAGCAAGATGCACCTGTCGCCCACGTTGCGGGGGGGGGGGGGGGGGCCTCGGTTCACTCCTCTCGGTCCCCGGGAGGCGTCCCGCCATGGTGGCGTGGCCGTCTGTCCCTTCACCCGACCGACCGAAGGACACTCGGCTGTTGCTGGGTTTGGCGAGGGTGCCGTGCAGGCCCGCGTGCAGGTGTTGGTGAACGTACATTTCCGATCGGCCTGAGGAGCGCAGGGTCCCCGTGGTAAGCCGCTGCCCGAGCTTTCCCAAGGCGGCAGCTCATGACCCGGTGCTCCCCGTCCTGCGTGCGTGGGATCGTCAGGCTTCAGTGTCCGGATTTTGACTTCCGCCCTCCCGGGAAGGGTGCTGCGGCGGCCTCGAGGGTGTGACCTGCATTTCCCGAACGGCTGCGGTGATGGGCCTGGGCGCCTTTCTGTGTGCTTGCTTGTAACCCATTTCGTAAATTGGCTCGGGGGCTTTCCTGCTATCAAGTTGAAGAGTTCTTTATATATTCTGGATACAAGTCTTTGACCAGATAGCTGATGTGGAAATGTGTTCTCCAAGTCGGTGGCTCTGTCTGCTCCCCTTAGCTGTGTCTTTTGCAGAGCAAATGCCTGGAATTTTGATAAAGTCCAATTCGTCCACTTGTTCCCCGCACAGACTGAGCTCGTGGTCTGGGGCTCCAAACCTCAGTGCCTCGGAGCTGGCGGCTCAGGCGGTTAAGCGTCTGATTTCAGCTCAGGTCATAATCTTGCAGTTTGTGGTTCGGGCCCCGCGTTGGGCCCTGTGCTGTCAACTCAGAGCCTGGAGTCTGCTCTGGGTTCTGTGTCTCCCTCTCTCTCTGCCCCTCCCCCCTCAAAAATAAACAAACATTTAAAAATTCAAAAAAACTGATTGCCAAATCCAAGGTCCAGAGATTTTCTTTTGTGACTGTCTTAAGAAATTTTAGTTTATGCTTTAGTTTCTTAAGATTGTATACAGTACTTTTATATTTTCAGATTCTTGATGACTGCCTGTAATGTCAGGCATAAATGCTGAGTGCATTAGAACTTACACACAACATTCATACATTTATGTTACAGATCACTTAGGAGACAGTTGTAGGACTCTGAAGTGGGAAAACCTTCCTCCTTCACAAAACAAAAGATACGTGTATCACTTTAAACACATAAAACATTTTCTGTGATGAAAACCACCATCCCAGGGGTTAAAGACCACACACTGGGGAAGATTCCTGTGCCTTCTGTAACAAAAAGTTAACGTCTTTCATATATAAACAATCCCTACACATCGACAAGCAAAAATGAGCGAGAGATATGAATAGGCAATTCTGCGGGAGGAAGTGCAGACGGCCCCCAGGCCGCAACAGGCATCCACGTAAAAGGAAACCCAGCATCCCGCCCTCATCCCTGCCCGGCGCGCCCGGGGTGGCCCGCTGATGGCCGGGGTGGGCCTGGGCGTGGGGAGGCTGTCGCGTCTGCACACCACGTGCCGGTGGAGCCTGCACTGCCACTATTTCTGGGGAAACTATCCAGCAACGTCCGTTAGAATCACCTAGGAAGCACCTCTCACCCAGCCCGGTGTCAGCTTTCCCTGCAAACGGGTGGCCCGTCACCGCCTCAGAGTAGTGGCTTAAAGCTAGCGGAGCCTCAGGGGCCGTCAAACACGGGCTGGGCGAGCTCACCGCGGTGGGCATGGGCCACGGTCTGTTATCCAGCCACCAAACACAGCGCCACGTCCGTGCCCCTGCAGAGAGGTGGGGTGAGCATGTCCAGAGGCAGGGACAGCGCCGTCAACTGTGTTCAAGAGCAAGGTCTCACCCGGTGTCGGGGCCCGCTGACTGCGGAGGAGGAGGGCCTCCGTGGATCTCTGGGTTGTGCCACATTTTACGATGAGTACTTTTTTTTAACGATAAAAACTTTAAACGAAGAGAAAAGAAATAAGTCCAGACTGAGAACTGGGGGACGGATATGTACTCTTAGCAGCACGGAGCACCAGCACCGGATCGTAGCGGGTGAGCCCGGGAGCCTGAACGTTACGCGGACCCTCGCTGGCGGGTGTGGGTGGCAGGTGAGGCGCTGTGGCCGAGTGAGGGGCTGGGAGCTCGGTGGCTGCCCCTCTCCCGCGCTGCCGCCCTGGGTCTCCGCTGATGCGAGGCCCTCCGTCTGCACGAGAGGGACGGCCTGGTGGCAGAGTCCGTGTCTCTCACCAGACCTGTATGCGTCAGCCATGTTTTACTGTCGACCTGAATGTCAAGGATGAACCTGGAGACAGACCTAGACACCCAGGCAGAGGCCTCACACTGCCCAGGTGTCAGGGGCCTTCCACGGGTCCCCGGCCTCAGGCACACGGGGGCCACCTTAACCCCCACACCGGATCCTTGGTACCGCATACCATGCCCACTCCTCACCCAGCCCTGCAAGCGGATGTCCTTTCCATTTGTGGGAAGGCTCAGGCCGTGCAAGTCCGGCCCACGGCTGAGGGTTGGGGGACAGGTTGGGGCAGGCATGTGAGCCCAGCTCTGGCCAGCGCCGGGCCCCCTGCCCGTGCGAGCCTTCCGCCGAGGCCTGACGTGCTGCCCCACACCTTTCCCCGCAGGCAAGAAGAGCCCCATGCTGCTGGAAGTGAGCACGGCCCACTTCGTGAGAACCAACAGCTTTGCTGAGGACCTGGACCTGGAGGGGGAGACGCTGCTGGTCCCCATCACCCACGTGTCACAGTGAGTGCCGCTCGCCCGCGGAGAATGGGCTGGAGGGGCGTAGGGCTCAGGGGGGCCACCTCGGTGCCGCGCTGGGGCCCGAGCACACTCTGCTCTCCCAGAGCCCGCCGCTTGCCGCTT
>NC_043710.1:1749250-1769790 GCF_006229205.1 Suricata suricatta
CCCCCCCCCCCCCCCCCCCCCCCCCCCCCCCCCCCCCCCCCCCCCCCCCCCCCCCCCCCCCCCCCCCCCCCCCCCCCCCCCCCCCCGGCACAAAAGAGGCGACTTTGCTTTTCAGCCTTTCCCCACAGAACCCCGGCCAGAGCCATGGACAGATGCCGCTGCTGCCCCCGGGGCTCCTTCAGGTGGAGGAAATGGCTGATTCTTCCACTTGGCTTTCCCCCAAGGCACAGCTGGCTGGGATGCCCGCCCACCCTTCCCCACCAGCACGGCATCGCCAGGCCAGTCCCCAGGGCCCGGCTGTGGAGGATTCCCTTGCTCCCGGCAGGGGCACCGGTGGTGACAGCGCGTGGCGGGGGTCTTTCTGACCGCTGCCCCACTGGGGACTGCCCTGAGGAGCCCTGTGGGTGGGGACGTGCGCGGTCCCCTCAGCCCTTCTCGGAGTCACTTGCTGATGTGGTTTCCTCCCCACGGACATTTCTCTGGAGGGCGTTTCCATTCCACGGGTTCCCAAGGTTGTCGTGAGCACGTGAGCTGTCGTCAGAGCGAGGCCCTTGGCCTGCTGTCTGTGCCCGGTAGGGGACCAAGGGGCCTGCTGGCTGCTCGTGAGGGCCTGGCTGGTCGGGCGGCAGCATAAGAGGAAGGCGGGACCGGACCCGCCGCCATCTCTCCCTTCGCCGCCCCCCCTCCCCTGGCTCACAAGGCGTAGGGCAGCACCCGGTGGCGGTGGTGGGGGGCCACGATCGCAGGACACGTTCCCGGACTCAGCGTGAGCGCTAGCTCCCTGGGGCCACGCGTCCTCATGGACCCGGCGGTGGTGGGCACTTCCAGGCACCCACCCATCCTGGAGATGACCAGACAGGCTTGCTGGGTACATGGGCGTGGGCAGGGCCACGGAGTGTCGCAGAGTGCAGGCCGTGTGGGTCCAGGCGGACGCCTGGAGGCAGAATGTGGACTTAACCACGCCGGCCGAGGCCTTCACAGAGTTCAGGGCATGAGAGAGACCGCAGCGTGGTCAATGTTGGCGTTCCGGGGCTGATGGTGTGTGTGGCGCCGGTGGTTGTGCCTGCCCGGGGCTGGGCCAGCCACGACCCTCGGGCGGGCAGTGACGCACAGGCACCACTGCCCCTGCTGCCCTCCCCAGCGCCCTCCCCCTGTCGGAGCTGCCCGCATTCTATCTGCTGTGGCCCGGCCCCCCCACCACACACAAGGAGCCCCACCCTGGAGGGACAGGGCTGTCACCACCATGCATCCGGCAGGGCGGCACGGCCTCACCAGCTCGCCGGCCCTTCGCGATCCCTGCAGGGAGGCCCGAGGTGGCGGTGATGAAAGACTGGGGGTCCAGGTGGCCCACAGCCACGCCATGGCTGCCTTTAACGGTCACCCCTTTGGAGGTGAGGGCAGTTGGCATGCGCCGAGTTTCCTGGGGACACGGGCTGCCTGGCCGCCCAGGGAGCCCTAGGAGGCAATCCAAGCTGCAGATGCAGTGTCCTCAGGGCCACTGGGCCGCGCCTCTCCCAAGCCCGGCTGCCAGACTGGAATGGCCCCGACGCCTGCTGTGGATAGGGTCCCTGTCCCACACTCCCGCGGGGGGCCTTCTCGGGCCGGCACTCCCGGTGTGGCCGGCTGGCCGTGGAGTAGGGGGGGTCTTCTGTTACCCCCAGTGCTGGCCGAGCCTCCGCTCCAGGCCTCACCCAGCAGCGGCTGGATGGGAACCAGCTGGGGAGGTGGGAAGGGGTCCAGGCTGGGAGCAGGGAGCCCGCGGTGGCACAGAGGGGCCACCTCGAGGCATCGCTGTCCCGTCAGGTCAGAGTCAACACGGAGACCGCAAGGCATCTGCACGGGGCGCTGTGCCCTGGGGAACCCCTGGTGAGGGGCGTGTGACGTAGGCTCAGTGAGAGGTGTGGGGGCCTCAGAACCTAGGCGCCCCAGGGCTGCAGGCTGGGCAGAGGCCCCGCCCCCCCAGGGCAGGAAGAGGGGCTCTGGCGGGCACCGTGAGTGCCCTCCGTGCCCGTGCTGGGGCTGCGCGCCTCGTGGCGATGCCCCTCCACTGAACAGCTCCGGCTGCTGGGGGACGCGCCGAGACTCCCGCAGGCAGCCCGGCCCCGGGGACACCCGCCCTGGCGCACACACGGGGCAGGGATGTGCACGGGGGCCTCGCAGGGGGCTGCGAGGGTGGGAAGCAGTTACTGAAAAGCAGGTCCGTTTTTCTTCAGCATTTTACTGATGTTCAATGTATTACCACTGTTGGGTCGGATCCAGGATTCAAATTAAAAGCATAAATAAAGACACATTTTGTTTCCATCTCGAGCTCTCCCCACCCGTTGGGCCCCAGGGAGGTGAGGTCACTGCAGCCTTGATTACGGGAAGGTCCCTGGGGCTGGGCGAAGCTCGTCTTTCCGGGGCCTCTGGCCGGGGCGAGGGGCGGGGAGCTGGGGGACCGTGAGCTGCCCTGGTGCAATCCAGGGGCGCACTGGGTTGGGGAGACAGAGTGTTCTTGGCCATCCCAGGCCCACACACCAGCCCGAGTCCCCCAGCAGCCCTGCCCCCCCACAGCTCCCTGGCCTCATGCATCTTCCAGGAAGACAGGTCTTGCGGGGCTAAGGGGGGTGGGCCCCTGTTGGCACCTGCATCCCCCCCGACCCAGAGCCTTGCTCCGGGGCTTCCTAGGGGCCAGCGTAAGGCAGAGACAGGGCATCTGGGGCAATGGGGGGGTGGGGGGACCGGGAAAGCCCCCTCCCCAACTCCATGAGAGGAGGGAGCCCTGCCCCCAGCAGGAGCCGGGGTGCTTATGGCCTACTGCTGATGGCCATGGAGGGCCACTGACAGGACAGCGGGGGTGGGGGGCCCATCTTGCACACGGTGTCCCCATCTCAAACACCCTTGTCACTCCTCTGCAGCCATCTTCGGGGAGGCCCAGGTGGCCAAGCCCTCTGGCTATCAAGGCCTCTACACCAGCTCCCTGAGCTCTGGGTTTGGGGCCTGGGACCATTCTGGGGGGTGAGTCTCTCCCTGGAGGTCCGAAGCCCCAGGCCGGGGGTGGCTCCAGGACCGTGGCTCCCGCCCCTGGGCAGGCAGACCCGAGCCAGGGCCAGGCCGGCCCCCAGGGTGAGGTGGGGAGGTGTGTGGGAGCAGGTCGGCACCTGAGCTGGCCTCCGCCCCCGGATCTGTGGCCCCGGCTGGGCCCGCGTCCCCCTGTCCCAGCGGCCCTGCGACACGGCAGCCATTCCCACTGCCTAGTCAGCCAGCGTGGCCAGGAGTCCACGCCTGTCCCACTGGCCGCACGTGGACGCCCAAGGCAGGGGGTGCGAGAGGCGGGCCCAGTAGGAGCACTGCAGCCTGTGGCCCGACGGCTTCCTCTGGAAGAGGTGACCCCCGCTCCCTCGAGCTCTTCTGTCCTGGCATCCTGGAAGGCTGGGGCTCAGCTCCGGCCTGCCCGTCACCCCCACCCTGTCCTGCTCCGCTGGGGAGACCCAGGGCACAGATGGGCGCGGGAGGGCCTTCCAGGGAAGGCAGGGCCAACGCTGGGGCACTGCGCGGCCCCTCCCAGGTGACCACTGGCAACTGTGTGCCCGTGGGCCCTCCTGTGACAGACAGCCTGCAGGTCCTTGAGCAAAACCAGCCCCGTGCGCGCTAATTAGAATTTCCACGTCTCCAGCTTTCTCCTGGACCCTGCGGAGTCTCATGCCAAAACGCTCCATCTCCCTGCTCCAGCGAGGCCGCTGCGGCCTGGCTTTCATCCACATCACTACTAATGTCTCCTGAATTCTGCGTTTGTCAGCGAGGCCAGGGCCAGCCCCGTGCCTTCTGGAAACGGGGGCAAATGTCACGGGGCTCGGTGCTGCACGGGCTCCAGGGCCAGGGGTTCGCGGGCATTCCGGGGACCCCGGAGGCACAAGGCGCTGAGCAAGTGGCCACCTCCCCGTTCTGCTTCTCCCCCCGCAAACCATGCTGGGGAGGGACAAAGGGGCTGCTGCGGGGCCAGAGAACAGGGGGACGAGGGAGGGGGCCTGCCAGGCACAGATGAGACCGTCTGTCTTTCCAGACCAGTGTCCCGTCTTCCCGGAGCTCCAGACCACCTCTGTCTGCACGAGGTGCCAAGGAAACCCCGTGGGAGCCCGCTCCGGGAGTGCCGTGTGGGGCTGCGTGAGCCAGAGCCTCCCGCCCCGCCAGCTCAGACCCGTCTCTGAAATGCACGGGGGATTAAATGTTCTCCTAATTAAATTAAAAGTGAGGCGGAGTGGCTCAGTGGGAAAGGGACGGGACTAGGAATCAGATGCCCTCGATCTGGCTCCCAGCCTGCTCCGGCCCAGCTGCAGGCTGGCCCCCGGGAGCCTTACTTCCTCCCCCCGAGCACATGAGGAGGATGCGGCCAGTGGCCGAGGCCGCTGCCCGGGGAGCGCGGGAGGCCTCTGACTCCCCCCGGGGCCCCGACGGCGAGCCCCTGGCGCCAGGCCGCTCTCCCGGCGGGGCGCGGTGCTCTGCAGGGGCGGGTCTCTCAGGAGGCCCGGACCAGGCGGGCAGTGCGGGAGGAGGTGAGGGCCACGGGCAACCACGCGCCAGAGGTGGCTTCACGGGACACCCTGGTGTTGCTGTGGAGACATTCCTGGTGGCCGTGGGTACCCCGCGGCTCCCCTGTGGGCTCTGCCTCGACCTGCCAGGGAAGACAGAGCCCTAAGACAGCCCGGTCAGGAGGCCTGTGTGGGGGGTGCAAGCGGTTGAGGGCCAGGCCCAAGCTGCGCAGGCTCAGAAGGGACAGTCCTGGCAGAGACGGTGTCCTCCATCTCTAGCTGAGGGATGAAAGGCACGCAGACCAGCACACAGGTGTCAAGAGGACTCGACACAGTTCACCCCTGGGCGCCCTGTCCCCAGCAAGCGGGCCAGGCCACAGAGGTCCCCAGGAAGCCCCCGTGTCCCCAGTTCCCGTCATGTCTTCGGACTGTGCCCATTCCGGAACTCTCCACAGACGGGCTCGCCCAGCGTGTGCACACATCCACGCGTCTGCCTTCCCTGGTGACGGGCCGTGTGGCTGCAGAGAGCGGCGCTTCCCGGCCTCCCTGCCGGCTGTCACTCCACCACACGGTCGGCCTGCACTCGGTCCCTCCCTTCCGTGGACGGTTTCCAGCGTCGGGCTGTTATCAGTGCTGAGAACATCCAGTACGGGCTCCCTGGCACGTGCAGGTGGCATTTGCGGTGGGCACATGCCCAGGTGTGGGGCTGCGAGGCTCGGGTTTAATAACACCGCCTACCCGCTCGCCCCGAGGCCGGGCCGTCCTATCCCGCCTGCTCCGTGTGGCCACCAGCACGGGGCGTTTTTCACTCCCCTTTCAGCCGTGCTGGGCGGGGGGCCTGGCAGCGTGACGCTGGGGCTGGGCTCCCGGTAAGCGGACGGTGAGGCAGGCGGGCCCTTTCGGCCTTACTTTATTCCGCGCACGCTGTCCTCTGGGAACGCGCTCGTGGCTTCCGCCCACTTTATTTTGGGTTATCTTTTCTCGTCGATTTGTGGGAGTTCTTTCTTTCTGCCTTCACACATCCCGGACAGGATGAGGGCCAGAAGCACGTGCGTCCATGTGCGCTCCCACACACGAGCACGTGCACGGACCCTGCACGTGAGGACCTGCTCCCCCTCTCGCCCTTCCTTCTCCTGAGGGTGTCTTCTGATGAACAGAAGAACTCTAAGTGAACTCTTAACCTGATCCGGTTAATCAAACATTTCCTTTCTGGAGGAGCCGTGTGTGTCCTATTGGAGAAACTCTGACCACTCCAAGGTCATAAAGACACTATGTTTTGTTCTGAAGCAGTATCTGCTCACCTTTCCCATGTAGATCTGCAGCCCATCTGGAATCCATTTCTGCCTCCGGTGCGAGGCTGAGATCCAGGCACCCTGTCCTGAAGGCCCCGCTGCGCCCCATCACCCTCCGGCCGGCTGTCTGCGTGGAGCTCTGCTCCGGAGCCCTGTCTGGTCCCACTGGTCAGATCCAAGTTCTTCCTCTTTACCAGGGCCACTGGGCAGCTGGCTGACAAGGCTCCGGCCGGGTCCCCGGCCGCGCAGCTGGCTGGCGTCTGTGGGGCCCCCCTCTCCATCCACAGCCGATCTCCCCAGAAAACCCGTAGGCCTGGGGGGCTTCTCCAGACGACAGTGCGGGAACGAACATCTGTGTAGGATTGAGCTTTGTGACTATGGCCCCGATGCGTCCCTTGTCTACTTAGAACTTATTTTTCTTTCTGCGGCCTGTAGTTTCCAATGCAGCGACGTGACGGTGTCGCGGAGGTTTACTCCAGGTCAGCCGATGTCTGCGTGTTCACCAGGCCCAGAGACCCTGGACAGCAGGAGCCCCGGCCGGTACGAGCCACGGCCTGCCTGCAGGACGCCAGGGCAGGACGCCGGCCTCCTGGGCCTCCGTGTCCTCTCATAGACATGGAGATGGGTCTCTTGGTGCTGGTGGGAGCCCTTGAGGACGTGCGGTCAGGTGTCCGGCCCTGCACCCAATTCAGCAACGTGCCTGATAAATGTTAGCCAGTGCAAAATGCCCCCTGGGAGGGGAGACCCCGTGGGGGCAGCCCATACTTGACCAAGAGCTTCTGAACCCACCAGCTACCCACAGGGACATCGGGGACTGTCCTTAATAAGATCTACCCAGAGGCTCTTGAGCCCCAGGCCTTGGGATGGGCTGGGGGCAAAGAACGTGGGAAAGGGCATCCACAACCATATTGGCCCCTGGTCCCTGCGGAGGTCTGGGCCGCCACCCTGCTGCTCAGGAAGGGGGTGGGGGGTCCTGGAGGACCGCGCCCCAGGGCGGCCACACGGGCCCCAGCACGCTTTTGCCGTTTGTGCTCATCACAGCCGGGCCCACCGCCGAGGACAGAGTGGCCTCCAGCGGAGTGAGGGCCGCGTTTCCCGCCTCCTCTGGGCCTGTACTGGCTGGGGCCCACGGGGAGCCTGGGGTGCCTGCTGGGAAGGACGTCCTCCTGGAGGGAAAGGGGAGAGAAAAGCGGCGGCGGCGGCGGCGGCGGGAGACAGGAGTCCAGATCCAGCCTCAGAGCCTGGCGTCCACGTCACCCCCACACCCTTAGGCCTGACCCCGCTTTTGCTTTGATCTCGATAAGTAATCTCTTCACATGGGCTGCAGCTCTGGAGGCTCGCTTTAAAGACGGCCCTGGGGGTGTCCTGGATGTTTGTGCTCAGGCCCCCGCCTCCACGGGCACCAGGACGGGGGTGGGGAGTGCGCACAGCTCCGAGGGCCGGTGTTTTTGTTTTGTTATTTTTTAGGGGCAGTTCGAGGGATTTTCAAAGGTAACTTTGACTCCATCGGACTTGCCTCCTAAGACTTGGGAACTAAGCCCTCTGTCAAGATCAGACAGCCTACAGCTGAGGCAGGACCGTTGCCAGGACAGTGCGCTGCTGGGGAAACTGAGGCAGGGGGTGGGGTGACTTCCGGGGGGGGCTGCTGGAAGAGACGTGGGAGGTGAGGCTGCGCTCAGCTGCACACGCACACTCGGCGGCCCTGCCCCACGGCCTCCCTTGTGGGCACCTGAGCCCTCCTGAGTCCTCAGCGAGCCGGGCCCTGTTCTCTGGCTTCAAGCCTTTGGACGTGCTCAAGGCTGGTGTCCCCGGCCCGGCCTGGGCGGCTCTGGGGCCCAGTGCCGTCCACTCAGTGGTCCAAAGGTGCCTTTCCTACCCCTCCTCGCTCTCGGGCCTTCTGGAGGTAGCCTTGTGTTCCAGTGTTTTGTTTAGATTTGGATTTGTCACATAGAACAGAATCGCTTCCACTTTGAAACACTTGAATGCTTTTTTTTTCTGCCATTCTTTCTGAACTGCCCCGTGGACCCCCAGCCGGGTGTGTGGGATCAGGGGGAGCTCCTGGGGGTCCTCCAGCAGGAGCAGGGGTGGGCTCATGAGGCGGGGCGGCGGCAGGCAGAGCGATGCTCCGGGAAAGGGGCTCCCAGCAGGAGAGAGCTCAGGCTGTGTGCGGGGCTGAGGGACTTCCCTGGGGACGTCCTGCCTGGTGAGCCTACGGGCCATGGCAGCTCCATGCTCACACGTCCCGCCACTGCCCAGCCGCCCCCTGCGCTGGGACGCGGACTTCATCAGACCTCACGGCCGGGGCTCCGGGTGGGACAGTATCTCTGTAGGTGTGAGGAGATGGACAAGCCAGGAGACGGGAGTCCCCGTCCAGAGAACACGCCAGCTGGTGACAGCTCCGGGGCTGGGCCCTGGGCTCCAGCCTCTGAATCCTGTGCCCCCCTGCCATCCCTGTGAGACCCATCTCCCCTAGCCGGACCTGCCTTCCACCCACCCTGCACCAGGCCCAGCTGGCCCCCTGCATCAGGTCTGGGCTAAGAGCCCCCAGTGCCAGCAGCTGGCCACAGTGTGTCCCAGAGCAGCCCGGCCCGGCCACCTGCCAACTAGGCCAGTGGCACAAGGCACTTAACTCGAGGCCACGCCCTGCTCCTTACCCTGCTGATTATCCCGCTGCAGGCACCCCCCGGCCCCGGGGATGGGGAAGAGTGGCCCCAAGGGAGCCCACCACTGGGGAGGATGGGCTGGTACTAACAACGCCAGGTCTGAACTGGCCAAAGGAACAGCGAAGGTGGCCTCTTGGGCCACGGTGGGACCTCACCGTGTCAGCCAGAAACCCCAGCCGCAAGACCCGGGCAGAGGCGCCCTCACTCCTGTCTCGGGGACCAGCACAGCCCTGAGTGGGGCCAGAGGCCCAGGCTGCAAAGCTGCAGCCTCTCCCCAGGCAGAGGTGCGTGCCGCCAGGGGTCTGCCGCTTTTGAAAACAGTCTCCGGAGCAAACAGGGGAGCGTTCGGAGCGAGTGCAGCTTGGCCTTGACTCAGAGCAGCCACTACCTGGATGGCAGGCCCCCCTGAGCACGGGGTGCCCGAAATGCCGTAAGCGCTCCTTCCTCCTGCTCGTGGCCCTCGCCGGCTCTAGTGGGCCGCAGAAGGACCACACTCTCCACCTGTCGCTACCTGGCCGCACAGGTGGCAAAGTCTCCGTGACTTGGGTCACAGAGAAGCTAAGCGTGACCCGCCTGTCAACTGTGTGTGGCTGGTCATGGACCTGTCTCATTGACTGGGCTGCTGTGGGTCTCTGCCTGTAAATGTTTAACTCCTAAGGATGCCAGAGCCCAGGGCCTGGCAGTGTCCAGCCCGGATGGAGGAAGGAGGGAGGGCTTCTCACTGGTGTGTAGCCGGGGACCATCCGCAGTGGTGCCCCGTGCTGGAGCAGGGGGAGTACAGGTGGAATATGAGGGGGACCCCCTGCAGTGAGCTTGGGGAATGCCAGCCAGGGAAGGGAGCCCAACCCTGAGAGCCCCTCCGTGGTTTCCGGCTGCTTTGGGGCTTGGGGCACGCCCCCCACCCCCCGCTTGTACCTGCCGGCCGCCCCATGAGGGCCCGGCCCAGGTCTCCCCGCTGGTGGGGAGGGAGGTGTAGAAGTTGGGCTGTGGGGCCCCCTGTGTGGGCTCCGGAAGGGAAGGAATGTGACTGTGCCGGGTGTGGCTGGGGAGAGCACAGCCAGCCGCGGGTTTCCTTGGGGCCCAGGTCGACGTGAGCAGAGACGGAGGCCCCTCTCGCGCGGCCCTGCCACACACACACTAGGACCTTTCTTCGCTGTGCGGCCGTGGAGCCGGAGGCCAGGGACACCCTCTGGAAATGTGCATTCCATTCGCTCTTGGCACAGAGCGGCTTCCTGCCTGGGGAAGGTGCGCGCGTGTGCGCACGGGGCCACGGGCGCTGGCAGGGCAGAGGCGCGTGGGTGCAGGGGGGGTTGAGGAGGCGGGGAAGGCGACCCCGGTGTCTCCAGGCCCCGGAGGGCCCTCGCAAAGCCTGTCCCCCCAGTGAGGACGAATACCTGGACAGAATGAGTCAGAAACATGCGGGCCGTGTTGCCTTTGAAAGAATCTCTGGCTTCCAACAGTCACGGCTGAACACGCCTTTGAATCTGGAAGCCAGGACTTTGTGCAAAATAATTCAAAAAGTTTGTTGAACCGTAAGCCTTCCCTGATGAGTCCTTCCTTCTGAAGGTAACTCGTTAAAGCTGATCCCATCCCAGCCCGGTGCCAGACCGGCTTCCTGGAGACCCTCGCCAACTGTTGGCCTTTGGAAAGGCTTGTCACCCTAATAGCTGTTCAAAAAAAACGCTCTCCGGGCACCTTGGCTGCAGGGTCTGAGAGTCCTTTGTGTCCCTCCAGCTGCAGTCTTCCAGGCCTCTCTTCTGGGGCTGGGACTCTTCGCGGCCCGTTACAGTGGCGGGTGCCCGGCCGCCTTCCTCCTGCCCAGCCTCTCTGCCAGCGGCGTGGCCCAGCCTCCCCACTCCCGGGGCAGGGACAGCCCGGGGACACCCCCACCCCCTCGCCCCCCGTGGGACGCCCAGCGCCCAGGCAGTGCCGTGTCACCTATGCAGACAACTTGGGTCCACGTTCTAGTACTTTTTCAAGTTTGGAGGGTGCCGAAGCGTTAGAAAATATTTAAAGTGACACAGACGTGAGCCAAGTCCGCTGAAAAATATATCACGTCGCATTAATCAGAATCAAAGATCACCTGAGAATGAGGGGGGAGAGTTACATAAAAACTACACACGTGCACGTTCCTCTCTTTACAAAATCGCCCCCGTCCGGGTTCCATAAGGACAAAACAAACGTCATGTCTCGTTTCCGAGGAAAGCTTGCCGGGTGGCAGGTGGGTGGAGGCCGCCCTTCTCTGCTCCTGCCTCGCGCCGTCAAACACCCCTCTGTGCGGGAGCAGCCCCTGCTCCTCGGGGTGACAGGACCCAGAGCCTGCGGCCCGTGCACCCCAGCCGCCCCCACCGGCCTGCGGGAGTGCCTCAGGGCAAGGCAGCGCTGCGGAGGGACCGTAAAAAGAAAGGGGCCCTACAGGCCCACGGCAGAACGAAGTGGGCGCGCAGGAGGGGCACGGGGAAGACCACTGTCCCCACCCCAGCCCCGACCCCCGGAGTTCCCTCCCCAGAAGGCGAGCCCCGACCCCCGGTTTCCGATCGAATCTCCCCGAGCATGTTACGTGAGCAGATGCGTCCGTGCCTGTACCCTCACGACACGCCTGTCCCCACAGCCGTCACGGTCACACACAGTGTCTGCAGCACCCCTTTGTGACGTAACACACCGGCTCCCGCTCCTTTCAGGGCCACCCTCGCGGGGGATGGCTACTTTGGAGGCCACGCCCCGGAGAGCCACCTTCACTGCCTGTCCTGCGAACACACGTGACCTGGGGACCACGCCGCGCGGCAGGGCTCAAGGGCTGGGGCCCGTGCCGTCCCTGGATGGGACCATGCCTGGGGGAGCTCTGGACTCTGTGGTGCTGCCTCCATAGACACGGGGACCCAGCCGGCCTGAAAGGGGGCACGGAGGTGGCGGGCTGGGCGGGCCCTGCTCGAGGCGAGTCCGCGAGCTTTCTGTCAATGGACACAGGGACCGAACGAGGACCACGGGGCTTTCTGCCGCCGTGGACGGGGCTGGCGGTGACCCAAGCGGTGACCTGCAGGCAGGAGGGTCTGGGCAGGAAGCAGGCACTGGCCAGTGTGCCGTGCTGGGCCTGTCTCTGCGGGCATCCTGCCGTGAGAGTTGGGGGGGGGCGTGCCTGGCTGTTTGCAGGGGGTCTGCAGTAAGACACCTAGCACCCCTCCTTCTTATTAGCATCCGCAGAGCCCCCACGTGTCCTTCGCGTGTGGCCCGAGTCCTCTACAGCCAGAGGCACAGCCAGCCACTAAGCAGTCACACCCAGCAAGGAGCAGCCCGGCTGTGAAGCTCGTGGTCCCTCCCGGCTGAACACTGTGTGTCCTGCTCCCGCTCGGCCCACGGAGCCTCCGCCTACTCCGCGTCCCTTATCAAACCGGACAATACAAAGCAAATTGATTCTAAAGAACTGTAAATCTTGCCAAGATGTGAGATTTCACAAAGTGAAGGGAAGTGAAATCGAAGCCTCTCTGGAACAGAGATTAAGCAGAGATAACACAGCCTTCGACGGAGGAGAAAATCAAGGCCGATGCCGAGATAAGCATTTCAAAGGGGAGAAAATGAAATAATACAAGATTAAGGGTGACCCTGGGCAAGCGGGGGGCCCGCCCCATTGCGTTCGTGGGGACTGTCGTTAATTTTCAAGGTAAAATCACACCCAGTCACAACCGTTTTTCACGTCACCTTGGTCTCGTCTTCAGCAGATGCATTTCAGAAGGCCCACTCCCCCCCCACCTGTACACGTTCTGACCCGAGCTGCCGCGAGAGGGCCACCCCGCCCCCGAGGCAGGGAACGTGGCCGAGTGCGCCCGTCTGCTCACGCGCCCCCCCAGCAGGTGAGGGGTCCCCGTTTTCCTCTTCACGCAGCTGAGAGGTGAGCACTGGTGCCCTGGCGTCTGATTCATGTTTCATTTATTACATATATTTTTAAATAAAAATTTTAAATATAGTTTATGTATTTTTGAGACAGAGAGACAGAGTACGAGAGGGGGAGGGTCAGAGAGAGGCAGGGAGACCCAGAATCGGAAGCAGCTCCAGGCTCCGAGCGGTCAGCACAGGGCCCGACGCGGGGCTCGAACCCACGAACCGCGAGATCGTGACCTGAGCCGGAGTCGGCGGCGTAACCGACGGAGCCCCCCGGCCCCCGGCCTGTTTCCTTTACTATAAATGAGGACTTTATCTTTTCAAATATCTGAGAGCACTTCTATGTCTTTTCTGGGCACGGCCTCCCCACGGCCTCCCCACGCTCTCGTGTTTCTTTAACACCTCTCCTTACTGACTTATAGGAAGTCACACGTGTTGAAAATGTCTTATCCCAGGGTCTTCTAGCGTCTCTACTTTTCTGCTTCTATCCTATTTTTAAACTCTGACATCAACTCTGGCAGTCTTTTGTGACTTGGAGTCCTCGCTGTGAAGTCTGAAGTCCCTTCACTCTGAGACCACGCGTCCGATGTGCCTTCTGTAGGTCTAAGCAGCGGTCACGACTCGATCTGATGGCGGCAATAGCTTCTCTCTGCTGACGTCAGCTGTCACCTCTGTGGTGCCTCAGGCTCGCCCCGTAATCCGCGTCCACTGCTGGACTGGCTTCCGGAGGCCGGCGGGCCTGGTGCCGGGCGGACCCGGCGGTCTGAGTGGAGAGCTTCATGGCGCCCTCGCCAGGGTGGCAGCCCCCCCGCACCATCTCCATGACTTGGGGGCCGTGTTTCAGACAGTGCCGTAACCAGGGCATGCACAGCACGGCCACACATCAAAACGCCCTTCGGTGGCAGACGCAGGATTGGTGGAACGGGACACACGGGAATGTTGGGGACCGAGCCGTCGCCAGCTTGGCACCTGGGAACGTCAGGGCCTGGGGGCGCTGGCACACAGCAGGCCCCGCCGCTCGGGGACTGTGGCGCTGACCAGAGCCGTTCCCCACTCACTTCAGGGCACCTTAGGAGCAATGAATTTGGAAGAAAACAGCAACGACATGAAACCTAGGTCGTGCAGCTGGCCTCACCCCTAGGCGGTCACCAGAAGCAAAGTGCTAACCCGATGTGCGTTCTGGCTGGAGTCAAAACGGCCCCACATCCCAACCTGGAGAGCAGGGACTGTCCCGGGTCTTGTCCGGGCTAACCCGGCCCGAGGAGCGCTGCCCCGGGTTCCCCGTCCCCACCCCCTGCCCCCTTTTGTATGGGGCTCTGCCTTCCAGACTTGGGAACAAACAGCTGTGGTCAAGGGCAGATTCTGGAGCAGCAAACAGCCAAGTTCGAACCCTGCGCACCACCCCCACGGGGGGCCTTGAGCGAGGCACAGAGCGGGGGGTCTCAGTCTCTCCATCTGTGCTGCCAGACCCCGCGTGAAGCCTGCAGGAAGGTGACCGCGGGCCAGGCCGCGTGCCTTTACCGCGGGGGGCGCCTGGCGAGGCCACGGGGAGGGGGTTGGAGGAGTCGAATGGGCCTCAGACAAAAATGCAGTGCGCGCTCAGGGGCCTGTTTACGGCGCCGGGCTCTGTCGGCTCCATGCCCTTCTAGATCACAGGCCGCCGCCGCGCTCTGGGTGCTGCCTCCGCGGGGGCCCGCAGGACACACGGACGGCGTCCTGCGTCCGGACAGGCTTCAGATCGGCTCTGTGATCAGGAAGGCACGCGCGTGGGTTTCGTGACCCTGTGTAGTCTGCCGGCATTCACTCCCGGAGCCGGGGTCCACCCAGATGGACCCCGAAGTCTCTTCCTCACGAAACAGCCTTTCAAGCCACAAATAGAAGAGGTTTATCTGTGTGTTCAAAGGAGCCGTAATGTCCCTCAGTATTTCTTGGCTCTTTGGGTAGAGTTTGCACATTTCGAAATTCATTATTGGGTATTTTTAGGACTGTTGATTTTTTTAGTATGGGCATCATGACTTTAATTAAACTTTTCACTCTGAGAGGATTGTGGACTCACATGCGGTTGTGAGAAATGATCGACTCCGTGTGCCCTTCGCCCAGTGTCCCCCACGGTGCCGTCTTGCAGACAGTCGGGAAAGATCGCTGGCAGGATGCGGACGCAGGTCCGGAGGAGCTCCTGTCCCCCGCAGGGTCCCCTCTGCCACCCCTCCACCGCCACCGGCAGCTGCCCATCCGGTCTGTCCTTGAGAGAATGCCGGGAGCGGGACCGTAAGCACGGGGCCTCGTGGAAAAGGTGCTTCGCCGGACACGGGTCCCTGGAGACCCCCCACCCCCGGCCGCCCCGTCTCCATGTGTTCCCAGCCCAGCCCCGCCCAGCGGACCCCAGTCACTAGTATGTTCTTTGGGCTGTGTTGCATTATCGTGGACGAAACAGGGGTGCGTTCCCGTGAAATGCCAGCCTCGCCACATTCGGACGTCGCTGGAGTCTGGGATCCATGAGGCTCTGGGTGATTTCCTCAAGATTGTGATTATTTTAAAATAGACCCTCAAAAAAAAAAGTTTTAGTGAAAAATCCTTTTTCCGTTTTGCTTTTAATTTCCTTTTTTAGCCACTTGATTGAGGCATGACAGGCATACCAGACCTGTATGTGATGCACCGTGCAGCACGAGGGGTTTGGAAGGAGGGCTGCGCCCGCGAGGCCATCCCCGAGACCCAGGCCGCCTCCTTGTCTGTACTACGCGTATTTCAGGGGCGCCCCACCCTGCAGGGGTGAAGGGGACCGAGCAGCATGGCTGTGCCCTGGAGCTGGTCCCGGCCCCTAGGGGTCTGGCTGCTCAGAGCCCTGGCGACGCTGGCACCGTCAAGCATGTGCCCTTCTGCGTGTGGCTGGCTGCAGTGTCCCTCGCGTCTGTCCCTGCTGTCACAGCGCCAGGGTTTCCTTCTTGTGATAATCTTCTGGGACAGCGGCGCCGTGTCTGCGCGTCAGCAAGGCACAGACACCAGGTCCTTCCGCGTCGCCGGTGCTGGGGGCCGAGCGGGCGAGAGGGAAGCCGCCGGCTCCCTGTGAGACAGAAGCGGGGGGCACAGAGGCGGGCGCCCCTGCCTTGAGTGTTCCCCCCAGAGAGGGCCTCGCTCTCCTACACCTCCTGCTTCCCCCTCAGCTCCGCTGGCCCTGTCCACCCTGCTCGGTGACCCCTCGCCCCGCTTCCCCCCATGGAGAGGATGGTTCTCGGGGCTGGGTGAGTGCACGGGTCCCCGTGAGGGCTCAGGGAGGGGTGCAGTCGGCGGGCCTTCGCGGCCTCAGCCCCCTCGATGGGAAACGGGGCTTCGCAGAGGCCCCCACGTGGCCAGCCTTCCCCTTCTCTGGAGGTTTCTAACTGTAGCCCACCCCCACCCCCTGAGCTAAGAGTCTGGGACTCCTGTGGGTTCCCCCAGGGCAGACGTGTGCAGGGTCCCGGGCTCTCAGAGCTGCAGGCGTCCGGAAGGTTCTGCAGCCCCCTGAAGGCAGATGGAGGCCCGCCGCGCCCTGCGCAGGCCCCAGGGGGGCGGCCCTGCCCTCTCAGAGGCCCTGCCACGGCCGTTTAGGCGAAGGGAAAACGCCCCGGCCCTGCACACACTCCGGGCTAAAGAATAATCTTCAAAGCGTAAGAGGACTCGCACTTCCCTCCGCCAGGCGCTGCGCTAAGCGCTTTATGAACACGTTCTCCCTAACCTGCACCATCACAGCCGCTTTCGACGTAAGAACATTATCCCTCCTGCTTCACACATAATCGACCTGAGGCTTGAGAGGTTAAGTCGAGGGCCCAGGGTCGCAAAGCTCCGAGGGACCCTTGAGTGGTGGGTCCAATGAAGTCACCGTGGCGCCTCGGACACTCTTGGTGGCCTCCAAGCAGCAGAGCTCTCCCCGGCCCCTTCCCCTTCCCCGGGCCCGCAACGCCTCGCCCTGCGGGTCTCAGCTGAAATGTGCCCACCTCAGGCTGGGCCAGCGAGAGCCCCAGAGCCTGCCCCCCCCCCATTCTTAATGTGGAACCGCACGTGTGTTTGTGCTCAAGGGCTTCCCGGCCGAAACGGGCCTCCCCGCTCAGTGTTGTCATCTCCGGTGCTTAATCCACGCAGAGCCCATCACGGCCCCTCTGTGAATGTTTGATGAATAAATAAGTAAATGAGTAAGCGAGGGGGGCTGTGCCCAGACGGTCAGGTACAGGACCCCGGCCACGGCCCGGGCGTCACAGGAGGGCCTGTGGGGGCTCTCAGAGAGCTGTGAGGCCTCAGGACTCTTTTCAGAGGCCCCTCCCCACCCGCCCCCCGCCCCAGCCCTGCTCTCCCTCCAGGACGCACACCTCCTTCTACAGTATCAGCAGCAGCAGCAGGGAGCATGGCCTCTAACCCCCAAGGCCGGCCCCCTTCTGTCCCATTCTAGAAATGCGGAGAACTCGCGTGAAGCGTGCCGGTGCTCCCAGGGCCTTGTACCAGAGGTGATTCTGGTTCTTACAGATCAAGAGCCGGAGGCTTGGGGACGCACGCGCTCCCGGAGGGGAGGCGCTCAGAGCGCTGTGCGAGCTGAGGCCCGGAGTCCCCTGCCACCGGGCTGCGCTTGGACGCCGGCCGGGCCTCGTGGCCTGAGTCCTGTCCTCCCCGGGCAGGAGGTCTGCCCCCGCCTCAGATGGCAAGTGTCCTCCTGGTAGCCTGAGAACCAGAGCCCTTAGATCTTCCTGGTCCCAGCCCGGGGGTGCGGGGCGGCCCCATGAAGGCCCCTACAAAGACCAGAGCACTGTGGGTGAGGGGACGGAGGGACAGGAGGGGGTCCCAGCACTCCCCTGCTGGCCTGAGGACGCGCAGCGGCGTCAGGTGTGCAAGACCAGCCGCATAGCGGCTGGGTTTCCCGTCAGGCCGCCGTGCCTGCCGCCGCCACCAGGGGAGCAGGTCCCGGGGGCCCTGGCCGGCGCGAGGGAGGAGGGGCTGCGTTATGGTTCCACCAAGGACGGTGTTCCTGTTAAACCAGGACTCAGTAAAACACAGGGCTTAGTTCTGAGTAAACACTTGTAACTGCTGAGGAGAAGCAGAGATTTATAACGCGGAGCAAGAATTAAAGAAATAAAAGCCCCCCACGTATACTGACCGGGGCCGTGAATTCTGCCCCGAAACCCGGCTCGATCCCGTCTGCTCTCCGTCTCTGCCCCCGGGAGCCCCCGGCGTGCGCTCGCGGCTGGGAAGGCCTGGAGGCCGCTCCCAGGTTGAGGCGACAGGTGGGCCCGGACGGCTCGGGCTCCCGAACAGCGGGGCCCGCCCCGCACACGCCGGCTGAGTCAGTGTCCCCGCCCTGGCCTCACGCTCACGGCCGCCTCTCTTCTAAACCGTAAACACAAAAGATGGCCAAAGGTACGCTGTCCACGGCGTCTTCCCGAGACAGAGCCCGAGGAGGGCCTTTTGTTCCCGCCACTTGGAAGCATCTCCCTGGCAACCCCGTCTCTCCTCAGTCAACAGCGGCTAACCCCATCCGTCCCTTTATCAAGACATTGTTTAGAGCAAATAACTCATTAACTGGTCCCACAACTTGGGACCCTTTCACACCGGCTCTCAAGAGGGCCTTTCCGCTGAGAACGAGGCACGCTGGCCGCCGAGAGCGGAGCCGTGGGGGCCGTCTGGTCTCGGCCGGGAGACAGGCAGCTGTCCATTCATCCGCTGCGCCTACTACCCTCCCGCGGGATTAAGGAGCCGAACAAAAGGGGAGCTGCGTGGCTGGGGTGACCTGTCCCGTCTCCATCCCTGTGGCCTCTCCTCTGAGGCGGCCCAGCACTGCCAGCACAAGACGGGCTCCAGGGGGGGCCTGGGGGCCTGGGGGCTGGGTCCTCACAGACTCCCACAGCGTCCTCTCCCATTGGGAAACATGCTCCTTCGGCAAAGACACTACATTCCAGAACTTTCTAGCTGACCTCCCCTCCCTTCCTCCGTTTCTGACATTAGCTGTTAGAAAAGCAACAGACTTGCTTTCTTGGTGTCCCTGCAGTGACCCTGGCAGAGGAGAGAGCCCCTTGTCTGTGGCACCAAAGTTGGGGCCCAGCTCTTGTAGGGGGAGGCAGACGCGCTGATCTGGGTGGGAGCTGGCGGCTCAGGGCCCCGGGAGGAGCCCCTCCGTGGCCGTGCCCATCTGGGGGGAGGGGAGGGAGGGCTGCTCTGTTCTGGTCCCAGCGGGGGATGCCCCCCACCCCAGACTCCTCCAGAGAGTTCCCAAGTCGTAGATCAGGGCTTTGCACAGACTCATCAGGAAGTAGGTTTGTGTTCCTAACCTACCCAGGACGTTGTGGCTGCTCCAGGGGACAGTTAGAAGTGAAATGGCTTCAGTTTTTAAAGTCCTGCCCTATTCCTTCACCAGCTCCCGCCGCCCTGCCCAGGTGTCCTGCTTCCTGGCTCTAAAATGTGCGCCTCTTGGGACAACCTGTGGGCACGACACACTGGCTGACGGTGCTCACTGCTGGTGCAGGTGCTGTGACGGCCAGACAGGGAAGGGGCTGCCTGCTCAGGGCCCCCATCCAGGCGGGACGCCCCCTGCGTGGGGCTGGCCGGCACGGTTCACAGGACCGCACCTTCCGTCTCCCGCCGCCGGTTCTCAAACCCCCACAGCACACACACTACGCTGGTTGCACCCGTGACCACGGGTTCCCATTTCGGGGGCCTGGCCTCCTCATGTGGGGCGGGACGGGTCAGCGGGCCTCCGTTCACCCCGAGCTGCCCCGAGTGGGAAGGCCGGTGTGCCTCCCGCCTGGCGTGGGACCCGACGCAGCAGGGCCACCCCCCACGTCTTGTAGCTGCACGGAGGGGCAGTCGCCCCAGGCTGGGGGCTGGCGGGGAGGCACAGGCTCGCACACACTCGAGAGGCCCCACACCCGGTGCTCTGGCCCACTCAGCCCTGGGAGCAGTACGTCCAGGCAGGGCAGGCCCAGCAGCTTCCGAGGGCTCCTGGTTCACCAGGGCCTCAGCCACCACCCGGGCCGGGGGGGGGGGGGGGGGGGGGGGTGACGAGCCTGTGTAAGCCCCGAGCATCACAGGCAAGGCCTGCACACTCCAGACCCAGTCCACTCCCAGGACAATCGATGTGGGGGTGGGGCTCTAGCCCCGTCTAGCTCCCTACAGCCTGGGGGCGGCCCCCTAGAAGGTCCAAGTCGACGGTCAAGTGTGGGCCTTCTCCCATCCCAGCCCCTCACTCTGGGTTCTCCATGCCTTCCTGAGCTGTGCCCACCCATCCCCCACTGGCTCCAGCCTGGCTCTGTGACCCCAGACCCCAGCGCTCTGTGCCTGGCCAGCTGGGCTTAGCGCGACGCCGCGCCCCAGCCCCTGATCAGGAGGCCCAGAGCCCCTGCCTGCCGAGCCTGTGTGATTGTTCCGAACTTGTTCCCAGCAGCAGACACCCCCGGCCGCCCCAGGGCAGTCCCCTGTGCCTCTGGAACAAGAGCCCCAGCAAGGCAGCTGCCGTAAGTGGGTCTGGGAGCCTCGCTGTCAGCACTTTGCACATGAGCACGGCTGCTCCCAGCCTGAGCCCCGGACTGTGTGGACCGAACACGGTCCCCCCCGGGGTGGCACACCTACCCCATATCGGAGGCTGGGACTTCCACCACGTTCTCGGCCCGGTGGCCCGCTGTACGCCACACTGCCCCCCACACCCCACAGGACAGCCGAAGGGACACGGGCCTGCTTCCCTCTTGCCAGCGGGCCTAGAGGCCGACCCGGGTCCAGGAGCACCTCTGTGACCCAGGGTGAGCGAGGGCGAGGACAGCGCTGGTGACAGCCCACTGAGGCAGGAGCACGAGCTCGGGGCCAGGACCTGGCAGCCTCCGCCCTGGGGGACACAGAGGTCCTGGGGAGGACATAGTAAGTGGCCAGGTCCTTGAAGCCTCCGTAGAGCTCTGGCCTCACCCAGCACACGCAGGGTCTGTGGCAGCACAGGGCTCCCAGACCTCAGGGCCTTGGGATGAGGCCTGGGCCGGGCTGGGGATGCCACCCCTGCGCTGTGCTGTCCAGGTGGTGTCCCTGCCTGCACGGGTGCCTAGGGCTGGAGACTGTTCCCTGTGCAGTCCCCTTACCCGTGGGAGGCAGTGTGGCTTCTGGGGGAAGGGCCTCTGCCAAATCGGTGGCCATTGCTCCCCGGCCAGGTCCCAGAGCCCAGGGCACCTGGGCCGGGAGCCGGCAAGGCCTGGGGAGACTGA
>NC_043710.1:1769890-1781028 GCF_006229205.1 Suricata suricatta
GGGGGGGCACTGCTTCCTGCTTCCCTTTGATGTCTCCCGTGTGAGGGCGGGGCCGGCACCCCTCTGGGTGCCGGCCCACTTGCTGGCTCGCTGGGCTGCAACCGGGAGTCTGTGCTTGTGGGGCCTGGGTACGCTGGGGTCAGGCAGGGGCCCGGCAGGGAGGGCGGGTGGAAAAACCCCGGCCTTAGCAGAGCGCTCAGAGGGCCGCAGAGGGTCTGCCTCAAGCCCTCCCACAGGGCACGTCGGGCCCCCGGCCTCCGCTGTCTGCACAAGCCTCTGTCTAGATGAGGAAACTGAGGCCTCTGGACAGTCCCCGCAGGTCACCGCATGGGGGCCTTGCTCTGGTGCGTGGGACACTTCCCAAGATGCTTCAGGGGCTGCTGCTGTTTGCGGGCGCTGGACCCCAGCCTCCACGGGTGCCCTCACATGTCACAGGGGCTGGGCAGCCATGGGCGCGTGCCCTGCCTGCAAGCCCAGTGCTCTACAGGACGCCGGGTCCGAGTAGGCCCCTTCAAACCGGTCCAGTAATTCCAGTCGGTACCTGCTGGTTTCAATCTCAGTGACCAGATGAGGAAAGTGAGGCAGAGAGGAGGGGACCTTCCCCACTGACACCACCCCTATCTGCAGTAGAGCCGGGATCCCAGCTGGGTGGCCTGGAGCTGCGGTTTCCTAGCACCGTGGGCTGCCACCAGGCCACACCTGCAGACTCACTGCCCAGCCCCAGAGCCGGGCACCTCCTGCAGAGGTGCCCGAGGGTGAGAAGGCAGGCGGAAGGCCACGCAGCAGGGCTGAAGCCACCTGAGGAAGGGACTGCGTTCTCTGCTTCCCCCTCCAACTAACTGTGGGAGCTGGAGGGCAGGCTGGCTCTGCCCAGAGGAGCCCTGGAAAATGGCAAAGGGTGACCAGGGTGGGCGGGGCCTCGGGCCAGGACAGGCCCCCTGGAGGCGAGGGAGGCAGGGGTGCCTTTTACAGGACTTTGGGGAGCAGTTGCCCCACCCCCCCTGCACTGTGCTGGGCTGTGTGGGAGTCCGGCCTCCACCTGCCTACACAGGTGGGCCTCTGAGACCCCAAGGAGAAAAGCCGAGAGGCCCAGGTGACTGGGGAGAGCCAGGCCCCGCCCCTTTTAATGTTCAAACAGCTCCTTCTGCTGCCTCTGGCGCAGGGGGCCAGGGGCAGCTTTGAAGTCAGCCCTTGGGGATGGTCCTATCAGCTCCCGCACAGATAATCTCCCACCCAGCCCTGGAACTCAATGCCACTCTTGGGGTGCTCCTCACCTTCGAGCTTGAGGCCTTTCTGGTGGCCTTGGGAAGAGCCCCATCTTGGAAGTGGGGAGTGGAGGAGGGGGCGGCCCTGCCCCTCCCTAGAGACCCCTGCCCCGTGCTGGGCCTCCCTCCAGGCACCTGCTTCCCCAGCAGAGCCCTGGATGAGAAAGTGTGTGGAGAGCCCCCCGCTCTCCCTAGCCCTGGCTCCTCACCCCCACGTCCCGCCTCAGTCCCCGACTTCCTCCCTTGCCTCTTCTGCCAGCCTAGGAGCTCACAGAGGGGCCCATCCCACGGCCCCGGCCTCCCAGCACGACTGAGGAGCCCATGACATAGAAATCTGTTAGCGGGCTTCCTTCCAGATTCTCAAACATCCACACATTTCAGGACCAAAACATAAGCCAACAAGTGGCCCCAGGGGCCCTTCGCAGCTTCGGGGAGCTGGGGGTGGCATCTGGGGCCTCGCAGCCCGTGCTGCTCGGGGTGGCAGCCGGCCCTCCCAGGGCTGCAGCCGTGACTTCAGGGTCCCTCTTGGGCTCCCAGACCCCCTTCTCCGATGACGGGGACAGTGGCAGGCCACGTGGCAAGCGTGGACGGGCTACTTGGGAAGCCATGGCCGGCGCAAGGGCTGCGAAGGGCTGGGGGAGCCGTGCGTCTCCCTCTCCTGATTCTGCACCAGTGGCTCTTCCAGGGGTAGGACGGGGGGCCCCTCAGCCCACCCCAGGCGTGAGCGGACGCGGTGGGCTGGCCTCTCAGAGACTGGGCTAAACCCTGTACTCTCCTGCCCAGCGGCCTTGGGTGTCACGCTCCGCTCCGTGTGGCCAGGCTGCCCTTTGCTGCGCCCGCTCGTGCCGTCGGCACCCCTCTCCGTCGGGCCATCGGAGGATGACCCAGGCACGTTGAGGAAGGTGAGGCACTGGGCGGCCCAGAGTGCTGTTGCTGCTGAGTGGCGTGTCCCCCTGTCTTAAGAATGTCCCCCGGCCGGAGAGGGTCCAGTGTGAGAGCAGAGGCCGGGGCGGGGGCCCGAAGCGGCCACAGTGGCGCCTCCTCCCGCATCATGAAGAAGGTGCCTCAGGGGCTGGGGTCTGAGCGAGAAGTGACTCGCGGGGAAAGAACCTTGGGCGCTGGGAGGGGGGGACGGGGGGGGGGGCGGGAAGCCTGCGCGTGTATCTTAGTGCACGAGTTACAGGTGTGTGTCAGGAATGTGGGGGCAAGGGGGCTGCTGGTTAGACCCCTAAGGGGTTCCCACCCAGCGGCTGAGGCTGCAGCATGAGCCCCGAGCCCTCTCCCCACTGGGAGTCCGAGCCCCTGCTCCTCCAGGGCCCACTGGCCGCCAGGTGTGGGTGCAGGGCAGAACCTCGGGGGAGGCGTCCGGACTGGGGCTGAAGGAGTGCGAGGCCGCGGGAACAGGAGCCTTTGTTCTGGATGCTGGTGGATTCCTGGCGATGCGGGGGTGGGGGCTGCGCCGCGTCCTTCTCGGGCCTTCTGGGAGGGGCGCTCCCAGCTGGGCTGTGTTTAAAAATTAGCGAGCAGAGGAGTCCGAGGTCCTGCAGTTAACCCCTTTGAGGCCTGTTTGAGCTGCGGATCGGGAAGGCTGAGCTGGGCGTCCGAGCCCCAGAAACCACGGGCCGGCGGTCTGCGTGGGGTCCCCCGGTGCCCTGCCCCCCACCGGCCCCGCGTTGACAGCCTCTCTGTTTTCTCAGCTCAGCCTATTCAAGGCCGTTGTTCAGCTCTCTGGCTTTCCGTGGAGACTGGGGGGATTTTCCACCCTGGTGAGGCTGTGAAACAGCAAGGATCAGGCCTCCCCGTGGGAGTCGACCGGGCTCCCTCCCCGCACGTGCTGCCCCAATTCCAAGGGCAAAATGGGAGCGGAGGAAGGGCAGTGTAGGGCCCTGGGGAGAGGGGGAGAGTTGGCCGGTAGAGCCCGTGTGGTGGGCGCGTTGCAGGGGGGCCGCTGCCCAGCTCAGAGAACCGGCAGGCTCCAGAGGCCACGACCAGGAGGCCGTCACCACCGCCCCCCCCAGCCGTCCCTCCAGACCCAGCCCTAACACCGCTCCTCAGAACGGCCAGGGGCTGGCTTGTCTCTGCAGCTCCGGCACCATGCGCGGAGCCCTGTCTCCCAAATGTCTCTCGGGCTGGGCCCTCCTCCCTCCAGACCCACATTCCCAGCACCTGCCCCCCAGGCCCGCTCCATGGCCTCCGGGGGCACCTCAACGCCAAGGCCAAAGGTCCCTGCAGCTGAGCAAGCTGGGGGCCCCAGGACCGCCGCCAGCACGGCCCCCTGCCCCCAGCAGCCCGTCACTGTGCCAGGCTGCTCGCACCCCTCCCTGTGCTGTGGGCGCCGCAGTCACCTCTGCCCACCTCCAGTCCACTCTCCACTCAGGACAGGAGGATCCTTTCAGAAGGCAGAGCTGACAGGGGCCCGGGGGGGGGGGGTCCCTCCCTGAGGGGCTCCGGCGGCTCAGCAAGCTCAGAGTCAGCAGCTCTGCTCTGCCTCCGCCTGCAGCTTCTCCCTGTCCTAGTCCTCAGCCTCTTTCTGGCCTTGGGCTCACAGGCTGCCCCCACCCGAGGGCCCTTTGCCTCCAGCTCTTGTCCTGTGCCCCTCCCCCACCTGCCCCAAGGAGCCTCTAGGACCCCAGACTAATTCCCAGTGTAGCCGATGTTTGGGGCGCTACCCCTGGAAGGGTCTTAAAGCATGCGCTCTCACACCGGGGGGCGGGGGGCCCTCCTACAGCACCACCGGCCCCCCCAGTGAGGTTTCCACACAGATCTGTTCAAGGACCAAATCTAAAGGGGGGCACCGACCGCCGTCCTGCCTCACAGGCGTAGTTCGCTGCCTGGGAAGGCCTATGGCGCCAGCAGGTGCGCTCGGTGAGGGTCCTCGGCACCGCCCCCAGGGGTTCCGGCGTCTGGGGGCTCTGGAAGCACGCAGAACGAAGGCACAGAGGAAGGGTTCCACTTGACCACACTGGGAAATGGCTCCCTCCTGTCTGGAGCTAATTTGCTCCTAGACGACTTCCTGTCACACCATCAGATGCTGGGGGCCCCTGCCTCCTGAACACACTGGCACTCCGGCCGGAACGCGTCTGGCTTCGGCTCCAGGCAGGGCCCCCTCTGGGAGGGCCGCATGTCACAGCCCAGGGTCACCTGTGCGGCCTCTGGCCCTGACTGCGCCAGCACACACCTGCCACCCCTGCCCTGCGCCGCTGGGGCCGTGTCCCCCCCCCCCCCTTGAAGCTTGGCCCAGAGGGCGGCAGTGGGGGCCCCTAGTCTGCCTGGCTGCTGCTGCCCGGGAGCTGGGGACAGCCCCTTGTGCTGGCGCTGGCCCCCCAGGGAGTCCCCATTCTGTGACACTAATTGCTACAATTAGCAGGAGAAAGGCCTATTAGATCAGTTTCTTCTCCTGGCTGAGGCTGCCGGGGAGGGCCAGACCAAGCCCAGGGCTTTTCGGAGGAGCAAGGACCCTTCCGGAAATGAGGCCACATTTAAATTGCAAACCAGGGCCTGGCCCAGCCCAAGGAAAGGCTCCCAGAGAAAGGCGTCAGTTTGGCAGAGAAGCGGCCGGGGAGTGGGTGCCCGCCCGCCCCTCGAGCTCTCCTGGCTGATCTGATGGGACCGTGGGTCCCCCAGGCGCCCATCAGTGGCCGGGTCCTGCCGGCAGGGAGGACCGTGACAAAGGCCAGAGGGGGCATGAGGGAAGGAAGGACGGTGTTAGAGGAGAGGCTCACCCTGCCCTGTCCCGCCCTGTCCACCCAGAGCCACTCTCACCAGCCTTGTCCCTGCAGGAGGCGAGCGGGCCACCCGGACTCCACCCAGGCCACCGGTGCCCTTGCCTGAAATATCTTCAAGTCTGGGGGGTGTGATGGCTCCGGGGGGCAGCCCACGGCCCACGGGACTCGACGCACCCGCCAACCTTGAGTCACACCCCTGGCCAGGGAAGGGTCTCCCTCTTGCTGCAAGGGTGAGGCAGGGAGGGTGAGGCCGGGTGGTGTGTGCGTCCCCCTCCAGCCCCCGCAGGAGGCAGGCCAGGGCTCACTTCCTTTAAAGGGCCGGAGCAGAGACCGTCCTGGTCCCCAGAGCAGCCCTCACTTGGGGTCGTCCCAAGGGGACACGTGGCTCTGTCTGCACACAGTTTGATGCTCACAACTGAGGGACTGCCACGCGAATCTCCTGGACAGAGGCCGGGCAGGTTGCCAACCACCCAACGCAGCCTCTCGTGACACAGGGTGCGCCAGCCACAAATGTCCCCCGCGCGGCGGCCAGGAAGTCCTGGTCTGGGGAGCCAGGCGCCCATGCGCTGCGCACTCTGTGTTCTGAAAATGGGATGCACCCTCCTGGCCCCTTCCTGCCTTCACCAGCAGTGCAGCGGGCCGACCCTGGAGAGGGGACGGGCTTGCTCTCGCGAGGCTTCCCTTCCAAGGACATGGGTGGGCAGAGAGATGACTAATGATCTAGACAATACCACGGCGCGGCCTGTGCTTGCAGCGTCTCAAGACCGAGGGCTGACCCGGCAAGCAATGGCGCGGGCGGCGTGGGACCGGCTCCCTGACAGGCAGCATTTCAGGCGGGACCTGCCAGGGGAGAAGAAACTGTCACAGGACGTCCATGGGGACGGGGACAGGCCAGCCAGGCAGGCAGAGGGGGCCGGCGCACAGGCCCTGAGGCACTTGGCTGGAGCTGCAGGAGCGCCGTGGAGACAGGCGGGCAGGGCCGATCTTGTAAAACCTGATGGAATTTGAATATTATTTCCTAGAAATAGAAACCACGAGAGGGTACCTGGCGGGAGAGTGACGGGGCACGCACGCCTCCGTTCATTCCTTCTCGGCTGTGGGGACGTCACTGCACGGGGCGTGGGGTGGCTCACAGCCCGGAGCCCACGACGCACCGCCGCCCGGCGTGGGCCTGGGGGAGGCAGCGCTCCGTTCCTGTCCCCACCCCACCCCCACCAGAGACAGTGGCTCCGGTGTCACTTATTTCTGTCCTGTGCGCCTGCGCCCTGGTGATACGCGGAGCATCTTCTAGCACGTCTGCGCCGTGTGTGATTTCCATTTACACACGGAGCCTCGGACTGAGGCCCTCGCTGTGTTTGGCATCGGGGTCCACTCGGCGCCGTGTTTGCACAAGCCTCCGGGCCTGGAGTGTACATCTAGTCCTCACTGCTAACCGCAGCGCCGGGCCCCGCCCCGCCCCCACCAGGGCCGCGCCGGGCTCCCACACACAGCCCCTCGTTGTTCTGCCCGGAGCTGCCCTGGCTGCCTCCCTGGGAGGGAAGCTGCTGGGCTGCAGGTATTGGAGATTTTATTTGAGGAAGAAGTGCTGGACGGCTCTGCAGGGCGTCTGTGCCTGCCTGACGTTCCCACCTGCCGCCCATGGGGACACGGGGCCGCTGGGTCCTGCGTTTCTGCCAGCACTTGGCATTATCCATCTTTCTGATTCTTCTCCCACAAAGAAGGCCTCTTGCTTTCATCCACATTTTCGATGAGGAGCTTCAGGCTCCTTCCAGAAGCTCGTCAGCCCCCACCCCTGCAAACCGCCCCTCCCGCTCGCTGTCCTGCCTCCGGCTTTCTCGTCAGTTTGCTGGACCTTCCAGGATGCTTTGGCGATTGCTCCTTAGCCGCTCTGCTTCAAATATCTTGTCCTTTGTCATCTGTAACCTGGGCAGAGTCACATGAGCGAGAAGGAAAATGGCAAGTCACGTCTGTCTCAGCGGTGTTGACGAAAATAGTTTGACCTTTGCCACCACGGATTTATTTGACAGAAATGCTTTATTTGCACGCATTCAAGTTCGTAAATTTCAGTCTTGAAGTCTGTGCCTTCCGGGCCCCGTGTACGACCTGAGGCCACCTGGGCCATGAAATTAGGCTTCACAGCGTTCTCCCACCAGACAGACAGCCGGGACCTCTTCCTTTTAACTCTTTCATCCGTTGGGAGCCTGCTTTTCCCAGGGCGGGCAGGAGTGGACATTCAGATTTCTCCACTCGGGATTTCTTTTCCCAGGACCAGCTGGTACCCACCCCCCGCCCCCGCCCCACAAGCCTGCCGCCTGCCTCTAGAAGCAAGGCGGTGTCCCCCCCCCCACTCCTGTGACTGAGGCTCGGAGCGGCCCCAGACCTGCTCGTACAAGGCCCTTCTCTGTCCCCGCTTTCAATGTGCACTTGGCATTTGTGGGTCTTTTTTTTCACGTGCGGTTTTGAAAATGTTTGTCAGGTTCCTCAAAAACTCCAACTAGAAGCTGAAGCAAAGCTGTAATAAATTGACAGATTTGGGGGGGAGAAGAGTGACCTGTTTTCTACGGCTAAGCTGTCCCTTCCGGGAGAGTGGACTGTCTCTCTGTTTCAGAACATCCTCCTTTATACCCTCCACCAGCACCTACAAAACCTTCTCTGTACAAGTCGTCTTGTTAATTCTTAGACCTGATAGAACCGCTGATGCTATTCCCGCTCCTCGCTGCAGGCATAAGTGCTTCGGGGAGCGGGCGGGGGGCGGGCAGCGAGCTCCCGTCCAAAGCCTTTGCTGAAGTCTCTCTTTAACTCGAAAAGTTAAAAAGACTCTTTTTCGTGTAGCTCAGCAGATTTTCCGAGTATGGTCTAAGGACCCCAGAGAGGCCCGTCCACACAAGGTCAAGACCATTTTCATAGCACTACTCGGATATTATTTGCCTTTCCTGCTCTGGCTCTCGCCAAGTTAAGGCGCGACACTGCGGGAACACGTGCTTGGGTTTGACGTGTCCTCAGTCCTAACTTCCAGGAGGGCAACTCTCCCCAGACACAGCCTGTCTTAACCCGAGCTCTTCGGGGACCTCCTGACGCTTTCAGAGGACAGAGGTCCGGAGGCCACCCCGTTTGAGAACCCCCTTGTGGGCAGGACACCTCAGGACCCGCTGTTCCCTCTCTCGGGAGCCTTTCCTTCCCTCCATGCCCTTTCCTTGTCCCGGGGCCTCCTTCCTGTGCCTCCTCCTCACCTTAAAGGAACGGATGCACTTCGGGTTTTTTCTAGCACGTTTTCTGCAAAGTTAAGTGTTGGTATAGAAACTGTACCAAGTCAGGGCAGTTCCCCTCCAGTCCTGGCCGGCTCTGTGGTATCCCCCCCCCCCAAAAAAAATCGTGCATAAGCATTAAACTGTATCATACAATTTTTCTGTGTCTATGGAGAAAACCATATGGTTTTTCTCCTCTAGTCTCTTAATGTGGTAAATTACACGGATCGAGTTTCTGATATCGGATCATCTTTGCAGTCCTAGGAGAAATCCCGCTGTTGGATTCGGTTAGCTAAGGCCGCCCATGCTTCTCCATCGATGGGGGGGAACTGGCTCACGATTTTCTTGTGCTCTCCTTAGTTGAATGTGGACGTGCTCTGATACCAATTTTAAAAGATCCCTCCAGCTGGAGCACAAATCCTGAAACCGGCCCACTTTTCTCTTTAGCATGTTTGGAAACACATTAAAATAGAACCGGAATCAAGCAACCCAATCCTTACATTTTTGTCCCAGGGAGGATCTGGAAAACAGGTGCAGAGATAGATCATTTGAGACACCGTAGAAATCTGGTTAATCCTGCCTGCCTGTCAGCGAGTACTGCCCGGCAAGGCTGGGTACCGGGCTCCGGGCTGGCCTGGCCGCGGGGCGGGCGGCAGGGGACGGGGCGGCAGCGCACCTAAAATGCAGATATCCTCGTCCTAGCAATGTGTTTGTACTCTGCCGCCCTGCGTCTAGGCCAGAACTATTGTGTGGAGATGACTTCGTCCCTTCCATACCCAGAACAGCCCTGTGGGAAGGCCCTTCTCCCCATTTTACAGAAAAGGCAGTGTGATCTGCCCGGAGATCACAGGCTGGGGGAGGGGAACTGAACTTCCAGGCTGTCCCCGGCTCCGGTCCAGACCGACACCCTGTGACTGCAAGCATCAACCCCAATCCCAACACCAAGAGCCCGCAGCCCTGCTCCCACCCCCCGCCTGGACCTAGGATTCCAAGCCCCAACCCCAAGCAGACCTTTCAGAATTCCCAGCCCAACTGGAAGCCTCGACTTCAGTTTCTGTGGCCCCCAACTCAGGACCTCTAACCCCAACGTGGGCATCCCCCCACCGCCACCTGACACACAACCAGACACCTTCCACGCACAGTCTCTGGACCCTGACTGAAGCGCCATCTGGATTCCGGTCCGGACTCGGACTCCAACCCCAACCTTGTTCCCCTGCTCAGAACTGACTCTAACTTGCACTCTGGCCTCCCCACTAGCACCCCGACCCGTGATTCAGAGCCCGAACACAGACCTCCGACCACAACTCTGGTCCTCCGCTGGACCTCCGACCACAGCCAGAGCTTCTGGCCCTTGGTCCCCCATGTAGGCTGCGGGGAGAGGCAGATTTCAGAGAGACTCTGACCCTGGACTCAGAACCACGGTGCCCTAAGCTTTGATCTCCGATTTAGAATTCTCATCTTAACTCCAACAGCCAGTGCCTTGATCTGCAGCTTGGAACCCTGAGCACCTGCCAGAACCCGGGACTCGGACTTGGATCCCCCACACAGGGTAGGGACGCGAACTCCAAATCTAGCTCAAATCGCTAGACTCCGGTCCCTGATGCAGGCACGCAACGCGGACTCCAAACGCGGCTCCAATCCCCGGACTCGGATCCCCAATCCAGGATCACGAGGCGATTTCCAGGCGCGGAATCCGACCCGAACTCGGACCCATGACGCAGGACCACAAGGCGGACTCCAGACCGTGGCTGCGACCCCTCGACTCAGGTCCCTTATGCAGGACCCCGAAGTAGGCTCCAGGAGCGAAATCTAACCCAGACTCGGAAGCAAGGCACTGGGTCGCGCGGCGGACTCGAAACCGCAGCTCGGACCCTGACGCAGGTCGGCGACGCAGACTCCAAACGCGGCTCTGATCCCCGAACTCGGATCCCCAATCCAGGATCGCGAGGCGATTTCCGGGTGCGGAATCCGACCCGAACTCGGACTCATTACGCAAGAATGCGTGGGGGACTCCAGACGCGGGCTCTGACCGAGACCGGGATCCCCGCTGCAGACCCTCGAGGCGGACTCGAAACCCGGCTCTGACCCGGACTCGGATTCTGACGCAGGACCACGGACCCCGGCTCTAATTCCCAGACTTGGAACTACAGCACTGAACCGCGAGGCGGATTCCAGGGGCGGAATTTTAACCCCACCTCGGAATCATGACACAGGACAGCAGGGCGGACTCCAGACCCCGGTTCAAACCCGGACTCGGAACTGTGATCCAGAATCGCATGGCGGACTCCCGCACCGGGACTCAGAACCGTGACGCAGGATCGCGAGGCGGACTCCAAACCGCGGTTCGAACCCGGACTCAGAACCGTGATCCAAGATCGCGTGGCGGATTTCAGACCCCGGTTCAAACACGGCCTCGGAACCGTGACCCAGAATCGCGTGACGGACTCCAGACCCTGGTTCGCACCCGGACTCAGAACCGTGACGCAGGATCGCGTGGCGGACTCCAGACCCCGGTTTGAACCCGGACTCAGAACTGTGATCCAAGATCGCGCGGCAGATTTCAGTCCCCGGTTCAAACTCGAACTCGGAACCGTGACCCAGGATCGCGGCGGACTCCAGACCCCGGCTCCGACCCCCAACTTGGAATCACGATCACGAGGCTGGACCGCGTGGCAGACTCCAAGCGCGGAATCCGCCCTGGATGGATCCCCACAGGATCGCATGGTAAACCCTGGCTCCGATCTCCAGACTCGGATCCCCGACGCGGACTATGCACCCGAGCCAGGACCCTGGATCCGGGCCGGCGCTCCTGAAAGTGCAGAGCAGGGCGCCGAGCCTTGCCCGCAGGACATGGAGCTCACCTCGGTGCGCCGGCGATCGCCCGTCCTGCGCCGCCAGGTCGG
>NC_043710.1:1781128-1787651 GCF_006229205.1 Suricata suricatta
CCGAGAGGGGCGCCCCGCCGCGAGCCGTGCTCGGCCGCCGAAAGCAGGGCGCGGCCGAGCGGAGAGCCCCGCCGTGAGGAGAGCCCCACCAACAGGACGGCCCCGCTGAGAGCAGCGCGCAGACTGAGCAGCCGGACGGCAGTCTGCGGAGAGAGGCTCCTGCGGCACCCGGACCCCCGCTGACGTGGCGGCCGCCCGGCCGCTGATTGGACGAGCGTGAGGGGTGGGTTGCCGCGTGCGGCCGCGCAGATTGGCTGGGTGCGGAAAGCAGTGTGCCGCGCTCTGCCATTGGCTGGGACGGGCCAGGGCTGATGCCACCTGGGCTCGGATTGGTGGGATGACTACAGTGTGGCGTGCCACGCCACGCCCTAGCCTGGGTCCGTGTGTATGACCACCCCTGGTCCCGGTCACCTCCGCGTGTCCACGCCCTTCTTGGTGCCCAAAGGGACACTTGCGGCACTTGGCACACAAATGGACTGCTACAGACCCTCACCCCATGGGTCCACGAAGGCAGGCAGGGGGGCCTCCCACCTCCCCCTGGGGACCTTGCAGGGCACATCCGCGCTATCAGGGTCTCTGCTAAGGGTGTCCTGGTGTTCACTCTTCAAGAGACCTCCTGATGGGGGTGCCCAGACTGACAGGTAGAACCCTGAAGGAGGCTCCAAGACCTTAACCAAGTTACTCCAAGGGAAGTAACCCAGGTGCTCAGATTCTGAGTGCAACCTCGTCCTTATCGTCCACCTGTGCCTAGACGCTGGTCCCGTCACTTGGATACTGTCCACCCACCCACCCACTCACCTGGCCTTTCAACTGTATACCCACCCATCCATCCATCTAGCCATCATCCACCCACCCACCCACCTGCCCATCCCCTATCCACCTACCCATCTACCCATCCAACCATCCATCCACTCATCCACCTACCTAGCTGTCCGTCCACTCACTCACCCATCTATATAACCATCCTCCGCCCACCCACCCATCCAGTTGTCCCTGTGTTCATCAACCATCCACCCATCTGCCCATCCAACCAACCATCCATCCGTCCATCCATCCATCCACCCACCCACCCACCTACCCAGCTATCTATCCATCTCCCTACCCACCCATCCAACCATCTCTGCATCCATCATCCATCCATGCCCCTGCCCATCCATCCATCCGTCCATCCTCCCTACACATCTTGAGAGTTCCTCCTGGGTACTGGGCACTACAGTAAGCCCTGGCAATTTGTGGCAAACGGCCGTCAGGAGTCCGTCCTCACAGGATTCTGACTCCGTAGAGGTCTTAGCAGCAGATCAAGCACAGTTTAGAGCTTCTGTGAACCCTCAGTCCTTTCTCAGAAGTCGTGAGGCCCACTCCACACCAACCAGGACTGACTTCCAGCGAGCGAGGGGGAGGCTGGAGCGAGCCAAGCGGGCAGCCATCACGTACTGGAAACAAGCAATGAGAACATTCGTCTCAAGTGCTTTTGCCTGAAATATGTGTCTACGGAAAGAGCCAAGGATCTCTCCAAGGGAGACAGTCAGTTTTTTCTTTGTGGTTCAGCCTGGAGGAGAAAGGGAAAATGGCGTCGGCTTTTTACACACCAACAGCTTGTTCTCTGACTTTCAGAAGCAATGCCCGTGTCCAGTTTGGTCACCTTTCTGTCCCCTGGCCAGCCCCCAGGAAGGCTGTACAGCAAACCTTGGTTGGTGCATTTAATTCAGAGGGTCAGTGGCCCTCACCACCTGGGCGGGTGTCTGGGGGGAATCTGCCAATTCCAGTAGCAGGCGGTCACAGCCCCCCTGCATGGGGCCCTGCACTCCGAAGGGCCCCACATGTGGGGCTTTAAGGCTCTGGTGTCACCCTCTTGAAATTCTTCATAATTGCATCTTTGAACTTGTGTTTTGTGAGTGAAGTCCAAAGGGACAGGGGAGTGGGCTCCAGGGGCTGGGAGCCTCGGCTCACGTGTCACCCCGCCGCCTTCCTGCCCAGTTTCCCTCTCCCTGCTCCCACCAAGTGGCCACTGGCCCTCCCTGGGCTGGCCGAGAATGGCAGGGAGGGACTGGAGTCCTGGGATTCCTACCTGGCAGGTAGAGGTGACGCTATCAGCCTCGTGGGGCTGTTGACACAGGAGCGAGAGAACTGGCAAAGCGGTACCGACCAGGGGTCCCGGTGTGGCATCCAGCACCTCGTGCTGCCCGGAGCAGGTGGGACCAGCCTCCCGCCTCTGCCTCTCCTGGCCTCCCGCACCCTCCACTGGGAGGCAGAGACCCTTCCTGGACACCCTCCGGCCATGTCCGTCTCCACCCCTCAGGGTCCTCAGAGGGACGTCACAGACCTCCTGCCCAAGGGGGGCTTCTATTCCAGTAGGAAAGACAGACAAATTCTCAGTGTCCTCTGGACGCTCTCCTTGGTCAGCGCCTACAGACCCCTCGGTTGTTTCGTTTGCTGTGTAGTATTCCTCTAGCCTCTGCTCGGGAGCGGGAGCTTCCCCCCAACTTTTTGGTTTTGCTTTCATCTGTCTTCCAAGGGACTTGGGCATGGATGCAAAGCCACCTAAACAAGTCTGCTTAAAATGGCGATCCCCCTTTTGTAAGAGGGACAGGGTGCCGACCGGGATTTCATCCTGAAAACTAGTGTTCAGAATCGTGAACACTGAGCTGACTTGATGTTATCGCAAGCTGGGTTCTAATGACGTGATTGGACGGGGGACACACCGCACGGGTGGCCGGGTTCATTTGCGTGTGGTTCCCTGTGGCAGGGCTTGCCTCCCTGAACCTCCGGCCTCAGGCCCAGAGACCCCGACCGCGTGGATTTCCTCCCGACCGGCTCCCTCATGGGGCAGTCCTGCGGGCACCGCACCTCAGGTGCTCCGGTGACCGTCTTTTGGGGCTGTGCTTCGACCAGGCCCAGGCCGCCGCCGTCGGTATTGACACAGTGGTCGGGAAGGGCCGTCCGAGTCACACGCGGCCCGGCCTCAGCCCTCACCCGCTGGCCGTACACGGGGTGCCGTCAATCAGCGGCTAGCTGACTGCCGGCCCCGGCACACCTGTTGTGTGCCCACGCCCCCCCTCCCCTCCGCCAGCCCCGGGGGGGGGGGGAGTGCGGGGGGGGAGACGCAGAGGGAAACATTCCAGGACCGAGAGGGGCTGCGGTCTCGTCGGGAGACAGGAGACACATGGGAATGGGCTGGAGAGGCATGTTCAGCGGGGCCGGCCCGGGCCGGGCGTGCTGGGAAGGGAGCCTGGGGTCAGCTTGGGCACATCAGGCACGGCCAGCCTGGGGGCTCTGTGGTCCCGGGAGCCCAGGACGTGGTGCCTGCCCCTGGTCCGCTTCTCAGGCCCGGGACCATGGGGCGGGCGCAGGGTACCTGGTGGCCTCTTCCTCAGTTTCCCGTGTGGCAGGGGGCAGCTGGGAGTGGGGGGGCTCCCTCCAGCGCTAGCTTTTGGGATTCAAGAGGTTTCCTCGCGGGCCCCTGCGCCCCAGTGCACGCACGCACACACGCACACACAGCTGAAGAGAATTAAGCTCAAAACGTCCACTCGGCTTTTCTCTTGATTCCGAGGTATTTAGAA
Source organism: Suricata suricatta (assembly GCF_006229205.1). NCBI lineage: Eukaryota > Metazoa > Chordata > Mammalia > Carnivora > Herpestidae > Suricata > Suricata suricatta. The sequence continues at coordinate 1,784,689 of NC_043710.1, forward strand.
TGGGGGTGGGGGGTGAGGGGAGGAAGTCACTGAGCTGATTCTCCTGCGTTTGCCAGCACAGAAGTGCAGATGGGGCCCAGAGCCCCGGCGTCCCGGGGGGGAGCCCCAGCCCTCCTCCCGCAGGGCAAGGCGGGAGGGGAGGCCGGGGTGGGGGCCCAGAGGCCTGGCGCCGGGACAGGGCAGGCCGGGGCTTCTCGGGGCCGGACGCAGCGCAACCCCCCACCACCGCTGTCCTACCCCCCCCCACCCCCCCGCCGAGTCCGAGGGTGGAAGTGGCCTCAGGCTCAGCTGGGTTCCCAGGGAGCTTCCAAACTCCGAGGCTGAGAGGCCCAGGGCCACGTGGCCGCCTCGGCTCCATCTTCCCGGGGAGGCCCTGTCCCGGCTGCTCTGGGAAGTGGACGGGCACTCGAGGGGCACGAGGAGCCCAGGAGACCCCCCGAGTGGCCAGTGCAGATGCCGGAAGGCTGCTCCTAGGTTGGCCTGTGCACAGGACCCCATGGCCCCTGCTCTGTCCCCCGAAGGGAGGAGGACGGACACTTGCACACACACTCCTGCAGCTGTCGTGGGCGAGGTCCCTGTGACCCCGTGACCCATCCTCAGGTTCCTCATCCATCCAAAGTCTCCCTGACCCTGCTTCCCACATCTTCATTCCAGAGTCTCCCTTCTCCCGTGGCTGCTGGGCACCTCATGCACCCACGTGCCCCCTGGGCCCCTCCTCCCCGATGGCTTCGGGTGTGTCGGCCTGCAGCTGACCCCCCGCTCCCGCTCCGCGCCAGCACTCGCGCCCCACCTTCCTCACCCAGGGCTGCCCTGTGCCCATAGGCGGCACGCCCACAGTCCCGGGTCACAGCACTCGTCTGCTGAGCCTCCCGTTCCACCCTCTCCGCACTGGACCTGCATGCCCCAGTGACGATGAGTGGACTCCGGGCCCTTCTGGGCTTTGCGGGCCATGGGAGGGATGAAGCGTGAGGGGCGTCTCTCGGAGCTTCGGGGAGGGTGGCAGTGAAGATCAGGTCCCCCTTCTAGAAAAACCACTCTGGTCGCTGAATGGGGGTGGGAGGGGACATGGGGGGTTGACCTAGTGGGGACACTTGTCATCACCCCCGGATGGAGGCATAGGCGGGGTCTCCCAGGAGGTGGCTTTGCCGGGACCCCACGGCCAGCAGAGGGCTGCGGCAGCCCCTGGGGGACGTGTCAGTGAGCAAGCTGCACCACAAGCGCCCACCGCTCTGCCCAGCCGCAGGGACAGCGCCTCGGTGGAGGAGAGGCTCTGGCTCTCCAGGGGCATGGGTCTGCTGTGGCGCCTTTCCGTGCCTTAGCTCTGAGCCTGTGGCCTTCGTGGGTCCCGTGTGGCCTGGCGGCTCCATCCCAGGACAGTCTTGGGTGCCCCCCAGTACCCCTTCTCTGAGAGCAAGACGGGAAGGAAGCTGCGGGGGGAAGCGCCATGAGACAGTTCTGCGGTGTGGGGCTCGGCCCTGGCCCCATGAGCAGATCTGCTCCCCGGCTCCGGAGTCAGCCATCGCACGAGGCCGGGCGGGTGGGGGTCCCGAGGCCAGGCGGTCCGAGGAGGAGCAGCAGCGTGGGGTGGGGCCGCTCCCCGTCGGGAGGGCAGCTGTGCCGTGTGTGTTTGGGCACGGCCCAGCCAAGCCTTGATTAGCCAGCCCCGTCCTCCCAAAGCCCCCGCTCCGATGCGGGTCAGCTCGGCAGCTGTCTCGTCAGCACCTGCTGGGGGCCTGGTTGGGTGCCAGGCTTGGGGGGGTGGGAAAGCAGGCGAGCTGGGCCCTGCCAGACCCGGCGCCTAGAGAGCCTTTCCACCATTACCTTCCCGAAGCAGTTTCTTCCCACAGTGCATCCCCCCGGGCATGTCCGCCCACCCCCCTTCCTGCCTGGGCCCGCCGATGGCACAGCCAGTTCCCAGGCCGTTGTGGACACTGGCCCTGCCAGGCTCAGCCCAGGAAGGATTTTCGGTGATCTCTGAAGTTCTGGGAAAAGTGTGGGAAGGGAGCCCCGTCCCGGTGGCCCCGGCGGGGTAGATTGGTTATTCAGTGTTGAAGGGCCCTCGGTCGATATTTGTGGTGAAAACAAGCACTTGTGGAGAACCCGATACATCCTTGGCTCTGGGCCAGTGGAGGGCGAGGCTGCTGCCATGAAGCCCACCAGGGCTCTGGTGAGCAGGGGCCACCGGATGGCTGGCTATGAGGGGCTTTGGGGAACCGAATGAGAATGTTCTGATCAAGCCAGCCAGGCTCAGCGGATGGGTGTCACTTGGACAAAAAAGACAAGCATGTGGAGAAAGGGCCACCCGTTTGGGCTACCACGTGGCCGTGTGGCTTTAAGACCTGTCCATGGGGCCTTCGAGACTCCTTCCTTCAAAAGGGGGAGCTTAATCCCCCCACACCGCCTTGACTTTGGTGTGGACCTAGTGATTTGCCTCTGGTAACTAGAATGTGGTGGCGGTGTGAGTGTGCCTTCCGAAACCAGCCCGTGAAAGCTACTGCTGCTTCCTGCTTGCTGTCCTAGGGCTCCCCGGCTCCTGGAGACGCCGGCCGCCATGTTGGGAGGACACCCAAGCAGTCCTGTGGAGAGGTCCACGTGGTGAAAACCCAGGCCTCTCACAAGCACACCATCATGGCGGTGAGCCCTCCAGTCCCCAGTCTAGACATCAGAGGCCACAGCCCTGGCTAGCACCCCGACTGCAGCCTCCCAAGAGACCCTGAGCCAGCACCACCCAGCCACTCCTGGATTCTGACGCGCGGAGGCCACGTAATGTGATGAACGTCCATAGCCTTAAGCTGTGAAGTTGTAGGGTAATTTGTTGCTTCACAATAGCTAGGTGATATAGCCCGCCTTGCAGGAGTGGCAAAGAGGGCTTGGCCCGCCTGTCGGCTTTTGCCATCGGTTGGTGGCACTGGGCACGAGAGAGAGCATGCTATGGCCAAACAGCGATGTCTGCCCCTGGCATA
>NC_043710.1:1787751-1819724 GCF_006229205.1 Suricata suricatta
AGATCCGGGTCTTTAGCACACAGGCAGGACGATGGGCAATGCTCGCCTCTCCTGGGACTGGTGGCCAGTGGCCCTGCGCTGCCGGGCAGCCTCCAGGGCACGCCAGGCATCAGGGCTGGGGGCTGGGTTGCCAGAGCGCCTTCTCACCTGCCTCTGGGAGCCCGCTGGTCCTGTCCCCCAGCCTGCCTTGCAGGGCAGAAGCCTGGCGGTGACTGTCCCTCCACTCCTCTCCTGCCCTGCACACATCTTTCTGCCTCCCGTACGTGCAGCCTCCTGCCCCTCAGTGTGACTTGTGGGTCGGGGGGCTGACACTGAGCTCCCACAGGCTGGTTCCGTGGCCAGGGCCCAGGAGGGCGGCTCCTCAGCAAGCTCTGGCCCCGTCATCTTCCGTGCCCTGGGGCCACTGGCGGGCCCTCTCAGGGGTTAGCCGCAGTGAACGGGGCGCGGGCCCATGCCAGTGGTGGCAGAGTGTCCTGTGTGGGCAGACAGTGACACTGGGGACCCCACGGGGAGACAGACCCACAGAGCATAGGGGCCCTTGTATGCCACCCAGTCCCGAGAGCTTCGTGATGGCAATTCCTCTGTTCCTAACACAGCCCGCCATGGCGATGGGGAAATCGAGGCAAGTAAAGGCAAGGGGCTTACCAGGCATCACACAACTAGTAGGTACTGAAGCCGGGCTTTGCTCATGGGCATCCCAGGACCAGGCTCTGTCCGTCTGTCTGCCCGCCCGCCCTTCGCTCTCTGCCACACAGCCCCCGCTCACACAGCAGCCCTGCAGCCTGCCAGGGAGGCCCCGGTGTGGACGCAGGGCTCACAGGACATGAGAGCAGGCGAGCCCTGCCCACCTTTGCCTGGGAGGGGGCTGCTCCTGCGTGCACCAGCCCGTCTTCCCTGGGGTGTGTGTGTCCGGCAGGCGAGGACATGCGGGCAGCTGCCCCCGCCGCACCCGGGTCGCCGCTGGCAGACAGACAAGCGGGGACCCGGGACCTTCTCACAAATTGTTCTACGTGAGCACGATGTCCTTTTCAACGTGGCCAGGGAGGCCACGACTCGTGGCCCAAACTCACTCGGTGGCAGCCCCGTGTCAGACTTGACCGGAACCCTGTCCCAGCAGAGTCCGGTCTGCAGCCCGAGTCCCGACCCCCAGCATGGCCAAGCAGGACCGGGCGAGGTGGCAAACCAGGCTTTCGTTGGGTGCCGGGTCCTCACGGCTGCTTCTGACTTCTTCATTCTTTTGAACTTACCTTTGGTGCACCCCAAATCCCTGAGGAGGCTGGGGAGTCAGCGAAGGCAGGTGGCACCCCACAAGGGGGCCAGCATGCAGTGGCCCCAAGCCTCAGCCCTCGACCCGGGCCTGCGTGCAGGAGGCGACGGCTTTACGCAGACCCAGCCCCGGGGAGTCAGGGGATTCGGTCTCAGATGGGGGGGGGGGGGGCTCGGTCTCCTTCACCCCATCCCCCCCCCCCCAGGCCCGCAGCTGGGGCCAAAGTCCTCTTCGGGACATGTTGATGGCAGCAAACATTTTACAGATGTGACGTGCTCCGAGCCTGGCAACAGGGCCGGCTCCAGCTGCTGGAGAACGTGGTTGGATTTACGTCCACAGCAAGGGACCCCGTCACCTTTCTCTGCTTGGAGTGTAATCTGTTTTTGGAAGCCTTGCTGGAAAATCTGAATCTTGTGAGCCATCAGCTGCTTATAATCAGAGAAGCATATGTTTAAAAGAGCTGAGGGGCCTTATAAACTCCGTGTGCAAATTACCTTTGGGGCTGCCTGCCCCGCCGCCCCTCCCCACGGCTGCCATCGCTGGGGAGGGGCTCAGCGCGCTGCCCAGAATGAGCTGTAACCCGGTTGTGGCACGGGGTCTGGTTAGCGTTAGCCACGTCAGCTTGGCCCCGGAGCGTGGGAGCCCGTGTCTGCTGCTCGGCTTCCAGCCCCCCACCCCCCACCCAGCTGCGGAGGCTTCTGGCCTCCGTGTTCCTGGGCTTTTCACCATGAGAAACGTCCAACCTGGGGGCCGCGTAGCAAGACGTGGGTCGGAGCTTGGCCCTCCCCTCGGGGCCGCTGGGGGCTTCCCCCCGCCTGCTCAGCAGGGGCAGCTCCGAGTCGGGCGCTGCCCTCGGGGCCGTGGTCCCGCGCGTCTGTTTGTTTTGTGTTTTTCGGCTTTTGTTTTTGTTTTCGTAATTAGCTTTATTCGGATACCGCTCACTTACCGTGCAATTCACCCACTTAAAGCGTGCGAAACGGTGGTTTTTAGTGTCCCCAGAGCTGTGTGGGCACCAGCACTGTCTAGTTCCAGAATGGTTTCAGCACCCCGAGAAGAAACCCCGTGCTGGGGGCAGTCACTCCTCACCCCCTCCCACCTCCCTGTCCCAGGAAGCCACAAATCTGCTTTCTGTCTGGACGGATTTGCCTGCCGTGGACATTTTGTAGACAGAGAATCACACGCGACGTGGCCTTCCGTGGCTGCCTCCTGACTTCCGCTGTTGTCCTCAAGGCCCACGCCGCATGCAGTGGGTGTGGGGCCTCCGTGCACCTTCCCGGCCCAGCGAGGTCCCGTCGTGTGGCTGCGCCCCGTCGTGTGTGTCCTTCCGTCCGTGGACGGGTGTTTGGGCTGCTTCCACTTTCCGTCCATCATGAGGGACGTTGCCGTGGACAGGACCGCCTCGCCCTCCTGGGGTCCGCCCCAGGTCGCAAACCTGGCGGGTCACGTGGGAGCGCGGCGTTCCACCGCGTAAGGAGGCACCCGACGGCTCCCCGTAGTGGCTGCACCCTCGTGCCCTCCTACCAGCATCACCCACGGCGCGGATGCCGCCGCGCCCTCAGCAACGCCTGCTGCCGTCGGCGGCTCACGCGAGGGCCCCTGGCGGGGGTGCCGCCCTAGCTCCTTGTGGTTCAGACGTGCAGCTCCCTGGTGGCTAAGGAGGTTGAGCATCTTTTCATGTGCTTATTGGCCATTTGCTCATCTTCTTTACGGAATGTCTAGTTAGATCCTCTGCCCAATTCTTAAGTTACTTATCATTTTATTATTGCCTCATTTGGGTTCTGCATATATACCGGATACAAATCCCTCATGAGACGTATTTCCTTCCATTTTGTGGGTTGTCTTTTCACCTTGTTGATGGTGTCCTTTGACTCACAATAATTCCTAATTTTGATGAAGTCCAAATAAACTACTTTTCTCTTCTTGATGTTTGCGTGTTGTGTTGTGAGCCAGCGCTGTGCAAATCCAAGGCCGCAAAGGCTTTTCCCCGTTTTCTTCCAAGTGTTTTAGAGTCTCAGCTCCTCTATCTCACTCTGATCCATTGGAGTTCACTTTCGTGTAGGGCGTGAGGTAGGGTCTGGATGAGAACGACCCAGTTTCCCCAGTGCCTCTCGTTGAAGAGACTGAGCAAATGTAAATGGGAGGGTTTGCTCCTGGCTTTCAGCTCCGTCCCACCGATCTGTGCGTCTGGTCTTCTCCCCCGCGCCCCACTGTCCCGGTCACTGGAGCTTTGCAGCGACTTTTGAAATTAGGAGGCGTGAGCTGCTCCCCTGTGTCTGTCCCCACGGCCGAGGCTGGGCCGAACCCCATGAACCAAACCGGGTCTTCCCACTGTGTTCTTCCTTTTCCAAGGTGGTTTGGCTGTCCTGGGTCCATCAAGGTTCCATACACATTCTGGACCTGCTTGTCAATTTCTGCAAAGAAACCAGGGGGGGTTCTGAGAGGGATCAGGTCTGCCAGGCATTCGGGGGAGTGTTGGCATCTCAGCAACGTGAAGTCGTCAGTCCATGAACATGGGATAGCTTTCCATTCTCTTTTGATCTTCTTTTCTTTCTTTTGTTGGTGCTGCGGGGTTTTGTGCAGCTGTGACCAGCTACTGTCCTTCCTTCCCACCCACTGGCCCTGCCCAGCCTCCAAACCATAACTCCCCAGAGCCTCCATGCTCCTCCCAGTTCCGAGCCCCTTTCCTCCAGGCTCTGCTGATGCTCCATGGTCCCAGCTTAGTGCCAGGCACAAAGTGTTGCTCTGGCCCAAGCCTTTCCAGGCCCCTGCCTGGGGCACATACCCTCCCCCCGCTCCCGGGGGCCCCCTCCCACCCAGGGCTTCTCAGGCCTCTTCCTGTGCCTTGGTTGTGCCTCCAAGTGTGATCATCACCCCAGACTGTGGCTCCCAGAACCCAGGGCGGCTCTACCATCTCAGGCTCTCTGCACCCCAACACTGGCACCAGGCGGGGAAACCCCAGGGAGGTCTACAGGAATAACTGTTTCCTGGACCAGCCGTTGTATGGCAGTGCCCACCCCAGTCGAGGGATGGTCCTCTGAGGACCTCACCACCAGGGAAATGGGACTTTGGCGGCTTACAAAAGAAATGTAATTGTTCAGATTTCCCGTCGACTCCCAAATGTGGTGTGTGTGTAGCCCTCGAGGGAAGGGTCCCAGCACCGCTTCTGGGGAGGGGCTTTTAAGGGGAGGCGGAATCGGCTCCTGGGGAGCTTGCCTGGAGCCGGTGGCCGGGGCTGGTCCACTGCTCACCTGGGTGTAGCCTTTGGACGGGGCTGGGTCAGGCCGTCTAGAGCGAGCTGGGTCCCCGACGGTGGGTACGCCCCAGCCTCACTGGGTCTACCCCCCGCTTGGGGAAAGGGGGAAATGCTCCCTGTATTCCCTGCCCCCCCCAGGAAAACCAGGTCCAAGGAGGTGGCGGCTTATGTCCTGCGGGATCCTGGGGAGAGGCTTTGTGCAGAGTCTGGCTCCTGCCCACTCCCCCAGGAACTGGGCATTTATGGAGCACCCTGTGCACCAGGCCTCGGCAGGTGTGAGGGCTGCAGGGGGGCGCGGTGGCACGCAGGTGCTCCCTGAGCACAGGAGGTCCAACAGCCGGGCTGCCCGGCCTCCGGGATGTCGGTACAGGCTCGCTAGAGCCCGGGCCAGAATGGGGATGGCGGCACCCCAGGGCCTAGAGAGGCTCAAAGCAGGGCCCCTCCATCGTCCCAGTGAGGTGTTTTGGGGCAGAGAAAAGGCCTCCCCTCCCACCTGCCTTCCCCAGGGTGCCAGGCCGGGTTTCGGGCCAGCCAAAGCACATGCACCGGAGCCCAGAGGCCTGGCAGCCCGGCTCTCCAAGGCTCGCCCCCACCTCACCAGACGGCCGGAGCCCAAGGAGCTCTGAGCGTTTCCATCCCTCTTGGAATGTTGGACAGGGGCCTCCAGTGGGAGCCCCCACTCCGTGACCGGCCTGAGGCCTTCTGTGCCCCCAGCAGCAGTACCTGGTGGAAGCCAGGGGGCCCGAGCTCCCGGGCCTTCTCTGCGCGTGACCCCCTTGCGGCCTCCTGGCCTGGGGTGCACACGTGGTCGCCCGGGAGGCTGCGGCCGGCCGTGGGGGGAGGCCGTGGGCAACGGGGAAGGATTCCCACCTCCGCGTCAGAGTGAGGTCAGCCCCCTGCAAGAGCCCTGGCTGTAAATGGGGACGGGCTGGGGGGTCCTGGGAGGGACGAGGAACCAGAGGCCCCACCTGTAAGGTCCCCTCACCGACCTAAGGGCACGGGGTGGGGGCAGCCAGCTAGAGACCCCCCGCGATCTTAACCACGTCGTGAAGCGTGGGGGGGTTACGTTAGGGAAGGATTCATGAGCCTCTGAAATGAGGTCTGAGAGCAGCCGGGACCCGGCCTGAGACTCGGCCTCCGTGGACGGAGCGCAGGGCGCCCCAGGCCAGCCGGACCTGCATCCTGCTCCTCCCGCCTTCTGGAAGCGTTCCCTGAGTCACATTGTTCACTGCGCTCGATCGGGCCTTCTGGGCTCTTCCTCTGCTGTTTGCCATAAAAACGCTCCGGCCATCCTTTCTGCTGTGGTTTTTATTGTTTTATTTTATTATTCCAGCTATATGAAGTTGGGAAGAGCTACAGAAATGGTGTTTTCTCCCCCAGATTCCAGAACAAGTCGTAGCCATTGTAGATTTTAACTCATCACCCTCCCCCCACACACCCTTGCGTTTTCCCCAGTGTCGTCCTCCTCGCTGTGAATGGGCGTTTCAAGGACGGAGCTGGAACAGGCCTCGGAGCCCCCCCGCCCCCAGCTCCCATCCAGGGCGAGAAAAAAGTGAGCTCAGACCCCGGGTCAGCCCTGTTTCTGGAGGCCACGGCCACAGGCGCTGCTGGCCCCTGGCTGGGCCAGGCTGCGGTGGGAGCCAAGTGCAGGGTGAAGGCCTGGGGAGGGGTCTGGGTTCTCTTGGCCGCTGGTGAGACGATCCATTAAGTCCGTATTCCTCACTGAGTTCACGTATTCAGAGAATACCCCGTACTCTGGCCGTCTTACGTTACTGCAATATTGCTTCCAGATGGACAGACACCCACTCAGAGCCCGGCCCTCGCCGAAGCTGCGGCCGGCGTGCCGCTCACCACCACGCCTGTGTTCTGTCCCCGACCACTGCGGGGGGGGGCCAGGCCTGCGGTCCCCGCCCCACCAGAGTCTGAAGACAGAACACCGCGGGCAGCGGAGCGTCTCCAGGCCTGAGCCGCGGGCCGCCGAGGCCTCTTCCCGGGGCTGTCGCGGTGAAGGCAAGGTCCCGGCCCCACCGGTGCCCAGGCCGCCTGTCCTGCCTATCTGCCCTCACCCGGAATGCGGCTTGGGGTGGGCCCCCGCGCCCTCTCGGCCCCCTCCCCTCCCCCGAGGCCCTGCCCGGCCCCTGTGAGGCAGCACGGGAGCTCTGACTGTGCCGTCTGCTGGGCCGTGGACCCCAGGCCTCCTCCCGTGGCTCCCCCGGTCGGCCTGAGTGCCCTCTGAGTGGGGTGGAGGGTGGCCAGGTGACCGCCCCGTCGTCAGCGGCGACAGTGACCTGCTCTGTGCCTGTCCCAGGCTGGACACGGGGCTCTGACATGGGGAGAAGCCCCTTCCATCCTGACAAGTGTCAGGCAGACGGGGGAAGGGGGACGAGTGTCAGCCGAGCCTTCGCAGACCCATCCCCGAGGAGGACACGGCACGCCGGGCGGACCCCATGCAAGCAGAGGCGTGGCGTGGCGGGTGACAGTCCAGAGGGAGCGGCGTGGTGGGCTCCAGGGCCGCGGGGATCGAGGCTGGGGCACCGTCGGGTGGGAGGAGGCCTGGGGCCCCTCTGCCATCGTCCAGACGGTAGCGCCCCCCCGTCCCCCCAAAATCCGGGGCCTGGGACCCGAGTCCTGGCCCCGAACGCCGTGGCGGGACAAGCCCAGGGCGGTGCTCACAGATGGCTGTGAGGCGCAGCGGACCGTGGGCGCCCCGTTGCCGCTGCAGGGGTGCGGTTGTGGGATGGATGGGCATTCACGGATGTCCCGGGAAGCTGAGGGCAAGGGCGCTCCGGGCACCAGCCCTGACTGCCACAGACACCCACCCCCCACCTCAGGCCTCAGCCCGGGAAGCAGCCGGCAGTGTGGACCTGTGCTCCCCTTGGGTCTGGGTTCTCAGGCAGCCTGTGGGGCGTGGGGCAGGGCAGGCTGTGCGTGTCACCCAGGCCAGCAGGGGAGTGGAGGGGGTCCAGGCAGGACCCTCCGCAGCCACCAGGCCTAGGCAGGGCCCAGGTGACGGGGAGGAGGAGACCAGGGCTCTGGGGCTTGTGACGGCCCAGGGAGGTGGACCACGGGGGTCTTGGTTTCCAGCTGTAGGGGTGGGCGGGGGGCCACTGCACCTGAGAGAAGCCCAGGCTCTCTTGGAGGAGATGCCCGCCCATCCCTGGCCCTGCCAGCCTTGGGAGCTTATGACCACCTCGGCGGTCGGACCTGGGCGGACTCCTCTCAGGGCCAGAGGTCCTGGCTCAGGTGGGGTGAGGAGCTCCCAGGGCACCGCCGTGTCCCACTCTGTTCTTCTGACCACGTTCGCCCTGGCTGTGAGGGCAGCCCCTGCTCTCCGGAGCTGTGTGTGGACCTGGGGTGGGGAGCGGGCCCTGCGTGGACCTGGCGGGGAGCGGCCACGTCAGCCTGACCCCGGGGTGGGGGGGGAGAGGGCGTGGGGCAGCCAGGTCGGAAACCACATGCTGACGCAGGCATAAAACCGTCCCCCGAGTCTCCGTCGACCCCCCGCTGGCCCGCTGTGCCGGCTGTCAGGGAGAGGCCACCCTCCGTCCAGAGGACAGATTTTGGACCTGATGACCTGAGATAAAGCAGGGATTTCCTGACAACCCCAGACCTGCAGCTTTCAGATGAATTCCCTCCCGTAAAAGCCCGTTTCAAAGGGCGTGAGCCCCCCGGGGCTGTGCCCTGCCTTTGACCTCGGCCACACTGGGGGTGTCAGGACAGGCTCCGGTGGCGAGGTCACACCCCTGTCTCTCACCCACCTCACTTATCTTTGTTGCTGGGCCCACATTAATTGCTATTTGTATCACTTGCCATTTTTCACATTTGGGGTGGCCACAAGTAGCCCACGGCAGTCTGCACCCACGCAGGGCCCTCGGCATCCTCAGAGGGGCCGCACCTCCTCCAGGGTCCCCCCGAGGGACGGTCTCAGGGGCCGGAGCTGCGGGTTCGCAGGTGCGGCGACGGCGGAAGGAGGAGGTCCGGTGGGCAGATACGCGTGCGCATCACCTCAGCGCGGCTGGGTCTCCAGCTGCGGCCCTGTCCCCCACCTCCGGGTGGGCCTCGGGCTCCCTGGGCACGCGGCCACCCGCCCGGCTGCCCAGGGCCGGGCACACAAACAGCCTCAGTTCTGTGGGGCCTGCGAACTTCCACTCCCTGCCTCCCGAACGTCTTCTCTTGGGGGCTTCCCAGCCACGGCGGGAGTCTGTGGACATGCAGGAGTTCCGCCCAGAAGGCGCCGGCGGAGTGGCACCTGGCGGCTGACACCGATGGGCAGTGCGCCGGTGCACTGGCTCCTCGGCCTGACCTCTGGAGGGAGCCGTGGGCAGCCAGGAGCCTGTGGGAGGGGGTCCTGGATAGGAACCTACGGGGATCACACCCAGCCCCAGGCTGGGCGCTCCGTAGGAGGTCAGCACACAGATACAGGAGGAGAGCCCCGTCGGATGTCAGGTGCACAGCAGTCAGTGAACCCTGGACTAGTCAGGACGACCCAGGGCCTGCTGCGTAACAGACGGCCCCGCGGCTTCCCTTCCGTCGCGCGCTGCTGTCCCTCTCAGGCCGGCCGGGGGTCTGCACAGGGGCCCCGCTTACCGCACCAGCAGGCAGAGAGCCTGGAGGGCTGAGGGGGGGTGGGTGTTTGGGGATCAGGGAGCCGTGCCGATCAGGACTGAGGCCGGCTCTCTGGAGCTGCTCTGACCACTGAGGTCCCGGCACGACACGGAGCCGGCCTCTAGCCCCGGACCCTTACACGTGCCACTCACCGCAGACGGCCCCGAGCTCACCTCCTGCACCCTCACACTTCGTCTTCCTGAGGGTCGGCCTGGGGGGCACGAGAGCCTCCTGGCAGGGCTGTGTGCTAGCTGCAGGGAGATCCGGGCCCATCAGGTGCTTCTGCCATCCCCAGCACTGTGGGGCTGCATTATCATCGGGGTGCCGCCCCCCCCGCCCCGCAAGGTGGTCCTGCCGGCTGGTGCCACTCCCCCCCCCAACACCAAGCTGCCCTGGGGGGGCAAGGAAGGAGGGGTCCTGAACAGAGGGCCCCTCTCTTCCCTCCCAACAGGGCAAACACACGCCCTGCAGGGGTGGGGTGGCGGGGTTGCTCCCTGCGGTGCCCCCTCGGCAGGATTCAGGGCCGTCCGGGGGGAGGGGGGCCTGGAAATCAGCTCGTGCGTCACCCAGAGCGGGAGGGTCAGCAGCGGGGCCTGACGCCACTTACAGTTTCTCCAAAACACTCAGGATTCAAAAGCCAACAGAAAGGAGACTTTGAGGTGGCCACGAAAGAGTTCCCTCCCCCCGGGCTTTCCGGCCTTTTCCTTGTCCTTCTCGAGAGCCATTACCTATGCCGGCCCCCTCTGGGCCCCACGGCCCCACTGGGCCCCACCGCCCGGGCCAGGAGGAGACTGGTGCTGGGGGAGGGGAGCTCCAGGAAGTCACGGCCCTCCCCCACCCTGCATTCAGGAAAGTTCCGCAGGCCCCACTCACTGGCTTCTTATTTTGTTCTAGCCACAAGCTCTCAGGAGAACAGAAGCAAAGGGCCTTGGGGACAGCGCTGGGGGCGGGGGAGAGGGGGCAGGAGGAGCGGGACGGGGGAGGCCCGTCTGCAGCCTCGGGGCCGGAGGACCCCAGAGCAGCAGCTCCTGCCTCGTCAGGGAGCCTCTGGGGCTGCAGGGGAAGAACTGAGCTTTGCTCCTGGGAGCCGGGAAGGCCGCGTGTGCTCTACCCGTATTTCTTGTTTTGCCATGTTGGAAGAGTGTAGCCTGGTGCCCCGCAGCTCCTGGCTTGGGGTGGACCCCTTCTCCAAGTGAGCTCTGGGCTGACTGGCTGACATGCCTGGCCTGGATCTGAGCCCTGGACGACCCCCCAACCTGCAAGGTAGAGGCTCGGGACAGGGGCCCCCTTCTACCGCCTCCTCCTGCAGGCTCGCACGCCACCCAGAGCTGGGCCCCAGCTGCCCGAGCCCCTGGCCAGCTCTGTGCTTAGCCTCCCTGCCGCCAGGCTGGTCCCCACCCCGTCTCTGTTTCCACGCACGGAGCTACGGCCACCACAAACTGCATGGGGTGCAGCTCCCGGGGTGTGGATGCAAGGAAGGGGGGCGGGGAGGCACCGGGCCACTTCCAGTGACCGCAAGGCTGACTGTTAACGAGCCGTCAAGGAAAGCTAGGACCCCAAACTGTAACTCCTCGGAGCATGAGCCCGCCCCCCCCCCCCCCCCAGCTCAGCATCGCTGGAACCTGTCACGGGAAGGGCAGTTGCAGCCAGGACCACACTAAGGTGTCGATGCCCTCCTGGGAGGCCTCTCCAGGTGCCATCTGCCTTGTCACTGCTCCGTGTACATGCCAGGGGCAGGAGGCCCCTCGGCTGCCGACCTGTCACGTCCCACCAGGCCACCTGGGAGCTGCACGCTCTCAGAGAGCCAGCCCCCCGAGTGTCCACCTCTGTGTCTCTCGGGGTCTGACATGCACCCCTGGACCACGTGATCATAACCACGAGGTTATAAACACACAGATTTCCCTTCCTAAGAGGCAACGTGTCTGGCGCACAGGTCCCCAGTGCTCAGAGAACACGAGCCACAGTAAGTCTGGAGGACTGTCATGGCTTCGCCGACCCTCAGCCCCGACGCGCCCGCTGGTGACAAGCCGTGTGTGGTGACCCCAGTGCCCGGGGCCCATTGATAACAAGGGCGGCCAGGGACAGCACCGCAGGCCGTCTGTCCTGTGGTTTCCGAGGAACAAGCGGCCCCATTGGGCCGTGACCTCCAGAGGCACATCCTGGTTTTCTGTGATCTTCAGTTACAGAAGGTGGGGGAGATGAACAGATCAAACCCCACTGCAGATGTGTGACCAGGTCACGTATGCGCGTCACCGACACCGTGCCTGCGCCCTCTCGCGCTCCAGGAGTTGGGGGCTCTCTCCGTCACGGACACGCACACACACAACCTCCCAGGACTGGCCCCGGAGGAAAACCTCCCTCCGCCGTGGCTGAGAGCCGAGGGCTGGGGAGGGTGGCGGTGGTGAGGGGACATTCTCGGGACCCGAGCTAGCGCGGGACTCTCCCGATGGACCCTGCATGCGAGGCTCAGAGGCTCAAGACAAACCAAACATCCCCATCGGTCACGATTTCACGAAGGATTGCCAGCACCCCGAAAGGCTTGCGTGCGTCGGCGGCCCCACCACATCCGGAAGTGCACACACAGGCACGCGCTCCCCGGGCCAGTTGCCTTCCGGGGCCAGGCTGAGGTCAGGCCTCCTTTAGGCCAAGCCCACGCTGGCCTTGTGCGGCGACAGCTGAAGGCCAGGAGAAGGCCACTGGCCTTGGGAGAGACTCCCAGAGCAGAGGCAGGCCCCTCGAAGGTCACCTGGCTGTTCCCTGCAAGGGGAGTGGGACCCAGGGCCGCCCAGCACCGGCCGTGTCCTGTTAACCCCTGCGTGCCGGAGCTGCAGGCGCCGGAAGGAGCCTTCCCCGAGCGCCCTGTGACGGGGGCCTCTGGGCTTCTCCTTGGCCGTGGAAAATGGGAGCAGGAGCGTAAGCAGGGCCACAGCCGCTCTGCGGTGCCGGGCCGAAGCTTCCAGAACCGGGGGGCCCCGTGCCTCCTGGGGAGTTCTCAGGATGTCCTCTGCAGCCTGTGGAAGTCAGGCCCTTGGAGCCCTGGGGCAATTGTCCCTCGTTTGCCCCATTAAGTAGGGTCAGGCAAGGAAGGAAGCGGCCTGCACAGACCCCAAGGCTGCCGGGGCTCGGTTCCGAGGGAGAAGAAAGAGGTTCTCCTGAGCTTCCGCATCCCAGAGCCCGTCCTCCCCAGCCCGTCCTCCCCAGCATTCCCTGGGACGAGGGCCCCTGGCCCTCGCAGAGGCCCGGCCCCAAGGCAAGAAAGGGGTTTTGTCTTTGGACTCTTGTAAAGAGTTAAAAAGGCAGGAGGGGGCTGGCAGGGGCTGCTTCAGGTTATCCGTTCTGAATGTCAAGAGGCAAGCTGCTCAGGCCAGAGCGACTCCAGGGATGCGGCCGACAAGTTACAAAACATCCAACAGCACCCACGACTAATTTCTTCCCATTTGTCCTGCAGAGGAGGCCGAGTTAAAAGGCAGTGCTTTGGGGTTGAAAGGCTCCCCGCTGGGTCTGCGCGCAAGGGGACCCCAAGCCTCCGCTGCTTTTGTTCCGGGCCGCTAATAAGCCGACTCTCGCTGGGCACTTTGAGGGCCTGAGGCCCGCGTCCATGTCCCAGCCCGGCTGCCCCTCCGCCGCGCCGCAGCCCCAGCCGCCGGGGGTGTGCCCCGCACCCCCCGGCTGTGGCGGGAGTGGAATCAGCAGATTGTATCAAGAAATATTTCTAGGGATTTACATTCCGGTGCTCAAGAGTCTACTCATGGCTTTTCTCCTGCGTGCAGGGGTGGGGGCGCCCCGCAGAGCAGGCCAGGGGGAGGCGGGGGCGGGCCTTGTGGGCCACCGTCCTGGATCTCATGGAGCTGTTATGAGGACCGCTGCCCTCGGCAAGGCAGTCCCTCTGGGCTGTCTGGCCTCCCCGAGGGCGCGGCCTGGTCGGGGGCACCCCCTCACCCGGAGTCCACCCCTCCATGCAGCTCAGGGCCCCTCAGGGGCACCCCCACTCTAAGCCCGAAAGGGCCTGCTGCACCCATGTCAGCCCGCGGGACATGTGCCCCGAGCTTCCTGTCCCTCTCAGCGGCCCGTCGACTTCCACGGACTCCACGGCCAAGGTGTCGTGTGAACGGCCTCACTGCGGGCCTGGAGCCCACACGCGGCCGGCCGGCGTCCCGCCTGGCTCAGATCGCAGGGAACCCCACAGCCCCCGGGGTCAGGGCTGATCCCCCGAGGTCCCCGTGTGGGCTGGCCCAGGGAAGTCAGAGTGGGGGGGGGCTCAGGGAGCCACAGAGCCAGCACACCCTGTCCCCCGGCGCTCACAGGTGACGACGTGACCTCACATCAGGCTGACGGGGAAAGAAACGCAGGCTGGGTGAGGGCAAACGGCTGGGGTGGGTCTGGGTGTGACTCTTCAGCCCGGGGTGATGGCTTCCCCAAGGGGGTGACAGATGGGCAAGACTGAGGGTCGCCAGCCGTGCGGGGATGTGATGCAGTCTGTGAGGGTCCCAGGGCCACGTTCTGAGGGCCACGGTGCCCCGGAGGCTGTGAGAGGGGGGAGGGGGTGGCCGCAGGCAGAGCCAGGCTCCAGGTGCACCCCATCCCATCCTGCCAGGGGTAGACGCAGCCGCCGGCGGAGCCCAGAGCGCCCTGTGCCAGGGACTACCGGGCCCCCCCGCCCCAGGGTGACGGTGCTGGAGGTCCAGTCCCCATGGCCATGGGACGAATGGATGGTCACAGACTCTCAGCCTCCCAGGAGACACTGGGCATGTGGGCCTCACAGCAGGATGTGAGCCCACCCAGACCAAGGCGACCGCTGGCTCGGGCCCTTGAGACCCCCCCCCCCCCCAAGCCCCTGCCTCTCTGGGCCTCAGTGTCCTTGTCTGTCATGGTGGGCTTGGGGCATGTGGGGGAGGCCCCATGGCACTTCTCTGTTTCTGGGGGCCCCAGGAAGACCGTCCCAGGCCAGGTCCGGTCCGTGGGTCTGTCCCTGCGGTGGCAGAGACAGCTAGTTAAGGACAACGCCTAGGCTCAAAGCGGCAGCATGTAAGTTAGCCCGGCTCTCAGGCGCACCGTCCCCGCACCTCAGAGCCGCTCAGAGCAGCGAACCTTCCCCAAGCGTAGCTGCCCACACCTCCGTGGGGCGGCTGGCGGGGCCGAGAGGGGGCTGGGTGGTCTCGGATGGCCGCCCTCGCAGGTCAGGCCCTCAGCCGGGGCCCGGGGCCTCTCGGGCCGGCTCACCAGGGAGGTTCACACGCTGGTGGCCCCAGGGTTCCCAGCAGTAAGAGAGGCCGGCCCAGAGCACAAGTGCAGCCGCACGCCTGACCCGGTGGCCAGAGCACGTCCCGTGACAGAGGGCCGTTCCGGGGGTGCAGGGGGGTGGCCTGGGGTCCAGCTGCAGGTGTGAAGGAGTCTGTTCTCCACCAGGAAGGGCAGAAACGCAAGCCTGGCCCTCCGCTCCTGACCCTGACCCTGACCCACACTCCATGCACGTGCCCCCCTCCACCACCGCCGCCGCACCCTGACCCTGGGCCCCATCCTCCTGATGGAAAGCCACACCTGGGCCTGGGCCTTCCAGCACAGTCACCGGGGGCCGCAGACACGGAGCCCAGGAACGGCGGACAGACAGGCTCACACACACACTTGCACACTCACATGATATACAGTCTCCCGCTGGCTCAGTATCGCTTTGCGGTGTCACCTTTCAGCACGGGGCCACTCGCTCTGTCAGGGCGGACAGTCCTCGCTCTGCCAGGTGACGGCCCTAAATCCCCAGGAGTGGCAGCCATCCCCCTCCCGATTGTGTTCTGCCAGATGCACCGACGCTGGCCACCAGGGTCCCCGTGAGCCCCCCAGGGGGCTGGGGGCTGGGGGCCGGGGCCACGACCGCCCTCAGAGCGGGAGGGCGGGGAGTGGGCAGCAGAGCGGGGAAAGGGTCCGGATGTCCTGCGGGGCTTGGAGCCGCATCGCCCGCGGGTGGGGCGCACGTGGGCAGCCCCTCTGCACCTCCACACGGCACCCCTTTGCAGGCCCTCGAGGAGGGGGGCAGAGGAGCATGGGCCGGGGGTGAGTGCCAGCCTGGTGCTCTGCCCTCTGCCCATGCTCCCTCCTCACAGCCCCAGGAGGTGATGCCATGAGGATCCTGGGCTCCGAGACGAGGGCGTGGGACTTGCCTCGGAACACGGAGGGGCCAGGAGAGCCAGGAGTCAGGATAGGGGGTCGATCACTGCCCCACACAGAAGGAGGGTCCTGCGATCGAGGCTTGGCGAGCACCGCACCGGCTTCTCTTGCCCTGCAACGCTCCAGCCCCGTCGTTCTGGGCCTCAGTGTGCTTAGACGAGAAATGGGGGCTCAGGGGTCTCTGTCACACCCGATCCAGTCCCCTGTCCCAGGTGCCGAGGGCGGCGCCTGGCGTAGCCAGTGCAGCCAGACTCTCCACCGTCACCAGATGCCCAGCCTGCTTGCCCACTGCCGGCGAGCCCAGCAGCCAAGTGTGTGATTTGCCCCAGACCGACCAGCCTGGCTCTAAACGCACGTCTTGAACCCAGGCCAGACCTGCCTGCCACCCTTGTGTCCGCTCCAGGGCGCCCCCGGGGCAGGGTGGTCAGAACTTAGGCCACCCCTGGGGGACACAAGGCTCTCCCCTTCCTGGAGCAACGGCGGGCGGCCATCCTTGCCCGGGGGGCCACTCTGCCCACCCTTGTGTCCAAAGAACAGCTTTTCCGGCTGGGTCCTGCCTTGTCTGCTGGGGACAAGTCGAAGTAGGGGCCTGACGTGTGCCTGCAGTTGAGGAAGCAGCTTCACCAGAGGCTCCCCGAGTCCACGGGCCTGCGCCCCAGAACCCCAGCCCAGCTCACCTCCCCCTGGCCTGGGCAAGCCTGTCGCACATGGCCGAGGGCCTCTTTCCCTGCAGCATCCCGAGTCCCGGCTCAGGACTCCCAGGCCAAGGCTCACTTCCAGATGCGAGGGGCCTACGGCAGGCAGGGGTGCGGGGCTTTCTGAAACCTGCCAGCTTGTGCAGACAGGGTCTCCCCCTGCCCAAGCGCGGGTCACCTGCCTGGTTAGTCATCCTGGGGCCCTGCAGGTCAAGGACAGGCAGGAGGCCAAATCCCTGCTTCTCAGATTCTGCTGAACTAACCGAAACCCTAACCTTCGGGCTTCCCCACTAATTTGTGATAAGGCCTCGCCAAGAAAAACAGCAGGCCAAAGACCCCCAATTTCTTCACGAATTCCAGAGCGTTTGGTTCATTCCGGCAGGGAAGGGGCCCGAGGAGGCCGTGGGTGCAGGGCCCGGAGGGCCTCACGGGGCCGGCCCCCGGCCCCCACCTGCCTGCTGCTCGGAGATTGCTTCCAGCTGGCCTAGGCAGCGGAGGCCGCGGTTGGGCCCCGGGCAGCGGCTCAGGGCAGGCTGCGCCCGCTCATGTGACGTGTGTGCAAACGTGGCCCGCTTGGGTGGGGTTTGTGCAGAGGCTCACGCGCCCAGGCTCCTGGCCTGGCGACCCTGGGGCCCCCGGATGGATTTGCGGGGACCTGCCAGTGCCCTCGGGTGGGGCAGCAGTGCCCGTGTGAGACGGGCCTTCCTGGACGCAAGCCTCAGGGATTCAGGAGGCCAAGGGCCCAGACGTGACATGGGCAAATGCTGCACTCCAAGCACTGGGGAAACTGGAGCCCAGGGTGGAGAGGTGATCCTCCCTGGGTCCTGGATCTCCCCGCCACCGCCACCGTGGTGTATGTGACAGGGCAGCAGCCAGGGCCCAGAGGAGCTCAGGGTGTGGGACAGCGGTGACAAGCTGGGCCCTGAGGCCACTGAGATGGGCAAGGACCGCTCCTGATGGGGGGGGGGAGATGTGCCCTTCTAGAGGCTCACAGAACATGCCGGCCCTTGCCCAGCAGCTCCCAGCAGGCATCTGTTCCCCTTAAAGAGACGGAACCCGTCCACCCCCATGCATGGCTTCCCCTCCCTCCACCCCCCAGCTTGAGGAGGGCCGGCCCTGGGCCGGAGGGTCAACAGGGAGCAGAGGGCTTCTGAGCCACTCGGTTGGGGTTCAGGCTCTGTGTTCCCAGCCCCACGTCCCCAAGGAGGTCCTGGGGACCTGGGACAGACTTCCAAGTGGTTCTGCAGCCCTGGTTTGCCTCAGCTCCTGAGCTCCAGTCTCCGGTCCCACATCTGAGTTAAAGCCAGATACTCGCCAGAGTCCAGGAAGACAGGCCCCGAAGGTGGGGGTGGGGGGCTCTGCGAGCAGACACCCAGGACCCGCATCCTGCCTGCCGGGATCAGGGACAGCCCACAGTCTCTCCGAGGCCCCATCTCCTTGTCCATAAACCGGAAAAGAAAGGGAAGCGAAGTGTGTGGGGCAGGGCCCTGCGGAAAGCAGGTAGCACACCTGTGCGTGGCGAGGGGTTGGCAGCAGCCAGGCCCCCCGCAGGGACCCAGGCCCAGTGTCCTTGCAGAGCTGGCCTGGACTCGGAGGACGGGGTATGGCTGGCCCCACAGCCCTGGAGGGGGAGGGCTGCAGTTGACCTTGAGCAGAGGAGCACAGACCCTCTGGGGGTGAGGGGGGCACAGCCGGCCCCAGCTGGCTCCACGCCAGGGAGACCCCGCCCCTGAGCGGAAGCTGGTGGGGGAGGGCCATGTGGTCTGGAGGCCGAATGGACAGCACCCGCGGAAACATGCACGTCATACGCCCACGCCGTGAAGGCGCAGAGACGTGGGCAGGGGGTCACAGGGGCACCCCGTGTTCCCTGGGACTCCTCCGGTCATGCTCCATCCTCCAGGTGACGGGGCCAGATGTCACCCTCCCTGAGCCCAGGCGCTCTGGCTTCTCCCTGTCCCTCGGCCTCCTCCAGTACGTGCCTGCCCAGGGCCTTTGCACACGTTCTTCTCCAAGTCTCACGATGGCACAGCCCTTCCCCCCAGCCTCTCCTGTCCCCTCCTCTCCTCTCTTCTGCTTTGACTCTGACCTTGGCCCCTCACAGCCCCTCCCCTCAGGGCCTGGTGCCTCCTCCTGCCTCTGACGCTGGGGCTGGACTCTTGTTCCTGTTCACCAGGGTCTGGCCTCTTCTTTCCGAGGTCGCCCAGCTGCAGGGACGGGCCTCAGAAAGGACACGGGACACGTGGCATCGTCCCAGAGGCTGGCCCAGGGCAAGAAGATGGCCAGCGGGGTCCCTGAGGGCTCAGGCCGGCGAGAGGCCCGCGGGAGGGCCTGCGGAGCAGTGAGGCCTGCTCTTGGCGGCCCCTTGCCACCCCAGACGACTGGCCTTTGTGGGTGCTGTGGGACCGCCAGAAACCTAATCTATTGTTACGCAGAAACTTCTGTGAGGCCCGGGTTTGAACTCCCCAGGAGTGTTTGCCTGATTCGGGGCCGATAGCGGGGTGATTAATGCTGGCAATAAGGTGCTGACTGATTCTGGGAGCCGCCGCAGACACGGGGCCGGCCGGGCTGGCGCTGTGCTCGCCCAATAATCGCCCGCTTATCCAGCGCCGCGCTCGGGCCAGAACCCGGAGCCCATTCTCTTCGGGGAGGTGGCCCAGGGCCCCCTTGTGCTCTCCCTCGGGCTCCCCCACGGGTGGGGCCACACTGCGGATGACATCCCCCCCTCAGTAGCTGTCCCTAAAAAAGGGGTACCGAGTGTCCGCCCCAGGGGGCTGCCGGCCCGAGACGTCAGTCAGAGAGAGACCGGTGTGTGTGCAGGGCGCCTGCTCCAGGCGGGGGGCGGCCACGGCCACAGCGTGGATGCAGAATTGACCGAAAACCGGTGCTGGCGGAGGGGCCGACGTTCCGGGGGAAGGGGGGGCGCTGTCACCGGGGCCGGGAGGAAACGCCCTGAGAAGGCGGACAGGCTGGCACACAGGCGGGGCCGTCCCAAGTCGGGGCAGGGCGGGCATCTCACCCGGAGGGGCCGGCGAGCGTCGCGGCAGTGCTGCGGACGAGGGCCGCGGGGAGGTGACCCAGCCAGCCTCTGGGAGTCCCACGGGGACACTGGCTCGCGCGCTGAGCAGGGCATGGTCACCCAGGCTGCAGAGCTGAGGACGGGCCACTGAGGGGCCGGGGCGGGCCTGGGAACCAGGGTGTGCAGGCGCGACGGTGGCGGGGTGGCTGGCTCAGGGGCCGTCTCCTGGGGTCACTGTGACTCCTGACCGAAGACGTAGGGGCTTTAAACCGCACGGATTTATTTCCTCCCGGTTCTGGAGGTTCTAAGTTCTCAGAGGGTCTCCCGGGGCGAAGGCCAAGGTGCCGGCAGGCGGTGTTCCTTTCTGGAGGCTCTGGGGGGAGTCCATTCCTGCCATCCCAGGCTGCTGGTGACACCCGCATCCCCTGGCTCGTGGCCCCTTCCTCTTGGCGTTCAGACCCTGTGTCCTTCGCTTCCTCTCCCCTCCATCCATCCCCTGCTCTCCCCACACAGATGGACTGAAGAGCCGGAAGGGAAGTGTGAGGCGGGGGGTCTGGGGGGCCCCAGGCCGTACGTGCTGGCACGGAGCTGCTTGTGACCGCGGCCTCCCTGACTTGCGCTTGTCGGCAGTGGAGGCGGATCAGGGCACAGCCTGCAGGTGTGTGGCCATGGGGGCTCGAACGGGCAGAGGAGAGGGAGAGGGGGCCTCGGCCAGGCCTGGGAGGCCAGGACAGGAGCTGGGCTGGGCTCTTGGCCGGATGGACTGGAGTTTGCCCTGGCAGGACCGGCCACAGGGACCAGAACCTGGCCCAGGCCCCCTGTGGCTCTGGAAGGTCAGTGTCACTCACAGAAAGGGGACGAGGTGTTGTTTCCTTGTGCTGTGAGCAAACACTGGCGCGGCCTGACAGCCCTGTGCAGAGCCAAAGGGCGGTCCCGGGGCCCGGCGGAGCCGTCGCATCGCCGCCTGGACCCACCCCCGAAACCTCAGCCCCGCGCAAGGCTGGGGGCTCCCCGAGGCCAGGCCGCTTCTGCGGGATGTCACCACCCACGCTCCCCAGGGTCACGCGGAGAAAGGACAATAACCAAACGTCCTCCTCCCACAGTCGGAACGCCCGGCACCTCGGGAACTCAGGCCCTGATGAGTCCAGCACATTCCGTCTGGCATTGGTGGGGGAGTCCTTGGAAAGGCCCCCCCGCCACACCCACCTCAGGGCTGGGCACGGGGAGTGAGGACCAGACTGCGTCCCACCAGCGCTGGGTGCTTGTCCTCCCTCGTCCTATGTCCCGTCCTCAGCTCCGGGCAAAGCCCTCAACACCCCCAACCGGGCCTCGCCGTAGCGCAGGCAGCCCGTCTGCCCGGGCATGAGCACGCCTGGGGGTCAGGGTCCTCGCTGGTCCTGGGCTGTGCGTGGGGGTCAGGCCTAGGCCAGCCCAGATGCAGGGGGGCCCTGCCACGGGCTGGGCAGGGTGGGCTTGCCAGCCTGGGCACCCTCCTGTGGCACCCATTTCTTTGGAGGCTTCTAGAAGCTCTTCCCTTGGGCCTCTTTTGCCTGCCTCTCAGTCCAGGGTCCTCTGATGGAAAGGCAGTTTTGGGGGGACTCACTCAGCAAAAGTAGGTTCCTGGGCCACTGTGCCAACCTCTCACGGATGGCAACTCGCCTCTCACCCTGTGGTCGGCAGTTTGCCCAGACCCCTGGGTGTGGGGCTGGGAGGCCAGCCTGCAGCCTCCATAGAACGTCCCCTTCCTCAGCCGTCTGGCCCCTGTGTGAGTGTGTGAGCGAGTGTGTGAGTGTGTGCGTGTATGAGTGTGTGCACAAGTGAGTGTGCACGTGAGCATGTATAAGTGTGTGCACGCGTGTGTGAGCGAGAGTATGTGTGTGAACATGTGAGAGTGTGTGTGTGTGTGCGTGAGAATGTATAAGTGTGTGTGTGTGTGTGTGTGTGTGTGTGTGTGTGTGTGCGCGCGCGCGCATGCGCACATGCAGGGGAGCAGGCCCCCCCCCCCCCCCCCGTGTCTGGCTCAAGGCCGAGGCCCCATCCCCCGCACAGCAAGGCCTCCAGAGGCCACCGCAGGGAGGTGACTCGGGGTTCGGCCCTGAGGCTGGCACATGGCGGCTCAGGTACTCCCCCCCGCCCCACTGGAACGGAAGACCAGGCTTGGCTTCCAGGTCTTTGCCCTTTCAGGTTTTGAGATCAGGGTGAGCCAAGAGTCTGGGATGTGCTCCCCCCAGAGAAGTTTGGCACCCCCAGGGTATCCTGGCCCCTTTCTAGAAGCCCCGGCAGGGCTTCTGCTAGAGGGGAGGGGTGACATCTGCCATTCACTCGCTTCTGGGTCTCTCCACAGCCCTCGCCCGGGGGCCTGACATCCACCCAGGGCCAGCACTGCCCCCAGCGCCCAGAGGTGCCTCCCGGGCCCCAGGCCCACTCTCCGCCTGGCTCGAGGCGCCTGCCCTGGCCGGCCTGGCCCACTCCTAGCCCCCCTTCCCTCTGCCTCTGCCGCCTTGCAGACCTTGCCTGGCACCTTCGCTCCCGTGCCAAGGCCCAGAGGTGATGTGGATGGACGGGTGTTACAGCTGAGCGCGAGCAAAGGGGCCCGAGGCCCCAGCCGCTTCCGACGGGGCCCGAGGGGCGTCTGACCTTTCCGGCCACGGGGCAGCAGTTGCGTGAGCGTGAACAATCGCCCCAGTGTGCAAGGCACAAGCGGCCTTTTCTTCCTCACCAGGCCAGCGCACACAGCTCCCAGCCTGGCTTCCCTTGAACAAACATATTTATTGTGGCCGCCACGGAGGGCCTCGCCTTGCAGCCGGAGCCCGGGGGCCTCTGTCCCACCCACCGGGGCCCGGGGAGGGGACCCCTGCCTCGGCGGCCTCCCCCACCAGGTCCCCTGCTCTGCAGGCCCCAGGCAGAGGGGGCTCCAGTCTCCCTGCCCCCCCCCAGCCCCCAGCGGCCGCTGGTGCTCCCGCTGGGAGCCTGTGACCACCCACAGGCAGCCAGCCAGCCGCTGAGCCACAGGCACGTGGGAGGAGGGCCTGGGAGACAGCCACACCTGCCCCCCGGGGCGCAGGTCCCCCCCCCCCCGAGGCAAGATGGGCGCCTCACCAGCATGGCTCTGGGCAGCCTGGGGGCATCCGCCCGCCTGCCTGCCCTGGCCTCTACTCTTGGGGCTGCTTTTCCTTAAATCCTGAGGGAGGCCTCAGGAGGGGAGGGATGCCTGGGCACCCAGGGATGTCCGGGTGGTGGGCACTCCCAGCTGCGCTCAGCCTCTCTGGTGCCCCCTCCACGCTGCGGCCCCAGACCCTTGCTCCCCCTCAGCCTCCTTCTCTGCCTGGCAGGCGGGTCCAGGCTCCCCGCCGCGTGCCAGGGCTCGGGGGTGACCCCCAGGGCGGTGACTCGTCCTGGTGCAAAGGTGTGGGCAGGACATCAGGGCCGCACAGGGTAGGGCGGTGCCCCAGCTCGCCGGTGGCCTCCCTGGGAGGAGAGCCGGGAGCCCTGGCGGGGGTGGGGGCAGCAGGGAGGGGACCCGAGGCCGGGCAGCCTCATGGGGAGGGACGGGGTGGGTACTGCCATCTCTTCTCTGATCTGTGGCAGCTTGAGTGGCCCAGCCCACAAACCCATCAGAGGCGGAGGCCGGGGAGCAATGGAGGCAGGAGGAGACTTCCAGGCCAGAGGGGACCGGGGACAGGCGACATCAGGGACAGGAAGTGACCGGAAGGGTAGAGGCCAGGTGCCCTCCCTGCCTTAAGCCCGGCACCTGGGGGCTTACCTGTGGTTCAGGCCAGATCCCTGGGTCATCCCAGACCTCCCTCAGGGCCTTTGCACTGGCTGTTCCCTCTGCCCAGCCCTGTGTGGTTTTCTCAGCGCACACGCACGCGCACACACACACACACACACACACACACGCACACGTGCACAGTCTCCTGCTACGTCCCGTTTGGGTTTCTGGTTTCATCCATCGCTTCCCCTGAGAATCTTCCACGGACCAGCCTACGTTCTAAATCAGGTGGTCTTCTCCTGGCCTCTGCCTCATCCCCGGGGGCTTGCCGCACGCCTGTCCCTCCCGGAAAGTCGGGAGCTCGGGCCCCTGACCAGGGAGATCGCTGCTTCGGTCCTGGTGGCGCCCACGTGTGCGTGTGAGGAATACCCGTGGTGCAAACGCATGAAAATCACCCAGGCCTGAGCCGAGAGGGCTGGGGAGCCCCAGACCCTCAGGGAGGCCGAGCCCCAGGCACCGCGTGCTGGGCGGGGGCGGCCGAGCAGGGCCTGGCGACCCCACCCCCCGCCCTCCTCCCGTGTCTCCTCTTAGCACTTCTGGGAGCTCAGTGGCTGTGCCCGTCAGGACGGGCTTTTGTAACAAACACCACAGACAGTCAGACGGTCACCGTCCCCCATCCTGGGGGCTGGAGTCCGAGGTCCAGGCGGGGGCAGGGCCCCCCGAGGCCTCTCTCCTCGTGTGTGGATGTCCGTCCTTCCCCTGTGTCCTCACGGGGTCGTCCCTCCGCGCATGTCTGTCCTGATCCCCTCTTCTTACAAGGGCCCGGGTCCCACGGGATCAGGGCCCTCCCCAGTGACTCTGTGTCCCCTTAATTTTCTCTCTGAATGCCCCTCTCCAGACAGGGTCACCTGCCGAGGCAGGACATATGGATGGGATGAGCACCCCCCCCCCCATTTCTTCAATGTCTAGAGGATGAGCAGAGGCAAGGAGGTGACCTCTGCCCATGGCAGGAAGTGGGTGCAGGACACCCTGCCTGGAGCTGGTGCAGGGAGAGGGGTCCTGTGGGTGCCTGAAGGGCCAAGGAGCTGCTCCCCGGCCTCCTGCCTGCCCTCGGGGCCCCTCCGGTGCCCTGGCCGAGGTCCCGGGGCTGTTGGGATCGGGACAGGTCTATACTCCATTCTGGGCCCTGAGATGACATGGTTGGGGAGCACTGAGCTTGGGGGGCCCTGGGCCCTGTGAATATTGGGAGCCTGGATAGTATCTGGGCCCTTGAATCTCAAAGTCCTTGAACGCCCAGGACCCAGACAGCCCAGATCCAGGGCCTGTAAAGATCGGAGCCTGAGCAGCCCCGGGTGTCCACAGTCCTGGGGCCTGTGGGCACGACGGGCCTGGGGAGCCTCGGGCGTCAGAGGCCGGCTGCTGTGCTGGGGGTGCAGGGGCAGGGCGGGTTCCGGGGTGGGGACAGTGGGCGCGGTTCACCGAGGGGATGGCCCTGGCTTGGCCCCGGGAGGGGGATCGGTGGCATCCCCCTGTGACCTCCTCCAGGGCAAACCCAGTGGGGCAGGGGCTGCAGTCCAACGTGGGCGTGCCTGGGAGCAAAGTTCAGCCTCCTGCACGGGGCCGCCTTGGGGGGCTCGGAGCCCTGCGGCCAGGGGGCGTGCAGGCTCCGGGTAGGGCGGGGCCGGAGGATGGGGCCTTGGCAGACACGAGATGCTGGAGGCAGGTCCCGAGGCAGGGTCTCTGGTCCCCTAGGAGGGGCGAAGCGGTGTGAGTCCAGGTGAAGGAGCCTAGCTGGTCTCCCCGGCTGGCCGCCAGTGGGTGGGGGTGGGAAAGGGAGGCAGAGCCCCCTCCTATCCCAGCCCTGCCCGGTCGCCACTCCCCAGCGAGCCCTCTGCTCGGCCCTGGTGGCCTGCTGGGTGCCTGAGGCCCGGGAGCCGCCTCCCAGCCCCGCAGACTGGCTCACAGGGCCATAAAGTTCTTGTTTGAAAAATCAGTATATTAGCTTAATTTTATAGGTTCCAGAAGTGCTACTTGAAAATAAAAATATCCCAATTATATTTATGATCCCGGTGTGAATCCATTTGACTCTGTTCCGGTGAAGCGCCCCGTGTGAGATGCTGGGGAGCCCTCGTCCCGACGCGGCCCTGCACTGCGGAGCGCAGCCGGAGGGCTGAGCTGGGCGGCTCCGCGTGCCGCTCACCCCTGCCGGGTCAGGGGCGGGCCTCGAGGGGAGTCGCTGGGTGTGACGTGAGGCCTGGCTGGGCCGGCACAGGTGTGCACGGGTGGGCCCTGCTGTCGCCGTCGAGAGGTGGAGCCGGCCTTGGGGGAGTGGGGGGCTGCAGGAGGGGCGGGCGACGGGTCAGCGCTCAGGCCATCCAGAGGAAGGACGTTCTGGGGCCTTCTCGGAGGGTGGGGAGAGCCAACAGCAGGGAGAGTATCGCAGCCTGACTGTGACCAATGGCCTGTGGTCAGTATGGGAAATGCAACTTGAGAAGGTGAGTGAGGAAACCCTGAGATGGGGGAGGAGGCGCCCCCGTGCATGGTGGGCCACGGCAGGCTCCTGGGCCGAGGTGATCAGGGTGGCCTCCCTGAAGAGGTGGCATTTGTGTTGAGCATGACAAGAGAGGCAGAAAGTCCCCCTTGCATCCTGCAGGGCAGAGCAAAGTGACAGGACCACTGACGCCCAGCCCATCGGCTTCGGGCATCCCCTGGGCCTCTGCTCGCCTTCCTGGGGGCAGAGACCCCGCCAGAGCTGCAGGGTGGCCTGGAGCCTGGTATCTTTGGAGGCCAGAGGAGGCCAGCCTCTGCTCCGCCCAGCCCAGCAGGGTCCCCAGGTTGCTGGGAGGCCCTGAGGTTGGCCTGGAAGGTGTGCGCCTGGGTGTCCAACTCCCCCGGGGGCCCTGGCTGGGTCAGGGCCCTCTCGGCGGGCCGTTCGCAGGGCACCGGGCGCATACAGGGGGCGGGCTGCCCTCCCAGGCCGCGGCTCCCGCAGGAGTCCAGAGCCCCTGCTGTTGCCGGCGCAGTGTGGGCGCCCACGGCCAGGTGGGCGGGCACAGCGCTGCCTGTCACTCACCAGCCTTCAGCAAGGGCTTGCCTGCAGTCTCTGTCTCCCCAAGGCAAGGAGGCGCTGGCCCAGCCTCCGGGGGGGACCGTGGGGGAGGACGTCAGGCTGGCACCTCGTGTACGGCCAGGCCCCTCCCCAGGCTGGACGGCTGGCTGGCCCCCACAGTGGGACAGGCTGGGGCCCATCCTGCACCTCAGCCTGCTGAGGCTCCCGGAGGTGGGGGGCAGGCTCAAGGTCACCCAAGCTTACACAGGATTAAACCCAGGAGTTCTGGCCCCCCGACACGGGGCTCCTTCCACCCTGCTGTCCTGTCGGAGCCCCGTCCCCATCCCCTGGGGCTGCTGGGACACAGGACCCAACTTCGGTGACACCTAGCCGTACAGATTTTTCACCTTACAGTCCTGGAGGCCGGAACCGTCTCCCGGGACTGAGATCATGGTATGACAGGCAGGGTTCCTTTCTGCCAGCTCTGGGGGGTTCCAGAAGGAAGCCCCCCACGTCCGCGGTCTCAGGGACCCGTCCGCTGCCTACAGAGGCGGCCGAGGCCTCCTCGCCTAGCACCCACTTGCCCTTCGGCAGAGTCACCTTTCCCCCTCTGACTCTGCCCTCCTGCCTTCTGCCCTGGGAGGACCCTCGTGACCACAGATAATCCAGCCCAACCTCCACGGCAGGGTCACCTGCCTGGCGAGCTTCATTCCAGCCACAGCCTTTCCCCTTTCGCTGCAGAGTGGAATCTGACCCTGGGCTCTGGGGCACAGGGCGTGGTGTCTTTGAGGGCCATCTTTCTGCTCACCGTGGTACCCTGGGTCCCCTGCAGCCCCTGACGGGACACCTTGGACCATCCTGACTCAAATGGGAGCTGAAGGGTCCTTTTGGCCCCTGGGGACCAGGGCATGTGAGGGTGGGACTCAGAGGTCGGCCAGGTCCCCAGGGGCTCAGGGGGGAGGGGATGCTCTCTGCCACGTCCTAGCCCTCCTGGCGTGCCTTCCTTTATCCTGGTCCCCAACCTGCTCCCTTTAGCCTTTTCTGTTACCCATGCGGTGTTCTAGAACCTTCCACCACAACCTGCCCGCAGGCATCACCCATCACTGTGAGTGAAACACCCTGGCCTCCTTGAAGGGGCAGCCGGCTGCAGGGACCCGGGCCTCGTCCGGGGGCCCATCCTGCCTGCCTGCCGAGTCCCTCTCGCCAGCTCCCCAGGCAGGTCCCGGCTGGGTCCACGCCTGCAGGACCCTCCACAGCACCCCCACATCGGCACTCTCCGTGCTTCTGTTTGTCCAGTGGTATTGACTGTTGCAGGTCACTCTGCTGGACACGTGACATCGTAAGATTTTTTTACATCAAAAGGTGAAAGGAAGGAAAAATACATTAAAACAAACCAGGCTGCCGTGCCCTGGCCTGCAGAGGTTTAGCACAAGGGCGTCCTCTCTGGCCGCCCCCCGTCCCCCAGAGGGTGGCTTAGACCCCGGGCGGGATCCAGGCTGGCTAGAAGCAGCCCTGGGGGATGGGTGGGACGGTCCGGACTAGGGCTGCCTGGTGCCCGGAGCGCAGGCGCCGCGGGAGGGGGCCGGTGGCCTTGGGGCCCGGAGGTTCCCGCCGAGGGGCTGGGCCTGGTGTGCCCATGTGCAGCACGTCTCAATGCCCAGGACCATCCGGCCACGCCGTGCTGCGGGGAGGGGGGCGGGGTCCTCTGTCCAATGGCTGCCCAGCTGTGCTGCCTCACAGGAAGGACTCGCTTGAATGCGGGTCCGGGGGCCCCGGCCCCCCACGCCTGTGCCTTCTAGGGGGCAGTTTGCACTTCGCAGCTGAATCAGTCAGAGGCAGGAACCCTGCGGTTGGGGCGGGGGGTGTGTTTACTGATTTGGCGTTTCTGAGGCTGAGGACGCTCTGTGTGTGTCCAGGCTCTGGCCTGTCGGGTCCTCCGGGAGCTTCGCGAATGGGAGCCCCGCGGAGGGAGGGAGCCCTCCGTCCCCCAGGTGCTCCAGGGGGCCACCTGGGCCTCCGGTCTGAGCCAATGCACACAGAGGCCTGGGGGCCCCGAGGGGGTGGGTGCAGGAGCGCAGAGCCCCGAGACCTCTGGGTTCGGGCGGGGAAGCCGCCTAGCGAGGCCGGACACAGCCTGACAGGCTGGCCCTGCGGCGCCCAGGGGTGGGGGTCCCTCCTCCTCGCCCAGACCCGCAGGTGCAGTCTCGAGTCCTCAGCAGAGCCATGCAGCCTCTGTGGCCCTGACACAGATTCTCTGTGAATCGAACCTGAGCCCAGAGACCAGGCCATGAGGTGTGGGAGGGCGGCGGACGTTTCCAACGGTGACTTGGGGACGGCTGGTGTGGCCCAGACGCCCCCAGCAAACTAGGACCCACAGGCCAGGCACCCCGGGACCCCTGTACTTCCCCAGGGCCGCCCTCGCCATGTGGGGGTCGATCTCCCAGCCCCAAGGCTCTGTGCTCCCCAGGAGTGGAGGGCGGGGCCTGCGACGGCACAGGTCGCCATTCTTCACGCCCTTTAAAGTGTCACCCAGCCCCTTCCCCTCCAGAACGTGGCCTCTCTCATCCTCCGTCAGGGGTGGACTTTGGGGCTGGAAATAACCCGGCGCTCAGGTGCGAGACGTCGGGGCCTGTGCTGTCATTGTGTCCCACCCTCCCCCCTACTCCCCTGTCTTGGCTCCCAGGGAAGGAACGTGTGTCGGCAGGGGGGAAACGGACTCAGAGGGGAGCAGCCTCACCTGACCCCTGCGGCTGCCCTCGTGGCTGGGCACAGGCTCTCTGTGGTGTCCCAGGGGGACAGACGTGGGGCACTCGCACCCCACATCCCGCCGCCCACTTGTTCACCCAGAGGCCCTTGGAGGGCACCCAGCACACACACACACACACACACACACACACACACACACACGCACACACACGTGCACCCCCACAGCGTTGTGTATATTCCATTCTAACTGATTCTGTTTTAAATAATTTTATCGTATTGATAATAATAAACAGTATAATAAAGCATTATAACTTCATAGAAAATACATCACAAACACAACGTGTAATATAACATTAGTTTAACCACTTGAGGAACCTGTCGCGAGCGGTGGCATGGAGCCCACCCGTCCCCCATCGGGGCACCTGCTGGTTCACCAGGGGGTCGTGTGGTTGCGGGTTAAGTTCACTTGAATCCACTGAGCCTGCACGGACACGGACTTCAGGTTTCTGAGAAAACACAACCGGAAAGTTCAGGAAGATTCTGTTGAGGTGTTGGGTCAAAGAGCTTAAACACACACACACACACACGCACACGCACACGCACACGCACACGCACGCACGCGTCAGGGATTCTGTGAGTTCTGTGCTCAGATTGTCCCGTAAGTGCCTCCATGCTCTTTCCACTGAAAAGAAAGAGCGGAGAAGATCTGGATCTCTCGGGGTGTGGGGGCGCACACAGGACTTTGGTCCGCTTTGCAGGCGCTAGGCGCTCGTGGGGAGTCTGGGGGTTAGGCCAGCGTGTCCAAGATGGCCGCACATCACATTCTCGACTCCTGGATCTTCAACCAACCTGTTCAATGCTCTACCGCCTCCTCCCCGAGTGCCCGGCATCCCGGCCTGTGGCCCCCAGCACCGGCGCTGGTTCAGGCCACGGAGCGCCTCGGGGCAGGAATGTCACCCCGGCCGCTCCTCCCAGCAGGGCAGCATGTTTTCGGGGAAATCATGCAGGTGTCCTCACAAGGCTGCGGGCCTGCCCGGGGAGGCCAGAGGGCAGGGGTGCCGGCCTGCGGGCCTGCTCTCACCTGTCCCCCACAACTGGCCTCCCCTGACCCCAGGCCTGGGCTCCGGTCCCCCGTGACTACCCTCCTCTGGGGCTGGGGACGTCAGTCACCCCGCTGCCTGCACCCACAGCACCTTTGTAGGCCCTCTCCTGGGGCCCACTACTGCTCCCCCAAACCATGAGCCCGGTCGGGGGCCCCTTCTGGGGCCCCTTAGGGCCACCAGCTTCCCCAGCCGCCCCGCCCGGACCCGCAAGGCAGCCTAAGGCTGTTGAGCACGTGTGTCATTCCCGCATTCTGCTCACTGATGGCTTCTCTTTGCAGCCCCGGGGTGGGGGCGTGGGGGACAGGGAAGGAGGCCCTCCCGGAGCGCCACGGGTCCATGTGTGCGTTTCCTCCTCCAGAAGCGTGAACGTGGGACTCAGGAGAGAAGGTTCTGGGCCAGGCTGACCCCAGCCCGGACAGTCGGCTGGAGAGCCGCGTATTCTTGTGGGCGCCAGGAGCGGAGGACGCACCTCGCCCACTCCTGTCCCGAGGAGTTTCTGACACCTGCAGGGGACGCGGGGCACCTGCTCGGGCCCCAGCTGAGGCCGGGCGGAGCGGAGGCCGCTCCCAGGCACAGAGCCGGCCAGCGTGGAGCCCTGTGCCTGCGCCCGTGCTTCCACCGCTGTGCCATCGTGTCGCACTGTCCCTGAGCCCCCGTGTGCCGGGCACTGTCCTAGACCCCAAAGATATGAAAGTCAACAAGAGAGACCAAGCCCTGCCCACAGAGTGTAGGCTTTTTCCAGGAAGGCGGCAGGGAAGGAGTTTCCATAGAGAAGGGAGGTCTGTCTGGGCCGTGGGGGTGGGGGGGCGAGCACAGGGCCCCTAAGAGGAGCCAGACAGCCCCCCTGCCAGCCCAGTGTCCCTCCATGAGCAGAGTTCTAAACTGTGGCCCCCAAATCTGCCCATGGCCTCAGCACATGTGCCCCTGGGAGATTCTGTCCTGCATTTCCCTCCATTGGTTACAGTTTGCCTTTTCTCATTAGACCTTCGTCACTTCCGGGGACACCTCTGTGTGCGAGTCTAGGGTCCAGCCTCGGTTTCCTCTGCGCGGGAGCTGCGTCTCACCGCCCACCTCCCAGCCTCCCCAGCCCGTCCCTGCTGGGCCACTGTGCCGTCGCTCGTGGTCAGCCCCATCCCCAAGGGCACGGGGCGTGTGACCTGGGTCCCTCCTCCGCGCCGGTGCTCTGCTGGGGGACATGCCAGCACGGCGCAGACCCGCTGCTCTGCTTTGCAAGTAGGTGCTAATGCGGCCGCACGCCCACCCCCCTGCCCCGCGGGCCATCTCTGTTAAAGTTT
This sequence comes from Suricata suricatta, assembly GCF_006229205.1. Classification (NCBI taxonomy): domain Eukaryota; kingdom Metazoa; phylum Chordata; class Mammalia; order Carnivora; family Herpestidae; genus Suricata; species Suricata suricatta. The sequence goes on from NC_043710.1 coordinate 1,818,612, forward strand.
GACTCACCTCTTCGGGGCATTTGTTTTTCCACGCCAACCTTATTAAGTTTCTTAATTGCATTGGGAAGCTTGCTTGGGGTGGCATTAGATTTGCAGTTGACTTTGGGGAAATGGAAATACCAGCTCAGACCCGTCTCGGGCCATTTTCGGAGCCTCCCCCGGGGCCGGGAGCGTTCCCAGGTGGCTCCTCTCAGGGAAGGTTGGCTTTATTACCCCCGACGAGGCACCCTCCCCGGAGCTGGGGGCCTCTTGCTGGGGCAGAAAGCACCACGGACCTCCACGGGTCCTCTGTCTGGCGTCCCCGGTGGCCTCTTGTCACCTGGCATTAGCCGTGATAATTTCTTAAGTAGACGATCTTATCAGCTGCACATAATGACCGTTTCCTCTCTCCCAACCCTCACGCCTAGTTCTTTCTTCTCTTTTGCATGGAGTGGGGTCTGCAGGACTCGGGGAGTGTGGGGTCCGCGCATTCTTGTCTTAGGCCAGCACGCCATGAAATGCGTTCTCCGTTAATTAACAGACCAGTGACACTGATAGAAACGTTTCCTCCACTCCTGGACTCTTGGCTCTCGCCCTTGGTCCTCGGACTCGCCAATGGAAGGAAACTCCTTTTTAGTCCCATTTAACAGAAGTTTTGATTGAACCTTTTGCCATAAGAAGCTCTGAACTTCATCAAATGCTTTGTGTACTACCAGAGGTGGTCAACTATGGCCGGCCTCCTGTCTCGGCACAGCCCATGAGCTCAGGATGGTCTTTAAGTCTTTAAAATGGCTGAACAAAAGCAAAAGATGAAGAATAGTGCTGAGGACTAGAGCTGTCTGAAATCCGAGTGGTCATGTTCCAAGACCCGGCCGCCGGCGCCCCTGGACTCACCCCTGCCGACCGCAGCCGCAGGGTCGAGGGCGGGCGCGCTCCGGTCCCGAGGCCCCATCCCAGCTCTCAGGGCCCATCCGGTCAGCCATATCCCCCCCAACCCACCCCTCCCTGGGAGCTCCCCGTCCTCCCCCCGTGGGCCGTGCCCTGCTCGGAGGCTCGCATCTGTGTGGCGCCCAGACCCACCCCTGCTGGCGCGCGCAGCACACCAGCCTCGCTCCCCAGCTCACTGTCGGCACC
>NC_043710.1:1819824-1855702 GCF_006229205.1 Suricata suricatta
TCCTCGTCCGTCACCAGAGCACGTGCTGTCGATGCCATACATCAATGACGCCTCACGACACATCCGGCCCAGGTGACGCTGACCTTGACCGCCTGGCCGGGCAGCACCCCATTGGTCTCTGCCTGCCTGGACCGGCCGGGGTGTGGCCGTGGGGTCCTGGACCGTCCGGTTGACCCCTGTGAGCCCCAGGGTGGGCAGGCCCGGGAAGGGACCCTCTGGAGCATGAGGCCCGGCCTTCCCTCAGACCCGCGCCGTGCCCTGGTGTGCGGGGGCGGGGAGGCGGCCAGGCAGACAGAGTGTCAGGCCAGACGTGGGAATCCACACATGGCCCCTTCTCAAAGGCGGGTGCTGTCCCTGGGGCCCCTGCGGGGTCCTCGGGCCTCTTTCATTGGGCACATCCGAGCCTCGCCTGGCCCATGGTGGAAATGCAAATCTAATTAGTCTGGCATCGAGCCCGTCTTAAAAGTATTAACAGAGCCTTAAACTGTGCTGTTGGATGGAGATGAAGAAATGCCCCAGCAAGAAATTACCGGATGGTGACAAAGCCCCAGTTTATTAGTCTTCTCCAATGGGGGCTGTGCAAAGGACGTTAATTACTTTAATGGGACTTATTTTGCTTCGTTGCCCAAAGTAATTGGTTTATTAACCTCTCCTTTCCTTTGGGGGGAGGGAGAGGCGGAGGGCCGAGCGGTGGCCCCGGGAGAGGCTTGCCCACACTCTGCCCCCCGCCCAGCACGCCTGACCGGCAGCAGCCCAGCCCCCTCCCGGCGGCGGCACCCTGTCCCTGCCGGCCTGGGCTGGAGCGGCCCGGCGCCGTGGCCTTGTTCTTGTGGGCCGGGCACACGCTGTGTGCCAGGCGCTGGGAATGCAGCCCTGAGAAAAACAGGGCCCCACAGGGGCGCCGCCGCGGAAAGGAGCAAGGCTCCGGGGAGGTGAGGGCAAGGACCTGGGGCCGGAGGGGGCAGGCCAGGCAGGAGGCCCTGGGACTGGGGGGAGTAGCGTGTCCAGGCCGGTGGGCACGGTGGAGGCCGGGGACCAGAGAGCACAGGCGGGGAGCCGGCGCCCCAACTTCAGCAGATAACAGTGATAAGGTTCACATTCCAGAACAGTCCGTCAGCCCCCAGCCCTCTCAGAACCGGACCGGCTGCTTCCCTGCCCCCGACGGGAGGGTCCTCCAGGAAGGCAGCTCCAGCCTGGGGCACCGAACACGCTATCTGATCTGCAGAGGTCTGCATTCCCCTGCGCTTGGCCTGGGGCTGGGTGAGAGGCCAGCACTGTCCTGCCCGCCCAGGAGGGCCCAGAACTAGACAGGGAAGACCCTCACCCTGACTCCCAGCCCCCCGAGAAAAGCAGGTCGGCCGGTCCCCTCCTGTCCCTGCACCAGCAGTGGGGGGAGAAGAGAGTGCCCCTCGGGGTGGGGGCCGTGCCACACCAGCCCCCATGAGCGACCCCACGCAGCCTGCGTCTGGGTGCGGATCCCGGGATCTGCCTGCCCTGCTGGCCCAGGGGGAGGGTGTGGGTGGGGCGGGCCCCCCAGGGGCCTCCCCCAAGTGGGCCCTTCAGCACCCTGGAGGGAATGCCCTTCGCGACCCCTGCCGCAGGTGAGTCGGGGGCTGGACCGGAGGCCTCATGGGTCTGGGAGCCACTGGCCGGGACGTCGCTGTCTGGGCCTCCATGTCACCACCTGAGAGGGACACACGCTTCCTGCCTTCAGTGGGGGCTTCGGTGGCCGCGCTCTGGCCAGAGTCCGCACCTCTTGTGTGGGGGCCGCGTGTGCACGCACCCCAGCCCCCACACATCCACCACCTCTCTTTACACTTGTCACTCTGTCCCCGCGTTTAGCTGTGGGACTGCGTCAGGAAGAGGGGTGTGGGCTGTGCCCGGCAGGTCCCCACTGCCCCTCCTGGGATCCTGAGCCGTCGCGTGAAGGGGGCTTTGGGAGGAGGGAGGCTCGGGGCCCTACCAGGCAGCGCAGAGGTCCCCAGCTTATCTGCCTCACCCCTGATTTGGGGTCCCATCAGCTCTATACCCCAGCAGGAAGGGTCAGTGGATGCCACGGTGGGGTTTGAGAGGCCCCCACCGGGACCAAGCGAAGACGAAGGCAGCGGCGCCGGGGACCGCATCCGTGCAGGCGCCTCCTGGTCCGTGGGGGTAACGGAGTTGTGACAAGGTGCTTTCAGAAGCACAGGGCCCGGCTCCCCCGCAGCGCTGGGGGTACAGGCAGGGGGGGACGGGAAGACAGCAAGGGGGCCTGGCACCGGGCGTCCTATGGGGGTGAGGGGACCCTCCCCAGGCTTTGGTGGGTCTGGGCTGCTGGTCTCTAGGGAAGGGTGGCGCCCTCAGCCCAGGGCAGTGGTCATGGGAGATGGGGGTGCGGCGTGGGGCTTGCGGGCAGCCTGGCACGTCAGGGAACGGCAGGGTGGAGGGCAGAGGCGGTGGGGCACGTAACACAGTGTCCCAGAGGGGCTTTGCCCCCAGACCCAGGACTGCTGCCCCCAGAGCCCCACGGCAGGCCCCCAAGCTCTGTCCCAGCGCCGATGGGCAGGGAAGGGCGTCCTGGGCCCTGCGAGTCCCCCACAGCCTGAGGGTGACTGGCCTGTTCTCTGCTCCTGAGCGCAAAGGGCGCGGCCCGCTCCCCCAGCCTGCACTCCACGCCCCGCTCCCCCGTCTACACGGCCTTGCGCCGGCTTTCCTCCTGAGTCGTTCCGTCTTGCCAGGGCCCAGGCTTTTGGAAGGAAGTGCACACAAATCACTTTTCTAGAAGAAAATCAGTGAGAAGCCCATGTAATTCTTCTTAGACATCGGGGGTTCCCTCCCCCTGTTTTAATCAACGAGCCCCCAGTAAGTCATTGCAGCGAGGCCATTACTGACGGCTCATAATCTCCCGGGGCTGCGGGCGAAATGGGACCCCCTGGCTCTTTCGCTGAAAACACTTTTCTTGTTTTCCTTCTCCAGCGTGCTGGAAGCGCGCCAGCTCGCCAGTTCCATTAACTTAATGAAGGCTGACAGCCTGCAACCAACGTGCTCATAACGCCCCGGGATTTAGACGTCCTCCCTGCTCACGCCCAGCCCCTCCCGGGGACGGAGGCGGCGCAGATGTGCGTGTCTTCCCGCGGCTCCGCACAGGCAGCCTTGGGCTCTGGGGCCATCATCCCCTTCGGGGCACAAAGGCCACGCGGCCTTCCGGAGGCCCGAGCGTCGAGCTGTGTGGCTGTGCCGGCTCCGGGGGCCCCGTGTGCAACCAAGGCCATGTTCTTGTCATGATGGAATCTGACCCACTCTGTCTTCTCAGGGCCTCCTGAGGCCTCCAAAGCTCTGGGGGCGTTTCTGGAACTGCAGGGGGGCAGAACTCCGTTCAGGGTTCCCTCAAGCCCTCGTCCGAGCTCCCATCTCCTGTCCCCGGCTTCCTAGGGGAGCCCCAGGCTCTCGGGAGGAAGTGGACCCCAACACTGAGGAGAGGCCCAGGGTCCCAGGGAGGGGTCCCCGGGGGCAGCAGTCGTGGGCCGCGTGGCCAGGAAGCCCCTCCCCATGAAAGGGCCTGAGTCTCACCTGGCCTTGGGGGGCAGTGGGGGAGGAGCAGCACACACGTGCCAGAGCTGCCCCTCCGGGCTCCCCCACCGCGCGGGCCCTGGCACAGGGGGGTGTGCGCGAGCTGTTCCCCCGCCAGGCGGCAGAGCAGACGGAGAGCAGGCGCAGGGAGTGACTGCGGGTCAGGACGGAGGCCACTGCAGAGCAGCACTTAGCCCCACGGAGCCTAGTTTCTCCCCTGCAAACAAGACCGGTCCCCACTGGTGGGCTTCTGGCTTGGCCGCTGGCCGCCAGCTGCAGTCATAGTCACCCTCTTTCTGGAGGTCAGCACCGTCCACGTCCTTGGCCACCCCCGGGCGTCCCCTGCTGCCCACCCTCAGGCCGCCAGCCACACCGGCCTTCTGTCTGTTACTGCCGGCCCTGCCCAGGCCTTCCGCATGCGCCCTCCTCTCCTCACGTCACTTCCGGGGAGGCCTTCCCCAGCGGGGCCGTTCCTCTGTCTCAGGGATTGCCGTGTTTGGCCTTCTCCACCCCCCTGGCTCGTCTGGAGAACGTGGTTTGTGCCAGGGTGGCGGAGGGCTGTTTGGGGCCACGATGTCCCCGCAGTGGTCACCCCCCTCCCCCTGCCCAGCTGGTTTCAGCCCCCCAGGAAGCCCTCGGGTGCTAGCCTCGCCCCCCGACCACCACCCCCGCTCGCCTGCTCCTTCTTTGCGCCCCTGCGGACGAGGTGGGTGGCATGGGACCACACTCGCATGGGGCTTTTGTGCCGGTCTGGGGCACGCTGCCACCTCTCTGGGCCGCCTCATCCCGCGCCATCCTCCCCACAACCTGAGAGGCCATCCGAGGAGGGCCTGCTCCTCCTTACTCACCCCTGCCTCACCCACAAGGCCCTGCTCTCAGCAGGACTGTGGGCGCCCGGGTGGTGGCACGGTGAGTTGCCGTGGTGCCGGAACAGCACCAAACCAGAGGGAACGGAGTGTCCTAAATCCCGTCTGATCTAACTGCAGCCGTGTGCGTGGAGTGCACGTGATCCCAGCCGCGCTGAGCCCGGCCATCTTGAGCTTGGGGGGGTGCACTGAGGAGCATGTTGGCCTGGCCCGTGCCGGGCAGTCCCTGGAGGTCTGGTAGGGAGCCCCCATCTTCGGCAACAGAATCCATTCGTCTCCCTTGGTTCTGGGATATGTCGGAACCACTCCCTTGGCCAGATCCATTTCTGTCACTCGTCCCAAGGTCCCCGAAGAGTTTCCTGCCAACCAGGGAGGTCGGCTGTGTCTGGCCCGGGCTCGGGGGGCGGCACGGGATTGCTCTGATTGCTGGGTCGTTGGTGTGATACAGATCTTGCAGAGACCTCAGGACCATACACACTTGACATGACAGGAGACCCAGCAGCTTGGGGGGAGGGGAGTGTGTGTCTTGTCAGCACCCCCTGTCCCCGCCACACCCGACCCCAGCGCCTGCGGCTGGATGTCACTGGGCAGGCAATAGGGAGCCATGGCAGGATTGGGGGGGTGGGGGGTCATGGACCCATGATTTGTCTCTTGGCTCAGAAAGCTCCTCTGGCAGCCACGCCGTGGTGGATGGGCTGGAAGGGGAGTGCAGCCAGAGTGGGAGGGAGGAGGCCCCCAATTCTGCCCGGGGAGGGACGGCGGCGACGGCAGCTGCAGTCCTGAGGCCGCCTGCCTGCCCGGGCTCCTGGGCACCTCTCCCCCCAAGGAGAGGGTTCTTCCCCAAAGACACCTGTGCCCTAGGCAGAGCTGGGAGGGCTGGGGGTGTCCCAAAGGTGCCCTTCCCCCTGCTTCCCTGTCCCTCAAAGCTGGCCCTGTGTCCCAGAGCAGCACCCACCCCTCATGTGCCTCTCCCTCTGCACCCAGCACCACTCCCTGGTTTTAGAACATTCTCGGCACCCCCAGACACAGCCCTGCACCCCTGAGCAGGCACTGCCCACCCCCTCTGCCAGCCCCTGGGGACAAAACACTGATCTCCATGGTTTAGCAGAGTCTGAACGGAATCACACAATATGTGTCCTTTCTGGCTTCTTTCACTTAGTGAGATGTGTTGTGCCAGGCCTCCTGGGCCCGTGGAGGGGGTCAGGCGTGAGGGCCCCCCCACCCCGGCCGTGGGGGGCGTGGGGGCTCTGAGGGCTCGCAGGCCAGGGGTTCGTCCCCTGCTGGGCCCAGGCTGACCAGGACGGGCCCCGCAGCTCTGGCCCCAGCCCCGGAGGCGAATCACTCGCGGTGGCGTTTGATTGCAGTCAGTGTTTGGTGCTGCGCGCTGTGCCGCGATGTGAACTCGGGCTGGGCACCGGCCAGGGAGGAGCGCGAGGGGCTCCTGCACGGCCCCCCGCCCGCAAGGCTTTGTGCACAGGGGGCGCGGCGGGACGGGCTCTGCAGAGAGAGCGCAGCGACCAGCCCCCACTTTGCCGGGCTGGGCCCGCTCCTCCGGCCTCTCTGGCCCGGAGGTGGTCACGGTGGGCTGGCTCCGGAGCCACCACAGGTCAGCTCAGGGGCAGCAGAAGACAGGTGCGGCGTCACGACTGCCCCCTCTTTCACCCGACCGCAGAGCGCAGCGGCCTCACTGACCTGGGCAAGGGCTGCGCCGGGGGAGGGGGCTGCTTCCAATTACTGGGGTTTCACAGTGTGGGCCCGCAGGGCACTATTTGGGAAGTCGCCTGACTCGGCTGCAGACTTTCCTGAATGTACCCAGAGCCATAGGCCGGAGCTGCCCCAGGAGGCAGGTCAAGGGTGGGAGGAGACTGCAGGGCCCACTGGGCAGGATGTGGATGCACAGACCAGCGCGGGCGGGGGGAGGCCTGGAGACGCCGCCCCCCTCCCCCGACACACAGGTGGGAACCTGAGCCCAGGCAGGAGGGCACCCCAGCTCTCCTGGGGACAGCCTGAGCTGTGAGGGGTGCTCCCCGGGGAGTCCCAGATGGAAGGGCTGCTGGCAGGTAAGGGCCTCATGCACCCCACATCCGGGCACGAGACCTGGTTGGCATGAGTCACCCTCCGGTCGTCTCCCTCCTCCGTGAGAGGTGGAGGGGGCTGACCGCCACCTCCCAGGTTCGTCCTAAGTTTGAAGTTAGCGTGTGTGGTAGGTGCTTACCACAGCACTGCATTACCCCCCCCCCCCGCCCCCCGGCCGTGGAGGGCAGGGATGGAGGGGCCCAGGCCAGATGCACAGGCTTTGTTTCCTGAAGAAGGAAACTCCTTTGGGCTGATTATAAAGTGTTGGAAATGGGCATAGGGACTGTAGAGAGAACAGGGCCTTCTCCCCCACCAGGCCCTGCAGCTGTCTGGATGTGGTCCCTCCGAGTCCGTCCCCAGGCGTGTGTGGGGCGCTTTCGTCAGGGATGTGGCACCGCCAGCCTCCGCTGGTTCCAGGGATGTGCCCCCGGGCCCCACAGTCAAGCAGAGCAGCCCTGCGGTCAGTCCCGAGGGGAGGCTGGGACACGAGGCTCCGGCCGCCACCCTGGGCCTGGCAGGGACACCCTGCCCCCCATCGGGGCTGGCACCAGGGAGCAGACACGGTGCCAGAAGTACTGACCGGTTAGACAGGTGGTCTTGGAGCCCTCAGGCTTCTGAAGGGAGGTGACAGCAGGCTGGGGCCTCCCCACACCATCGCCAGACCGCTTCCTTTGGGCAGACCTGAAAGCGGGAGTCTCCAGAGTCAGCCACTTTGGGGAGTGGGAGGGCCAGGATCCCAGAAGATACTGCCACAGCCTCCGGGAGGGGTCACGGGTGCAGACCCTCGGGGACAGCGTCACGGGGCTGGGTCTCGGGGCGCACTAAGAACAGTAGTCTGTCTCAGGTTAGGGTGGCTCTGTGTCCTCTGCTCCAGTTATTTCTGCTCATGGTGCTGTTACCCCTTCACTCCCACTCCCGCTTACTTTGGGTTTAATTTGCTCTTCATTTTCTAATTTCTTAGGGTCGCAACTTTGACCATTGGTTCGAGGCCTTCCCTTTCTGTTAATGGAATTGTGGAATGCTATACATTTCCCTCTGAGAACCGCTGTAGCTGCATCCCTTAACTTGGGATATGTTGTGTTTTCATTTTTCGTGGCTTCAGATGTTTGCGTGCAGTGGGGTGATCTGTCCCATGACGGTGTGGTAGGATTTGGGGTACGGTCACCTGCACCTGGTGTGTTCTCAAGGGAAGATCTTTAACCACCGCTTTGATACTGTTAGGAGGTGTAAGCTTATGCAGATGATTTATTCACTCCTCGGTCAGTTCCAGAGAGTTAGAATTTTTCTAAGAACGCGCCCAACTCTGTCTGGGTTTTCCAAAGTTGTTGGCGTACAGGTGTTGAGAATATTCTTTTATGATCCATTGTATCCCGATTTGTAGTATTTTCTAGTTTTATGATATTTTTATTTGCATCTTGTCTCAGTTGGTCCTGCCAGAGCTTTGTCTGTTTTGTTGGGTTTTTAAAGAACCAAGTTTTGGGGCGCCTGGGGGGCTCAGTCGGGTAAGCGTCCGGCTTCGGCTCAGGTCATGATCTCAGGGCTCGTGGGTTCGAGCCTCGTGTCGGGCTTGTGTCTCCCTCTCTCTCTGACCTTCTCCTGTTCACACTGTCTTTCTCTGTCTCTCAAAAATAAATAAAAAACATTAAAAAAAATTTTTAAGAACCAAGTTTTACTTTATTTAGAGAGTTTCAAGTAAGACTTTCATTAAGGGAGAGAGATACCGTACCTCTCATTCTAAAGAGGTCAAGTCCTTTCTTCCTAGTTGGTCCATAGATTTATTGTAATACCAGAAAAAACCCTAACAGTTGTTTTTTCATAAAACTTAATATGATGAGTCTTGCAAGAGCACAGAGTCGAGAGTAACAAAGGCCTTCTCAAGAACACGGCTCAGGGGGAGCCTGGGGGCTCAGTCGGTGAAGCCTCCGACTTCGGCTCAGGTCATGGTCTCAAGTCTGCGGGTTTGAGCCCCATATCGGGCTCTGTGCCGACAGCTCAGAGCCTGGAGCTGCTTCAGATTCTGTGTCTCCTTCTCTCTCTCTCAAAAATAAAAATAAACATTAAAGAAAAAAACAAGGCAAGCGTCAGGGTTTGGTGTGAGGCTGATTTGCGGGTGTGGGGTCAACACTTAGCCGGGGGTATAGCGGGGAGCCCAAGTGAGGGGACCTGGGCGGGCCGACGGTGCCGGGCTAGGAACTCCATGTCAGATACGATCCTTACAACTCTTTAAAGCCCCTGTGGAGGGGCTGGGGCACCTGGGTGGCTGCGTCGTTTAAACACATGACTCTTGATTTCAGCTCAGGTCGTGATCTCAGGGTTTATGAGTTCGAGCCCTGCGTCTGTGCTGGGCTTCTCCCTCTCCCTCTCTCTCTGCAGCTCTACTGCTTGAGTTCCCTCTCTCTCAAATAAAAATGTTAAAAAAAAAAAAAAAAAAAGAACCGTACGGGTTAGTTAGTATCTTTGGAACCTAGCATCTGGAACTATTTCTTATTTTTTTTTAAAGTAAGAATTGCTTTTTTTTTTTTAACATTTATTTTATTTTTGAGAGACAGAGAGATAGAGCATGAACAGGGCAGGGGCAGAGAGAGAGGGAGACACAGAACCGGAAGCAGCTCCAAGGCTCCGAGCTGTCAGCACAGAGCCCGATGCAGGGCTCGAACCCACAGACAGCAAGATCATGACCTGAGCTGAAGTCGGATGCCCAACTGATTGAGCCTCCAGGTCCCCCAGATTTGTAGGAATTCTTGATCTATTCTGGATACAAGTCTTTTACTAGAAAATGCCCCTCCCCAGCCTGGAGAGTGTCTGTTCATTCTCTTCCTGATGTCTTTCCATGTAGAGAAGCCCAAGTGGTCAGATCTTTTGTCTTATACACCTAGTGCGTCTTGGCCGTTCCCGAGGTGGGGAGGCCATATTGGGCCGTGTGTCGCCTTCCTGCGAGGTGTCCGGCCTCCCCGGAATCACTTTTATAAGTGGCCGGAACCACAACTCCTGCTTTCTCATGGGGCTGTCCGCTTTGTCCCGGGACCATTTGTCGAAAAGATCATTCTTTCCCCATTGGACTGAAACTGTGCCTTGGTCATCAGCCGGGTGGTCACAAGTATGTGTTTATACCTCTGCACACTCCGTGCTTCTCCGCTGAGACTTTCATCGATCGAATCTAGTGCCACCTTATTAATAGTCCTCTGCCGGGCCCCCCGTTCAGCTCGACGCTGGGCAGCGAGGCGTGAATTCTGTCCCGTAAATCCCCCACGAGCCTTGTCTCATCTGTTTGCGCTTTTCCATAAATACTTCGGAATCTGCTTGAAATTTCCCCCAAAGTATTGACAAATAAAAGCACTCAGAGACTGATTGGAGTCACATTGAATCTGTACCCCAAGATTAGCACCTTACAGATTCTGTATCTTCTGACTCTTGTTTCCTGAATTAATTCATGGCTTTTTTCCTGTTTTTTCACTCACGTTTGGTTACTCTTCGGTGGAGACCTTGCTCATCTCCGATAGATTGATTCTGAGGCATTTGACGGGTTTGGTGCCGCTGTCATCGGAATCTCTTTATTTTGCTTTCCGATTGTCACCAGCAGTAGAAACGCCACTGCTTCTGCACAGCGTCTTTAAAAGCAGCGCTCTGGCTAAGTTCACTTGGCAATAGAATAGTTTGTCTAAAGATTCTGGAGACTTTTTTTTAACATCTATGATTACCTCATTTGCAAGTAATGATGGTTTTACTTTTTTCTCCATCCTGTTATTCTGTCTTTCGTTTCCTTTTTCTCCCCTTGACGCATGGGCTGAGACTTTCAGGACAATGTCAAGTAGAAACGGTGACAGCGGACGGCCCTGCCTCGCTCCCCCCCTCAGGAGGAAGGTGTCTGATGTCTCTCCGTGGACGGGCTTTCACTCTACCACATCTTGTCTTGTCTCACGCGTGTTATCTGACTCTACGTAACAGCTCACTTCTCTTCCTGGTCTCCTCACAGTTGCGTGTCTGACTGTGGACGGGTCCCGGGTTTTATCAAATGTTTCTCGGATCTTTTAAATCGATTGCATGTCTTTCTTTATGCTATTCTGTGATGGTGGAATAAACATGATTTATCCTTACTCATTCTGTGCCGTATCCTGTGGGTTGGTTTTTAGATGCTAACACAACCTTGGATAACTGGATCAAACGTCATCTAGCGTGTGTCTTGATCGATAGTGTTGGGCTCAGCTTCTTGCTGTTAAGAGCAGGACATTTGCACCTGCGTTTACGAGAGACGCACCTGCGTGTGAGCTTCCTTCCAGGAGAGATCGGTCAGGTTTTGATACTAAGACTATGCTGCTTGATAAAAATCCTCCAGAAGTTTCATATAAAACTGGTGTTACTTCTTCCTTAAATGTTTAGAAGAAGCCACTAGTAAAATCAACTAGACTTTAAGTGTTGTTTATTTTCTTCTTAATATTTAATGTTTATTTTTGAGAGAGAGAGAGAGAGACAGAGAGCAAGCAGGGGAGGGGCAGAGAGAGAGGGAGACACAGAAACTGAAGCAGCTCCAGGCTCTGAGCTGTGAGCATGGAGCCCAAAGTGGGGTTTGAACCCACGAATGGCAAAATCATGACCTGAACCAAAGTCAGACTCTTAACCGACTGAGCCACCCTAGGGCCCCTTGTTTGTTTATTTTGTGCAAAGATCATTAAAATTCCAAATTTAACCTATGTGATTCATTTTGGGAAGTTTGAGGTTTTTATTTCTTCTTGCGTCTGTTGGTATTATTATGTTTAAGGAATTGATATATTTTAACTAAGCTATCAGATTCATTTTTGTACGTAATATCCTCTGAGTAGAGTTCTGTTCCCCGAGGTCGATGAAGATGTGCAATTTTTGATCCCTTGGTGATTTGCGTCCCCACATCCCCCCATCACTCTTGCCAAAAGTTTGTCAATTTCATTAGTTTCTTCAGGGAATCAGAATTTGGGTTTATCGATGTTTTTAATGTAAGGTTCTTTTTTTATTTCACTGAGTTATACTCTGTGTTATCTCTTTCTATTAACTTTCTTTGGGTTTAATTTTTTTTTTTTAACTTCTTAAAACAGAGGTCTGCCTCCCTCTGCTCTGATATATACATTAAAAGTCCTCAGTTTTTCTCGAAGGACTTATTTCATGGTACCTCAACCACGTACTTAGCTGTGATGTGTGGCATCTTTATCATTATTCAATTTAAAATACTTTCTGATTCTTACTAGATTTTTCATTTGACCTTGTATCATTTAATTTCTAGGACACGTAAGGATTTCTAGTTATCTTTTTCTTATTGACCGTAGCTTAATCTCATTGTGGTCAGAGAACATACATGTATGATTGAATTTTTTGAAATCGGTTAGAATTGCTTTTAAATCCTTTTGTGTAATCTGTTTGGGTGCGTGTCCCGTGTGTCCTTGGAAAGCTTATGTAATGTTGATGAGGTCATGTCGCTGTTCGTGTTGTCCAAATTCATCTCTCCGTGGATGGTTTGACTGCTTTTTATCAGTTGCCGACAGAGGTGAATTCAAATCTCCTCCCATGACTGTACATGTTCTCTTTTACCTTTTAGTTCTGCCAGTTTTGCTTTATGTATTTTAAGATTATGTTTTCAGGTGCATACAGGTTTAGAAAGGATATCTTCTTACCAGAGTGATGATTTTTTAAATTATGAAATCTCTCTCTCTCTAGTTATATTTAAAGTTTTCTCTGTGTGACGCAGTTTGCCCCGCCAGGTCCCTTTGGGCGATGCCGTGATATATCTTTCCCTATCCTTTAACCATCATCTTTCTCTGTCTTTATATTTTTAGCCCCATCTGCCAGGGTTGGTCCCTTCCCTGGAATGCTTTGTCCCCTTGCAGCCCACACTCTCCGCTACCTTCCACTCATCCACTCATCCTCCCTTTGTCACTTCTTCCTTATCTCCTTTCCTGCTTCTTCTGAATTAATCAAATATTGATATATCTAATTTTTATTCTCTGTTAGCTTGCTGCATTTACACACTTTCCTTATTCCATCCGTGGTTGGCATCTTGACTCATCAGGGTTGACCTCGGATTCGCGCTGTTACCGGTTCCCTGGCCGCACAAGGTGCTCACAACGGCGTGACTGCATCAAGGCCCTCTGCCTTTTACGCTGTTTTTATCATCCATGTCAGCTATGTATGTACGGATACGTGTGCGCGCCAGTTTTAAGTGCATGCAGATTTAGGATTGATATCTTTCTACCAAACGGGCCATTTTTTAAAAATTATGAAATATCCCTCTTTGTCTCAAGTGATGTTTAAACCTCATGAAGCATTACTATGTAAGTCAATACAAATTTAAACTTTCTCATAAATCTGCCCTTTTAGGTGTCCTTCGTTCCTTCCTGTGCTCCCGTGCTTCCTTCTGGGGTCGTTTGGCTCTGCCTCGAGCCCCCTGACTCATTCTTCCAATGTGGGTCTCCTGGCAGTGAGTTCTCCTGGTTTTGCTTTTGGTTTCAGTTTCTTTCTTTCTTTCTTTTTTTTTTTTTTTGTAGTAAAATATACAGAACATAAAAATGTAGCATCTTAACCGTTTTTGTGCGCAGCTCGGGGCCCTGAGCGCATCCACATGTCACACAGGCTCCCCGCCGTCGTCTCCAGGACGTTTTCATTGTGCGACAATGGAATTGTGCGGAATCTCTGCCCCCATTAAACGCTGCCTGCCGCCCGCGTCACCTGGGTCCCAGCGTCCTGCTGCCCGCTTTATAAATCGGACCCCTAGGGACCTTGTCTGAGTAGAATCCCACAGGATCTGCTTACTTTACTTTTGTCTTCGTATTTTTAAAATTTTTTAGAATCTTTACTTTTGAGAGAGAGAAAGACAGCATGAGCAGGGGAGGGGCAGAGAGGGAGACACAGAATCCGAAGCAGCTCCAAGCTCTGAGCTGTCGGCACAGAGCCCGACGCGGGGCTGGAACCCGCGAACCGTGAGACCGTGACCTGAGCCGAACTTGGACGCTTAACACCCAGGTGCCCCAACTTTCATCTTCCTTTTTAAGGGCCTGTTTGAAGGGTCTAGAATGCACTTTAAAGATGTCGCTGACTTTCGTCTTTGCTGTTGAAAAGCCAGTCATCAGAACCCCGTCACTGCCCCCACCCCTCCTTCCCTGCTCCTGTGTCTCGGCAACATTACTCCGATAAGGCCCAGGGATCGACAGAGCTGTTTGAATCTGCAGACTAATGCGTTCCATTATTCTGGAAAATTCTCAGCCACTGAGTCTCCACTTGTCTGCTCTCCTTCTGGGATTCCACATGTATAAGGACTTTTAACTGTATGTCCCTCCCCGTGTGTTTGTGTGTGTGTTTAATTCTGTTGTATTCCGGGCTCCCCGCTCCTACCCCTCCAGGTCCTGCAGGACCGCTCTGCTGTCAAATCCGTCTGCTCCACTCTCACTTCCCACCACTGTCCTTTCCGTTCCAGAATCTCCATTTTATTGTGTTCAGTGCAGATCGTATTTCTCTGCTGAAATTCTCCATCTGTCTTCTCGAACCCAGGAGTCATGGTTACTTTTTTTTTTTAACTTATTTCTTTATTCTGAGAGAGGGACAGAGTGCGTGCATGTGTGTACAAGCAGGGGCGGGGCAGAGAGAGAGAGGGAGAGAGAGAGAATCCCAAGCAGGCTCCTCACCGTCAGCGGCAGAACCTGACTCGGGGCTCGAGCCTGCAGATGGTGAGATCGTGACCTGAGCCGGGATCGGGAGCCGGACACTTGACCGACGGAGCCCCCCAGGCGCCCCCACCACGGTGCCTTTAAAGTCCGTATCCGAGAGCTCAGAAGCAACCACAGGCGTGCGGTCGCTCCTGTGTCTGTGGGTCAGCATTTCGGGCTGCTCCCCACGGGCTCATCCGAGAGCGGCTGGGCGGGCGGGCGGGCTCCGCAGCCACAGGTGCATGGAGCTGCCCGGCCATCAGCCCGGCGGCCCCGCCCCCCGCGGCCCTGCTCAGCTGCCTCAGCGGGGTCGCAGCGCTAGGGCGGATGACGGTGGCCTCCGCGAGATCGCAGCTCAGATGTTCGGCCCACGTCTGCCATGGGGGCCTTCCCTCTTGCTCCGGAGAACTTTCCCGTCTCCGGCCCACAACAGGCCGCCCCAGGCCCTCCCCCTGCATGCTCCTCGCAGCCCAAGCTTCGCTCACCCCTGCAGGACGCGTTGGAGTCTCCTCTGATGAGCGGCGGCATCAGGCTCTAGGCCCAGCCTCTTAGCCTCGGCCTCTGTCTCCTGGCCTTTGTCCAATGCCTGGTCCCCAAACCAGCGCCATGTGTCTGACGGCCTCGAGGCGCCTGGGGGCTCAGTTGGCGGAGCGTCTGGCGCTCGATTTCAGCTCAGGTCGTGATCCCAGCGTCGTGGGATTCTCTCTCCCTCTCCCTCTCCCTTCCACCCCGCTTGTGCGTGCTCTCTCTCTCTTAAAATAAGTAAAAATAAACAAAGAAACAAAAACTAAACCAAAAAACCACAACTCATTTTCTTCCTCACAGTTCTGTGGCTCAGCAATTTGGGGTCCGCTCATCTGGGGGGCATCCCGCCGGCATCGTGTGCGTGTCCGTGCGGCTGCGGCCATCGGGCGGCCCGCCGCGGCTGGACGGCGGAGGTGACGCCGGCTCCTGACTGGGGCGCCTCCGCTCTGCCCCGTGGGGCCTCTCTCTGGCCGGCCGGCTCCGACGGGTCCGCACGCCCATGTTCCGGGGGCACGTCGGCTCTACACGGCGGGACTTCCCAGCATTCCATTTGTCAGAGCAAGTGTCAAGTTCACCCAGACTCGCATGCTGGGAAAACCACCGCCCTCTCTCGATGGAGGAGCCTCCAGTATTTGAGGCACCAAATCCCCCTCATCTCTAGGTCTGTTTCCGTGGTCCGTTTTACCCCGGGTTTTCAGTCTTTTGAGTGTGAAACGCCAGGTAAAGACCCCATGATACCGTCTCCCTGCAGACGAGTTGGGCTCCCTCCAGTGCGAGAGAGGCTCAGGGCAGGCACGAGCCTCCGGGGGAGATGGAAACGATTTGGGGCCCGGGGGTCTCTGCCGAAAGCCTCAGGTGTCCCCAGGGTCCCATCTCCCTGTGACCCTGAGCTCGTGCCCCTCCCCCCAGTGACCTGAGTCTGCAAGGTGTCTGCTTCGCTATTTCCCCTCGTGGGATCCTTCCCCATCTGTGCAGCTTGACCACAGATGCTTCAAAGGGACACTGTGACGGGGGCTCGCGGCCCCTCCAGCCTGGATGGCTCAGTGGCTCTGGACTCCCCCGTCTGTCTCCCCAGCCCGGCACACGCCAAACCCATGAGTGCTCCGAGGAGGCGGGCGTGCCGCCTCATACGCAGCCCGTTCGGTGGGTCTCTCATCCGGGATCTCAGCCGTCACGTCGCTGCGTCACCCCAAAGCCAGCACGCCGCGGTGCTGGCATCCGGGCCTTCCTCTCCGGGGTGCTCTGGGCAGAGGCTGCGCACATGCGGGCTGCGTGGCTGGACCCGCACTTCTCCCATGGGGTGTATTTCCCCCTAGACGTCTCTCGATGCACATCAGCCGTGTTTCCGGAAGGATCTTTGTTTCTAGAAGGGACTTTAGCAGGGAGACGATACAACCCCCTGACACAGTGGCTCAGGCAGTGACCATCCTGGCTAGTTTGTCCTGCAGCCCTTACATCTTCCAAGTGCGTGCCCGTGTGGGGTGACATGGAACGTTCTATATGAAAGGGCCCGTGGGCACCCTCGGTACCCGCCCCCCCCACCCCCCCATGTACTGGTGAGGAGCCCGAAGGCCCCGGGGGAGGGGCGGGGGAAGAAGCTTCTGTGGTTCTGCCCTGACCAGGACCCTGATTCCTGCGCCACGTCCAGGCCACAGACAAGGGTTCCTCTGGGGTCACCCTGCCTGCCCTCCTCCCTGACGGGATGGAGCCTTGACGCCCTCCACCGCACGGGGTTGCACCTCCTCTGTGTTTCGGGAAGGGCCCCGCACGCACGCAGCAGGGGGCACGGAAGGCTCTGAGCCTGCGAGCCTGCGGGGCCCAGGACGACGTCCCTGCTCCCTTCTCTGCCACAGGCTGCGGGAGCACCATCGGGCCACCATCAAGGTCATCCGCCGTATGCAGTACTTCGTGGCCAAGAAGAAATTCCAGGTGAGCCTCACCCTTCTGTGGTCTAAGCTGGGAACGGGGTGAGGCTGGGTGGGGGGAGGGGGTCCTGCTTGCCAGCCCTTCCCCAGAGCCACGCCCAGATGGCCACCGCCTCCTCTCCTGGCTCCTACACTCTCCTGTGCACTCTCACGCCTGCCCAGGGGCACATCGGTGCACATCGAGGGTCCCAACACACTCAGGTGCCCAGTTTCACCTACAGGCACCGCCCAGGACCTCCCGCCAGTCCGGGAGCCCAGCACAGAGAGCGGCTCAGACCTGCACCACCTTGAACTCTGAAGCCAGCCAGTGCCCCGGCCTGCCCGACCTCACGGCATGCCCGCAAGGGCACGTGCCTCGCAGACTTGGCCCACGCAGGCCGTCCTGACTCGGGGCCGCCTCCCGCGCACACCTGGACCTCAGGCTCCCACAGAGGGAGAGCAGATATTAACATTTCCGTCTTGCAGAAGGGACGGTGGGGAGGTGGGATCTGCCATTTTACAGAAGGAAACCCCAAGATCTGGGGACATTAGCACAAGCCTGGACCCAAGTGCTGTTTTTATGACCGTCACTCAGCTCAGGGTGGGGAGCCTCCAGTCGCATCCCAGGCCCGACCCTATGATCTCACGACAGGCCTGCATGTGGCCCACAGGTGACGCGGTGGGTTCTGGGGCCCAGCAGGGGCCCCGGGGCGGCCAGTCCTGCTGTTGGAGACACAGCTATGATTGGGGAAGATCAGGGCAATCCCGGCCCCCCACCTATTCTCAGGGTCCTGATTCAGGGACCCTGTGAGGCCCCACCTGGAAGATCATGTGCCCAGTCCCTGGAAGGGGGGTGGCCTCTGCCTTGGAGCTCCTGGTTGCAAGGACACTGCCAAGTTTCCTGTGTTGAGTGCAGGGCCCTTGGGTGTGTCAGAGGGTACCCAGGGATCTGAAGGTGCCCTTGGGGGTGCCCTGTCTTTCTAGGAAATCAAGGGTGGCCACACCCTCAGACTAGGGCAGCCCAGTTTTGGGGGGAGGGGGCACGCCAAGGAGGCAAGGCCTTAGGTAGGCAGGAGGGACACGTCCCCAGGAGCCCCCAGGCTTGAGAGCCGGCCCTGACACCGAGTGGGTACCCAAACTTCATCCCTTCTTGGCCTCTGACTCGGGCTGGCCTGCTGCCCCAAGCTGTCTGCTTTGCCGCCCGGGCCTCTGCCCCCCTCCGCAAGAGGCAGCTCCCCCAAACTCGCTGCTAATGTGGACTCTTCAGTGTAATGAGGACCCTGAGCCCAAGCTGACCTGGTGTCCCGCGGCCCCTTGGGTGGAGGCTTCTGTGCCCCCACGCGGCTCTGGCTAGCTTGTGTGGGTGAAGGGCTTCCGGGGCCTCCGCTACCTGGGGGAGACCCTGGCCCACGGGCCCCTGGGAGCGGGGCCATAAACGTGGCCTGAGGTTTTGCTGACATCATAAGAAGCCTCTTTCTCTCTGTTGTGGTTTCTGGCAACTTCACCTGAGCCCCGAGTGCGCCACGCCCGGTGCCTGGGGTTTGGCTGCCCTGCTCCATGCGCCCCGGCCTGCTGTGCGCGCGTCCCCTCTGCGCCGGCGGCCTCGGAGCAGGAGCGGCGGGCTGAGGCTGTGACCTGAGGCCGTCTCCGCCTGCCGGCCAGCGTGTCCAGGCCCAGCTCGGGGCTGGGGGCCGTGGCTGCCCGGAGCCGTGCTCCTCCCGGCCCATCAGCCGGACCAGCTCCTTCCAGGGGCAGAGGCTGACGCCCTGGAAAGGGAGAGCAGCAGCCCCTGCAGCGAGCGGGCGGGAATCTAAGGCCCAGAGAGGCCAAGCGGCCGGCCCGGGATCCCCCAGCCCTGGCGACCGAGCCTGCAGCAGCCGGGCCACCTCCTTACGGCCCCACGGGGGCCCCGGAGGCGGGCGGCTGGCCGTGCGCTGGGCTGGCCGGTGACGCGTCTCTCTGCCCGCAGCAAGCGCGGAAGCCGTACGACGTGCGAGACGTCATCGAGCAGTACTCCCAGGGTCACCTCAACCTCATGGTGCGCATCAAGGAGCTGCAGAGGAGGTGGGCGCGGGCCGCCGCTGAGCCGGCGGGGCGGGCCTGGGGGCGGTGGGCAAGGCCGTGACGGGACACTGGGCCGTCCTGAGGCCCTGCGCTGCCCAGGGGGGTCGTGTAAGGGACTGCCCAGCCACCCCCCCGCCCCGTGGTCGGACAGCCTCGGGGCCTGGAAAAGCCCCCAGCAGGGTTGCAGGTGCCCCCAGGAGGGGTGGGAGCCCCGCCCCCGCCAGCTGGCTGAGTGCACGTGCGGCGCCCAGGCCACGCGTGAGCCGGTCTCCGTCTGTCTCCCCCCCCAGGCTGGACCAGTCCATCGGGAAGCCCTCCCTCTTCATCTCGGTCTCAGGTGGGTTTCTGCATCCAGACCCCCTGGGCAGGTGGCCAGCACCCTCACCTGCCTCCCCCGCCCCCCGGAACGCGGCCCCGGTGGACCCACCCTGAGCGGCACACGCTCTGCACGGGAGTCTTCAGTTAGGGCAGGCCGCCACGCGGATCCCTTCTAACGGCCGGCCCTTCTAGGCCGTCAAAGATCTGGGTGTAGGAATGTCAATGGTATGGAGAAGGGGGTCTTCGGGGTGAGTGGCCAGCCCAGGGCCCGAGGGACCGTCAGCAGCAGTGAGAGGGATGCAGTCCTCCCCGTGTCCTCCGGAGCGGGGCCACCGCCACGCCAAGAAGGACCAGGCCAGCCCAGTTCCGTGGGACTGGCCTAGCCCAAGTTCAAGTGGGAGCTGTGGCTCACACGGGAGTCAGATGGCAGGGCAGCTGAACCACAGGCCCTCCCTCAGCCCGGGCGAGGCAGGGGGCAGGGGGCGGGGGGCACAGAAGGTAGAGGTTTGGTCCCAGACCACCGCCAGTGAAGCAAATATGGCAATAAAGTGGGTCCAAAGGGTTAGGGTTTCCTGGTGCGCATGAAAGTTACGTTCACAGCGCGTCCTGGCCTACCGTGAGCAACTCTCTCTGCAAAGCCAATGTGCTGCCTTAATTCAAAGCAACTTTGTTGCCAGTGAGTGCAGACTGTCATCTGGGCTCCCGGCGAGTCCCTCACTGATGACAGGTCACCACAACCAAAACGAATGTAAGAATAATGAAAAAGGTTGAAATATGGCGACGATTTCCGAGAGGTAGGGGTGCCTGGCGGGCACAGACCCGAAGATGTGCCGGGCCACGGGGCTCCCTGCCCGGCACAGCCCTCCGGAGCCCCCACCAGCGATGTCCCGGCAGGTGCCGGCCCCGCCCCCTCACCGCCCTGCCCTCCCAGCCCCTGCCCCGGCGCCACCCGCACCCCTGACCGTGTGCTCTACCCCGCAGAGAAGACGAAGGACCGTGGCAGTAACACGATCGGAGCCCGCCTCAACCGGATGGAGGACAAGGTAGGCGTGAGGGGCCGGCCCCACACTGGCTCTGGCGGTCACGGCCCGCAGGCCGGCACCCGCACCCGTCCTGGGCTGGCGTGTGGGACTCCGGGGGCGCTAGGGCTCCGCGGGCCTCACTGCCTCCTGGTCCTGTGCCCCGTGCGGTTCCCACGGCACCGGGGGCTCCCCGAGATCCGGCTCATGTCCACTCCCCCAGACAGAGCTGGGCGTCGGTCCCCTGGACCTGGTTTGTAGTCCTCTGGCCAAGTGGCGTCTTTACTGACCCGTGGCAGCCGGTGCCCCAGGCCCGGGCAGCGCCGTCTCCACCCACCCGTGTGCGCGTCAGAGGTGCTGATGGGGGTACAGAGGTGCATCGTCGTGCATGGGCAGGGGGAGGGCCTGTGTGCTCAGAGACCCCCGCTGTAGGGTTCTGACAGAGATGGTGGCGGGCCGGCCAAGGCCCTGCTGGGCGTCCGGGTGGGACACCGGGCCTGGGGTTCCGATTTTGCGCCACAAACCTGAGCTCCCTCGGCCCCAGGCCCGGCCCCTCGGCCACCAGGATGCCACCGCCCCAGCAGGCTGTGGGCCTCTCAGCCTGGGAGCCTCTTGCCAGGGTGTCCTGGGGGCCAAGGGGGCTCTGAGGAGTGGGCGGGCCTTTCTCAGGCGCAGGTCCACCCTGTGGAGTCTCTGTGGTCTGGAGCGGGCTGTTATCTTGCCCGACAGCTCGTCCGTCTACACGGGCTTTATCTGAAAGTAGCTGGGAGGCTAAAAATAGAGGAATTTCGGTTGGGCAGGGTCTGTGTCTGCTGCTCGGTTTCCCTGGCAACGCCGGGCTCTGGCCCGTTTCCATCCCCCTGCAGCTGAGGGGGCGGGCGGGGGCGCCGCTCCGGGTTCCCACCCCCGCCTGCACCCTCCGCCCTGGCCCGGGCTGCCAGCGGGGCCGTGACATGGTGTGGGGCCAGGTGGGGCGGGGGGCACCGTCCAGGTGCCCACGGGGCCCTGGCTTGGGGCCTGGCCAGCAGGCACCCCTGCCCCCCGCCTGAGGGCCTGCAGCCCGAGGCGGCTGGTACCTGGCCTGTGCTCTCAGATGGCCCAGTGGTAGATGTCCCTGCCCAGCAGGATGGGGCCGGGGAGGTCACATCGCCAGGCAGCAGGTGTCAGGGCCCAGGGGGCCCGGGCTTCCCCGCTGCACTGAGCAGGTGTGTCCTTGGCACTTGCTCTTCTTTGTGCTTGGGGCCAGGGGCTCAGGCTGGCAGACCCCTCTAGAAGCAGCTGGTGGGCACGCTCGGCACAGCCAGCCGGGCACCTGTCGGGGGACTTCTAGAAGGCAGAGCTAGAGCAGGCAACAGACCCAGCTCCTCCCCCCCGCCCCCCGCCCCACCACTCCCAACCCTGCCACCCTGGCCTGCGCTGCTGACAGAATCATGGAGGCCGAGGGCGCACGAGCCCTCCTGGCCCCCCCACTGGACGCCCTGGGAGGGGCCCCTGTTGTGCCGGCTCCAGACGTGCTCACGTCTCCTCCAGCCCCTGCCCTGCCGTTCTCAGGCCTCTTACAGCTCTGCCCACCGCTTCTCAGGACAGGCCACCTCTTTAAACTCACATAGAGCCTGGTGTCCTCTGGGAGTGACTGTGGGTAGGTGACGGGGTGTCCGGGAGCGGTGCCCCCGCCCCAGGCTGGGGCACCGACGTCCAGGGGCCCGTGGGGGTCTGAGAACCAGGGCGCAGAGCCTTGGTTGGCCCAAGTCAGTGTGGTGGGCCGAGGCGGGGCCAGCGCCGGCCTCAGGGATACGGAATTACGTGCCCACATTTCTTCAGACCCGAACACCAAAGGGAAGTGTTTTCCGGAGTCCCTGATCCCTCGGGACAAGGTTTGGGAACAAGGCCCCCAGTGGCCTCGGCGCTCAGGAGAGGGGCCGTGGCCGGGCGGCAAGGACTCTGGGACGCCCACTGGCACAGTGATTGAGGACCCGGTTCTGTGCTGTCTCCAGCCCCGCCCGCCGTGGGGCCGCAGCTCAGGCTGAGAGGGGTCTCATCTGCTCGGGTCCCCAAGGCACTGAGCAGGCCCGTGCTCCTGGCCCATCTCAGTCCCCACTGTCCTGCCTCAAGGCGCTGCCAGGATGGGCCGCCTGGCCTGCCCTGGCCCTCCCCGCAGCCGGCCCTGCCCCCTTGGAGACAGGCCCTGGGAAAGGGCCTCGCCAGGTCCAGAGGGCACAGAGGCACGTCCTGGGCCCCACATTATCGCAGTTATCACGGGGCCCATCGGGACCATAAGCAACCCCGAGCAGCCCTGCTGACTGCGGGGAGCTGGGGCAGGAAATCCAACAGCCGCCGGCCCTCGGAGGCCCAGCAGCAAGCCGGCCACGGCCCCCGGGCCTCCCCTAACCCCATCCTAACCCAGTGCGGGTGCCCCCGTCCCAGCGGGCAGCTTGAAGAGGAGGGGGAGGGGTACCTGGGCTGCACAGCGGCTGCCCCCCAACCCGTTCCTGGGAACAGATCAATTCCGAGGACCAGGGTCTGGCGTGTCCACTTGCAGGGAAGGCTAACTCAGCTGGTCCGGGAGGCTCGGTTTCCTTCCGTCCAGGCCAGGGAGCCACACGGGACCGCAGGGCCCCTGCCCTTGATGCTCGCCGGGGCCCTGGAGCATAACAGTGGGGGCGTCCCCCCACTCAGGACCCCCACCCGCCTGTTCCTGGGTGCCTTGCAGCCCGGTCCTGTCTCCGGCTGCTGGGCATTCCCACCCCACGGCCTGTGCCCCCGTGGGCTTCCCCGCACAGCCGGGAACCGGCTCCCCACGGGCCTCTCTCCCCGTGAGAGGAGGCCGTGTGAACCGCCCCGTGCGTCTGTGTAAAAACCACCAGAGCCGCCTGCTGCCTCAGGCTGTCTGCATTCTGGAGAGGACTTGTGCTGCCCCAGGCCTGTCCTTTCTTAAAGGGGGAAACTGAGGCCCGGAGAGGTTGAGCCGTGGCCCAGGGTCACCCAGCCGGTTGGCTGGAGAGCCGGACCCAGCAGAGGCCACGGAGGGGGCGGGAGCTGAGGTGCCGAGACGGAGGACACCAGGTGCTTCGTGGGCACACACTGTGACGGGTCTGTTGGACCAGAGGCCAGATGTGAGCGTGGAGGGCCAAGCCGGGGGGCAGGCAGGGGTGAGGAGTGAGGGGCGAGCAAGGTCCAGAGGCCGAGCTGCCCAGGGGAACGGCACAGACTCAGACAGAGGGGCCCGGCCAGGCCCCGGCCCCCGGCCCCTCCATGGCTGCTCAGAAGACAGGCCTCGCCTGAGCTCCCTGGGGACCCCACGGGGAGGCTTCTCCAACCTTCCTCACCCAGTGTGTTCTCAGCTCGGTCTGCAGGGCCTGCCGCACTGTTTATGTTGGGCCCTGTTTATTTTGCAAGCTCAGCTCATACTGCTTTTGCTGATACGAGGAGCACCGTGGGCTGGGGCCGGGAGGATTTCGTTCTTGTCTGTTTTCGCCGGAAATGTTCATGGCTTAAAGCCCGGAGGGCCTGGGTTTGCAGGCCCCGGTTCGCAGGGTGTGGGTGGGAAGGGGCCCCCCACCACCTGAGCCTCCTTCCCCCGCCTCCCATCCTGGAGCCCTGGTCAGGCGCACCTTTCTCCCAGACACGAGAGCCCCCCCAGCCCGGGAGGCCCCCACCGCAGCTGCCCTGGCCCTCCCGCGGATCAGATAAGCCCGGTTAGCCAGGCCTTGACGCCTGCACCAGACACCGCTCCCCGTGCTCTGGCCTAATCCCCCTGCCGCCAGCTGGCCTGAGGCCCCGTCATCCCTGCGGCCTCTCCCGGCTCACCTGCTGCTGCCGAGGGGCCTCCCTGCGGGGTCCAGGTGTTCGTCCTCTCCCGCTAGGTGACTGTCTGGCGGGCCGTTTGGTCTCCAGGCTCGCCCCGCCACCCCCCAGCCCTCCACATTGTGCGTTATTTCCCAGATGCTGCTGAAACCCGTTCGCTAGCTTTTTCTTCAGGATTCTTGTGTTCACATCTCTGTGTGAGATACATACACCACCTAATTCCCCTTTTCATATGCTGTCTTCTCCAGGTTTGGGTGTCAAAATTACGTGAGCCTCCCTGGATGGGCTGAGAGGTGTCCCCTCTTTTCCTATGTTCTAGAATATTCTATATAGAACTAGCGTTTTTTTCCTCCCTTGAATGTTTGGTGACATTTAAAGGTAAAGCCATCTAGGCCTGGTGCTCTCTTTGCGGGAGGACTTCTGCTCCAAGTCAGTGGCCTAGACGGCTGTGGGACGTGGGCTCTCTATCTCTCCCTGTGTCAGTTTTGTTACGCCGAACATTCTAGAAATTTGTACGCTTCTTCTCAGTTTTCCAATTTACAGGCATTCTCGTTTTATTTTTTTTTAATGTTTCTTTATTTATTTTGAGAGAAAGAGAGAGAGCGGGGGAGAGGCAGAGAGAGAGGGAGTGTGGGGGGGAGAGAGAATCCCAAGCAGGTTCCATGCTGTCAGTGCAGAGCCCGACATGGGGCTCGAATTCGCGAACCTGAGCTGAAATCACGAGTCGGAAGCTTGACCGACGTAAAGCGCCCCGGCTTTACCGTCCCCACGCCCGTGTCCTCCATCACGAGGCACTTTCTTAATCGCCAGCACTGTTTACTTGCGCCTTCACTTTTTTCCCCATTGGTTGAGCTTGCCACCTACTCGTCCATATTAAATTCATTAATATTAATGAAAAAAAATGTTTAAAGTTTGGCTTTGTTAATCCTATTTTAGATTTCATTTCATTTCCTTCTCTTCATTTTCTTCCTTCTATGTACTCATTTTCTTCTAAGGTGGACAATTGTTCATTTTCAGACCTTCTAGACTTCTAAGATGTGAACTGAAGCTCACGCATTTTGCTCTGAAGACCGCTTCAAGCGCACGGGCCAGCTTTGATATATAGCATATGAACTTAATGTCCGTTCCCTTCTATGTTTTCCTAATCTCCACGATGACCCCTTTTCTGCCCCGGCAGCTATTTACAGCGTGACCTTTGTCATGGGTGGGATTGTGGGAACTTTCTAATTGCTCACTTGTGAGAGAAAGTGATGGTGTGACAGCAGTCCTTTGAAATTCTGTGAGACGTGTTCTGTGGCCCCTCGAGCGGCCCGTTTGTGTGACGGGACTTCCGCAGGCAAACACCACGTGTGTTCCGGCTGCCGGGTGCGGTGTTGTACTTGTGTCCTTTGGGACAAGCCTGCTAATCGTCTCCTTGCAGTCTGTCTCCTCCCTGGGATGCTGTTATCTCCTCCATCCATCACTCCTGAGAAATACATCAAAATTCCAGCCGTCGTAGAGAATTTGTTTAGTTTTCCTTACATTTCTGTCAGTTTTTGCTTTATATGTTTTTAGATCTTCCGATTAGATGCATACATTCAGCCTTTTATACAGTCACTGCTGGGTCGGCGTTTTACGCCTACATAGCCTCCTCTTCACGCCAAGTACGGTTTTGCTCGCTCAAAGGATAGTAGCGTCACTAGGCAGACTGACTTTTGTTTCACCTCTTTTTTTCAAGCTTTATTAAGGTATAATTTGCATACCATAAAGTTCATGCAATGTAAGTATATGAAAAATTTTAGTAAATTTCTTGTTCAATGTGCAGCCATTGTCAAAACTAAGCTTGCACCTGGGCGGCTCAGTCAGTTAAGCGTCCAACTTTGGCTCAGGTCATGATCTCGTGGTGCGTGGGTTCGAGCCCCACATTTGGGTCTCTGCTCTCAGTATAGAGCCTGGTTTGAAGCCTCTGTCTCCTCGTCTCCTCTCACTTCGCCTCTGCCCAGTTCATTCTCTCCCTCCCTCCCTCCCTCCCTCGTCAAAAATTAATAATAAAAAAAATTTTTTAAGATTTCCTTTAAAAAAAAAAAAAACTAAGCTTGAGGACATTGTAAACATCTCCCAAATTCTCCCAATTCCTTTTGCAATCATTGCCAACCCCACCCCCAACCATAGTCAAAAACTGATCTGCTTTCTGTCTTTGTTTCCTGAAGTTTCTATACAGCTAGAAATCTGCCTTTTGTAAGTGTCTCATATGAATGGAGTCATCCAACATGGGGTGTTCTGGGTGTAGCTTTTTCTTTACATAACGTGACGTTCCCGAGCTTTTCCTTTGTCGTGGTGTCTATTTCCTTCCTTGTTAGGGCTGACTAGCACTCGGGTGCTTGGATGGACCACATTTTGTTCATCCTTTTGCCAGCTGATGGGCATCCGAAGGGTTTCCAGTTTGGGGCTGTAGGTGACGCTGCTGTGAACTGGCATCTGTACAACTTCTGATGGGCGTGCGCTGTCCTGCCCCTCGGTTCGCTTCCTGAGTGTGGAATTGATGGCTTTCACGGTAAGTTTCTTTTCAACCTAGAACGTGTCTAACGTGTTTCCCGAAGGGGGCTGTACCGTTTTGATTTCCCACCAGTGATGTCCCAAGGGCCCCCTTTCTCTGTATCCTTACAGATACCTGCTAGGGCTGGCCTTTCTTATTTTAGCCAATCTAGTGAGCATGTCATTGGATCTCATGGCGGGTTTGACTTGCATTGCCCTGATCACTGATGACGCCGAGGAGTCTTGCATGTGCCTGTTGGACATTCATGGTCGTCTTCGGTGAAATGTTTATCCGACCTCCTGCCTGTTCTCTGACGAAGCAATTTATTCTGTTCTTGAGTCGTAAGAGCGGTTTGTGTGTTCTGGACACAAGTACTCTGTGAGATATGTGACTTACAGATAGTTTCTGCTCTTTCGTGGCTTTTTTAATCATTTCTTTTAAAACAACAGTTTTAAGTTTTAACCAAGTCCTCGCGATGTTTCTTGTAGAGCTCGTGATTTTGGTGTTGTATCGGCCGTGAACATTGTCTTCTGTTTTCTTCGGGTGTTACTGTTACATTTAGGTCTGTAGTTTATTTTCAGGTAATTTGGGGGTGTGGTGTGAGGTCAAGTCCAAGTTCCTTTTTTTATTTCTTTTTTTTCTTTATAGATGTCTAATTACCTCGGCATCTTTTGTTGAAAAGACTATTTTTCCCTATTGTGTTGTCACACAGAAATTATACTGCCAGAAATCAATTGAGCATAAATGTTTATTTCGGGATTCTCAATTCCATTCTCTGGGTCTGTATGCCGGTCCTTAAAGCCACACCCCACTGTCTCGATGATTGTAGCTTTGCACTATGTTTTGAAACCAGACAGTGGAAGGCTTCCAAGTTTTTTCTTCCGTCTCAAATTGTTTTGTCCATTCTAAGCTCTGTGAATTTTTCTACAAATTTTAGAACCAGACTGTCAGTTTCTACCAAGAGAATGAAAGAAAGAAGGAAAGCCTGCTGGGATTTTTGATAGGGATTGTTGACTCTCTGGATCCATTTGGGAAAAACTGGCATCTCCACAATAGAGTCTCCTAATTCATGAACATGGTATAGCCTTCCATTCACTTGATCTACGCTAGCTTATTCCAGTGATGCCGTTTTTGGTGTACAATTCTTACACATCTTTTGTTAAATTTACTCCCAAATATTTTCTTATTTTTGGTGGTATCCTTAATGGAATTGTTTCCTTCATTTTGTTTTTTAATGGTGTATGACAAGAATATAAAAAATGCCATTAGCTTTTTATATCAAGCTTATAAACTATGATTTTGTTGTTATTAACTTTAGTGAATTTTATTGTAATTCTTGTTGATTCCTTGAGGTTTTCTACCTATAGGATCCTGCCACGTGAATAAAGACAGTTTTACTTCCTTCCAATCTGGATGCCTTTCATTTCTCTTTTTGCCTATTTACACTGATTCGAGCTTCCAGGAAAACGTTGACTGGACGTAGCCAGATGCAATTTCTCAAGTACAGCATTCGGTTGTTCACTATTAGGTGTGATGTTAGCTGTACCCATTGTGCGTCTTCTGAGATGGTCACGTGGTTGTGATCCCTTATGCTATTAATATGGTGTCATATTTTAATCAGTTGTGGAGTCCTGAACCAACTTTGCATTTCCCACTTGGACATGGTTCATAATCTCTTTTGTACGTTCCCATATTTAGTTTGTTACATTTTGTTAAGAATGTATCTGTATTCATAAAGCATATTGATCTGTAGTTTTCTTGTGACTTTTTCTAATTTTGGTGTCTGGTTTTTAAATTCTTTTCTTTTTAATCCCGTATCCACATTTTGAATGCCTTTTGTAAGCACTTAATGGCTGGGGTGGGGGTTGTTTGTTTTATTTATTTATTTTGAGAGAGAGGTGAGCGAGCACAAGTCAGGGAGGGGGAGGGAGAGAGAGAATCTCAAGTGGACTCCACGCTGTCAGTGCAGAGCGCCGTGTGGTGCTCAGACTCACAAACCATGAGATCATGACCCTAGCCAAAGTCAAAAGTTGGACGCTCAACAGACTGAGCTACCCAGGCACCCCTTTGGCTGAGGCTTTTTTAATTAATTAATTAAATTTTTTAAGTTTTTATTTATTTTTGACAGAGAGAGAGAGTGAGTGTGAGCGGCGGAGGAACAGAGAGAGAGGGAGACACAGAATCTGAAGCCGGCTCCAGGCTCCAAGCTGTCAGCTCAAAGCCCGACGTGGGGCTCGAATCCACAAACCATGAGATCATGACTGAGCCAGAGTCGGATGCTCAACTGACTGAGCCCCCAGGCGCCCCAGTTGAGGGTTTTTAAATCATTTATACTTAATGTAATTTCTAACATATTTGGATTGAGTTCCAGCAATGAATTTTGTGCTTTCCATTTGTACCCAATTTTTAACATTCACTTTACTCCACTTTTCATGTTTACTTTTTTGCTCCTTTCATTGGATTGATGGTTGTTCCTCATTCTGCTTTTCCTTTTACTGGTTTTGAAGTTATATGTTCTATTGTGATTCTTGTAGATGTTAACCTAGAATATTTTAAATGGATATATAGCAGAACTGATCGCTACTTTTACCACATCTGTAAAAAGGAAGGACCTTAGAACACTTTCAATTCAGTCATTCTCCTCCTGAGTTACTGTATATTTTAGTTCGATCATGTTTATTTTTTAACCCATTGACTCACAAATAGGAGTGTTTTCTAAAATCAAGAGGTGTTTCCATTTACCCACCTATCTGTCTCTTTCGTCATTCATCATTTATTTTTCATCTCAGATCTTCCATCTGGGATCACTTTTTACCATTTGAAGTATTTATTAGAATTTCCTCCAGTGAAAATCAGAATCTCTCAGATTTCATTTTATCTTTTAATGACTTCTTTTCCTGTTGTTCTTAAACAGTATTTCCACCGGGAAGAAAATTCTAGGCCCTACGTTACCAAAATGGTTTTCTCTCTGCACATTGAGAATATCCAACTCTTCTTTGGCTTCTTCTGCTGTTCGTCTTGAGAACAAGGTGAAGACAAGGTCCTGCTCCTTCGAAGACAGTGTGTCTGTTCTCTCGGGCTTCTCCACAGATCGCTGCGCTGGTCCCCGTGTTCTGCCTCCTCAGCGCAGTGTCTTCACGGGGCTTGTTTTCTTTGTCCGTCTTGAGATTCAGTGAGTTTCCTTCATTTGGTGTCCGGCATCAGTTCTGGATTACTCTGTCATCACCTCTTCACATTTCATTCGATGCGTGGCAGACCATCTCACTCCCCGCCACGGTTCTCAATCTCCGCTGTTCTAAAATCAGA
Source organism: Suricata suricatta (assembly GCF_006229205.1). Lineage (NCBI taxonomy): Eukaryota > Metazoa > Chordata > Mammalia > Carnivora > Herpestidae > Suricata > Suricata suricatta. Next base: position 1,849,435 of record NC_043710.1, read on the forward strand.
TTGTTTCAGGGCCCCTGGGGGGCTCAGTCGGTTAAGCGTCCGACTTCGACTCAGGTCATGATCTCACGGTTCATGGGTTTGAGCCCCGCATCAGGCTCTGTGCTGACAGCCCAGAGCCTGGAGCTGCTTCAGATTCTGTGTCTCCCTCTCTCTCTGCCCCTCCCCTGCTTGCTCTCTGTCTCAAAAATAAACAAACATTAAAAAAATAAAATAAATAAATAAATGAATAAAATCAGATTGTTTCTCTCTACTGTATTCTGGATAATGTCTTCTGATCCACCCTCCAATTCACTAATTATTTCTTCAACTGTGTCTAATCTGCTATTAAACCTTTCCAGTGAATCTTTCCAATAATTTTTCAGTTATTTTTCTATTTATGAAAATTCTATGTGGATCTTATTCGTACTTGATCATTTTTATAGTATCTTTCTCTTTGCTGAAATATTTTAACTTTAGAATCTAGAAGTGTGTCAAATATGGCTATGCTATATTCAGTTTCTCTTAATTCTGGTATCTAAAATCTTTGCGAATCTGTTTCTCCAGTCTTCATTATTTTCCTGGCTGGTTCTTATTCATGGTATCTCATTCCCTTTGAGGGTTTTCTTTTCTTAAATCTTAAGCTTCTGCAGCATAACATTTATCAGTGGGAATTTGGAGGCCTGGTGGGGTTGAGGGCCTCAGGGACAATCCACGGTCACTCTGCTGCCACCGTCCTGGCTCTGACTTCTAGCCTCAGAGTCGTCTGCCCTCCCAGGTGGTGTGCATGCGGGCTTCCAAGCTGAGCGTAGATGTGATTTCTCAGCAAATGTCACCCCGCCCCGGTCACAGCAAGGCAGCCTTCTTTACAGTCATTTGGGGGAAGTGGGTTATGTCTCGCTGACCCTCGTGCCCAACGTGGAATCCTTGAGAGCCTGCGGGCGGGGCCGCGCCGCACGACCCCCTCCACCACTGGCTCTCAGGCTTGCTCGGCTCATCAGATGCCATGCTCTTACCTCCGTGGGTCCTGCTGTGTGTGCCCTCGGCCTCTGACCTCCCTCCCTTCCTGGCGAGCTCCTAACGCCAGCGAGTCGCACTCCAGCCCGAGACCAGACAAGCGCCGGCCCCCGGACAGGGCACGGCATCAGGATTTTAAAGATGGGATTTTTCTGGGAAGCCTGGGCCTCGTGCCCGCTGTGTCCCAGCCCCCCCACTGGCTCCTGACCCTGCCGATTGCTGTTCCCCGTGACACTGGGAGCTACCGGGCAGCAGGGCCGAGTCCCGTTCATGCCGGACCCTGGGGTCTCAGTCATAAGTGGGTTTCCTGCTGCAGCTCCCGGGGGTCTGGGTTGGGGCCACTTGCCTTCAGCAGGCTGGATGGAGAGGGACTCACTCCTACCGTCTCTCTACCGCTCAGAGGGGAAGGAGACCCCACTCACTCGTCCAGGGACCCCTCGGCCTAGTGCAATCTCCAAATCTCAGCACTGTCTTATTTTCACATTTAAAACAAGAGTAATAACAAACAAGTAGCAATTTTTAAAACAGAAGATAGAGATAGAATGTGATCTACAACACTTATGACAGTCACCATCTGCCCCCTTACAGGGACATCTCTGACCCCCAGCCTAGGCTAATAGAAGTCAGATCAGGGGCTACAGATATAACCTAAATTTTTCTAATAGCCATATTTAAAAAAATTTTTTAACGTTTATTCATTTTTAAGAGACAGACAGTGCAAGCATGGAAGGGGCAGAGAGAGAGGGAGACACAGAAACCAAAGCAGGCTCCGGGCTCTGAGCTGTCAGCACAGAGCCCGACATGGGGCTAGAACCCACAAATCACGATATCATGACCCGAGCTGAAGTCGTAATAAGTTTTTCATTTAACCCAATAGATTGAAAATATTATCACTTCAGTAAATAATAAATATAAAAAAATTATGGGGATGATGAATATCCTTCAAAAGCTAGTGTATGTTTTACCTTTTCAATCCATCTTGATTCAGATGCTGTGTTTCCGTAAGACTACCTGGTCTGCGTTTGGACATAAAATGTACAGTTAAAAAGAAGATTGAGTGTCCTACCTAAGTCATTCTAAACATAGTTAAAGTTTTCCAAAAACTGAACTGGGGGCCTGTATTTAAACCTAACGGTGAATGTGCTCAATTTAAGTCTAATTAAAATTCACTTCCCTCGTTTCATGAGCCACATTCAAGTTCTCTACCGCCAACCGGGGCTGACGAAGGGTTACTGGGCAAGGCCGCTCTGGTGTGGTCCCCGCATCCAGCCCAGGCTGGACCCAGGGCAGTGGCCGGGCGACACCCGTGTGGAGAGGGTGCCTGACGCCAGGCCGACGCGGGGCAGGGGGCAGCTTCACCTGCGGTGTGACACCCCAGCAGGGGCTGGTCTTTACAGACCCCACCTCGGCTCCCGTCGCACGGAATCTTCCCCGGATTCCTCCCTCGAGCCCCCAGAGCCCACGACCCACACTCTCTGCCCCCCGCCTGCCTGGGATGCCAGTCCTTGGGCGAGTCTGTCTCTGCAGGCAGCCCCCCGCTCCTGCGCCCAGGACTCCGTCGGGAGCAGCAGTCGCTGCGGGAGGCAGCGTTTCCAGGCTGTTCGCAGGGCGCCGGGCTACCTTGGCTCCGTCGTGCCCCTCACCGCCGGCTCAGGGTGGCCACATCAGGAAGTCGGGCGGGGGCGGGGGGCTCCAAGGGCAGCCCTGCGCCCCCCACAGCACCGTCCGGGCCCCCCTTCCTCCAGCCCTCCCCCGACACCGCGCTCGGTGCTGGTGAGCTGTTCTTTGAGTGACACGGCCGTAAATAGGCGAAGGCGTGGGCTCTGGCTGATCAAAGGGCCCCCTTCAGAAGCCTTCATTAGCTGCTATTCTGGGAACTGGTTATTTTAAGGTTAGTGTATTTTTTCTTTCCTGAGAAGCCGTCTTAGTGGACGGCGAGGTCCTGAGGTGCTGGCTCTTCAGCCAAACCACACAAGCCCTGTTTTGTCTGGGGTCCCAAAGATAAACCCATCATGAAAGCGTCAGTTGACGCTGAGCGCCACCGCCCCCATTCCCGGGCGGAGGGGGGCGGGCCTTGCCAAGGAGTCCCCGGACCCCACGAGCGAGGAGACCGGGCAGCCGCTGGGTCGGGGCTGCCGAGCTCCTGCGGGGAGCCCGAGGGCAGAGCCCTCCGAGCCGGGGCCCCGGGAAGGCCGCGCCCCGCATCCTCACGGCCGGGGCAGCTCCTGCAGGCTGGGCCCGGAACCAGGGTCCGGAGGCTTCTTCCAGTAGAACACCAGCTTCGGCCAACAGCCTCCTGTGGGAAGATGCCCACCCTCAGCAGTGGCCGGGGGGTGGGGGGGTTGCACACTGACGTCAAAATGTAAGCAGATGGGGAGACCCAGTGCTGGTGTGCGTGTGGGGAGACGGGCACCCCCGTACCCCGCCGGCGGGCACGAGGTTTGGAACGGAGTCTAGCAGCGTCTGTTGACACTAAAATAAAATCATGTGCCGTCGGCTCTGACATCTCTCCTCCCCCGACGGCGAAGCAGCAGGCGGGGCATCTACAGAGCGGGCGCTGGCTGCACCCCGGGTTGTAGGAGCGAGACGGCGCCCGTGCTTGGGGGCGGGGGGAGCCGCAGCCGCGGGTGGGAGCCTCCTGAGGCGTCCTGAGCGGGTACGGAACCCGCGCCCCCCCCCCCGAGGCGGGCGTGGGGAGGGCAGCGACGCGGGGACTGCTGGGCAGCGGCAGCCAGGCCCCCCAGAGATGTCCGGTTCTTGTCTGTCTCCGGTCGAGACGCCCCTTCCAGTCCCCGTGCCCGTTCCCAGGTGTGACAGGTGCGTCAGAGGCCCTTCCCGTCTGGCCTCCTGCACTGGTGCTTGGCCCTCCATCAGCTGGGCCGCCCTCCCACCAAGACTGACCCCCACCAAGTCCACGGGGCTCTGAGTTCCCTCGCCACCCTGCCCAGGGCTCGGGCGTTGGTCTGAGTTTCCGTCCCCTCAGTCTACGCAGAGCCGGGGGTGCTGTCCATGGGGGCCAGGCCCCCTCTCAGGCCAGGACCAGCCAGAAGTGACACACGCATCATTCCGTGTTGGTGACCTGCGGCCTGGCCCCTCCCAATGGGGTTTCCAGCCACACGATGGGGGGTGACCTCCACGCCCCCCACCCTGCAGCACCAGCCACTGAAGGGGGGGAGCCAGCCAGCCGGGCAGGGCCCTGGAACAGCCCAGCACCTGAGGGGCCCACATGCCAGGCTTGGGTCTGTGGGCGAAGTCCCCACCAGGGTGAGACGGCCCCCGGGGGACCAGAGGCCTAGAAGGCGCATCCGTGCCTGGCCGGCTGTCTGTCCGGCATCCAGCAGTCGCTCGTGCTTGCGCCGAAGGGACAGGAGAGGGCGGTGGGAGGGGCTGCGCTCAGCTGTGGGGTCCCCGCAGTCCAGGTGACAGGGGCTGAGCCACACGCATCAGGAGCCCCTTTGCTGAGGTCGGGGAAGTCAGTGAGCCCTCTCGGCGAGGGGTCTGCGCTGGCCCAGCCACCCGTGGCGTTCCAACAGGAGGTGACAATCACACCTGATACAGTCAGAGACTCCGTGTCCCTCAGTGAAATGAGAGCGTTGGCCAGGTGGCCCACGAGGGACCTGCAGGGGCTCCAGGCCTTTCCAGCCCGTCAAGGGTGAGACTCTCAGGCCCCTGTGGCATCTAGAGGGGTGGCCAGCAAGAGGCCACGCTTGTGGGATGGGAAGGTCTAGAACGTCAGCAGGCCCCTCAGAGCCACATTCTGGCCTGGGGCCAGGGGTTGGGGGTACTCAGGGGACGGCAGTGATCCCGAGGGTAGCACAGCGGGCCCCCACCTCTGGGACCTTGAGCCGCTGTGACTGAGCAGGGCCTGGGGGGGCCGGTGTGGGGACAGCGGTGTGGGCAGTGCCCACTGCTCTCGGCCTCAGTCTCCCACTCCATGCAAGGCGCCTCTGATGCCCGACGAGACCAGGGCTGTCCAGAGGGTTGCCAACAGCTGGCCAGCCAGGTGCCTCCAGAGCCCTGCCCTTCTCAGCTGCCTCCCTGCAGTCGTGCCCCAGTGGAGCAGAACAGGATCTGGGCCTGGGCCGCCTGACCCCGGGCCTGTGCTCTCAGATTCCACACGCGCGGCTGCTGGTTCAAGAACTAGGCCTCCCGCTCATATGTGGGTCCCAAGGGGCCTTCCTGCCACCCCTTCCCATTTTACAGAAGACAAAACCCAGCCTTCCCTTTGTATTTGTGCAGCCAACGGCTGGGCTCCAGTCCTGTCCCCTTGGCTCACTAACCATGAGAACCCAAGGTCACCTCAGAGCCTTAGTGACCCCATGAGTCACCGAGGGTGATGCCCACGCTACTGGCCAAGTGCTGTGGAGAATTCCTGAGTTCATCCACATCCAGGCCCCAGGGAACCTCGTGTGCAAAGGCCCTGTGGCACAGGGAAATACAGGAAGCCCCAGCACCGAGAGATGTGGGTTCCTGATTGCAGGGCTCCAGAGAGTCAGAGGGTGGGCTGGCCACGGGGCGGGGGGTGGGGCTCAGGGACCACTCGGGAAGCTCAAGCTCCGCCCTGACTCTGCTTACTGTGGGGCCACGGATGAGCTTTCTGAGCTCCAGCCTCAGTTTCCACAGCTGCAGCATGGCCTCCTGCTTCTCCTGCCTTCAGGGGTCCCAGAGAATTGTTCTCTTCCCCCAACCCTGCAGCTGCCTCCCCACTTCCCGGGCGTTTTCCCTTTCGGTCTGCCCAGAGGCATCCACCCCCAACCCAGCTAGGCCTCTCCTGAATGACTCTATTTATAGACTGCAAATACTGGCCAGAAAGGAAATTTACATTTTTTGAAAAATGTAGCTTAAGTCCACGTGAACTTCTGCGGGCCGACAGAGAGCGGCAGGCGGGGGCGCGTGCCCGGGCAAGCGTGCGGGGCTCAGCAGCCGCGGGTCCCCCGTGGGCGCAGGCTGGTGGCGCACTAGCAGGGCATGGACCTGGAGGGCTCCAGTGGGCAGGCCGTCTGGGGGGCCCCGGCGTGAGGGCGGCCCGAGCCTTGTCTTTGAGGCGAACCCTACCCAGCCGCCTTGGCTGACCTCAGAAAAACGCGTATTTTGATCAAAATGGGCCCTTTTTTAAACCTGTCACCCTGCGGGTCAGGGCACAGCCTGCCCCTGGCCAGTCCTGCCTATTAAGCAGTGCTTGGTCACCACCAAAAATAGATGTCCCAGCCCAGAGGCAGAGCCCTCCCGCCGCCCTGGGAGGGGGCCGCGGGCCCAGGCCCCAGCCCAGGGGCCC
>NC_043710.1:1855802-1877277 GCF_006229205.1 Suricata suricatta
GCCCGGGCCCCGGACCCGCAGGCCTGGGGCCCTGCTTCTGCTCGGGCGCCGCGTCCACAAGATGGCTGACGGCCGTCCGGGCTGGGCTGCGGACGCCAGGCCGTCGCCCGCCGACCCGCTGTTTACTTTGCCGAGCGCACGGCCTCTCATTGCCCGGTTCCGCGCGCTCCAGAGGCAGATGGAAATTTTTGTGGATTGAACACGGGGCTGAGGCACTCTGGGCTGTTTGGGTTGGCAGCGCGCTCCCTCCCCACCCCACCCTCATCCGCCGCTCCGCCCTCTCACCGCAGCGCCCATTCATGCCTCCGCTCCGGGTCCCCTCCCCCTCCCTGGCTCCGGGGCCGGTGGGGGGTGCGGGGGCGGCCCTGCTGGCCCGGAGGGAGATAGCCTCGGATCCCCCCCGCCTACCCCCCAGGTCTGGAAGAGGCTGCAGGATGAAGTTAGACGGAGTGGCATGGCCTGCCCCTGGGGCCTTTTCAGACTGGGGCCCCCTCAGACCCCCAGATCCTCGTCTCTGAGATGGGCGCCATTGTACAGACAAGGCAAGCAGTGTGTGGGGCATGCCTGTGGGTGCAGCTCCAGGAAAATGCTGGGACATGAGGCCCGGCCCGGGTCCTGCTCGCAGGGAGGCCACCAGGCACCCGGGGGGGAGCATGAGGGGGCACCCTTGCACCCCTCCCTGCGTCTGGGCAGGACTGGAGGTTCTGCAGGAAACGTCTCTGGGAGCAGGGCCTGTGGGGACCTGGGGGATAATGTCCTGGGCAGAGGGCACAGCCAGTATGGAGGCCCTGCGGTGGGGCCGTGCTGGGCAAGCCAGCAGCAGAGTGTCGGGAGCCACGGGGAGGAGCCTGGAGGTCATGGGCAGACAGGTGAAGGGCCGGGCCGGGCCCCAGGCTGGAGAGCCTCCCACTCCTCTGGAGGGAGGTGGGTCTTCAGGGCCAGGAGGCAGGGGTCTGACTGCACAGAGCGGACGGAGGTGTGGACGCAGCGGGGGCTTGCAGGGCCAGTGTGCACCCCTCCCGTCCGTGCCCCGCGCCCGCTGCCCCCACCCCCGCCCCGCGAGGCGGGCTGGAGGGCGCGCACAGCCCCACTCTGTCCCCGGCCAGCTGGAGCCACCGGACAGGAGTCTCACATAAAGAGCCATCTGTGTGGGCGGTGAGGTGGCCGCCTGCACAGGGACACTCTATCCGGCAGGGCCCACCCAGCCTCCCCAGAGGGGCCTGTGGACACCCCGCTGGACCACCGGCACCCACCCGCTGGCAGCAGATCCTCAGGGTGGCGTGCGGCCCTGGCCCGAGGTCCGGCATCTGGCCACCCCTGTCACTGGCCGCTGTCGGCCCCGAGCTCCAGAGTGACGAGGCCCCCGCCAAGTGTCCATGGTCACGTCTTGGGCCCCCCGGCAAAGACTTGCGGCGTCGGCTTTAAGGCTTCATGACGCACCTTTTTATAAGAGGGGTCATGCCCCACGCACTCCCTAGAGTGGAAACTGGCTCGACGGGAACCTGAGCGTCCCCTCAGCCCTACACTTGCCCCAGACCCCACGGGTGTCCTGAAGATTGACCAGAGGGGCCACAGGGCACAGGAGCGGAAAGTAAGGAGACCAGGAAAGGGTCCCTCCCGAAGTCCTGCACGCGTGCGCGCAAATATTAGGCCCCAAGAGTGGGGCGGGCTGATCTCAGCCCCTTGGAACACACAGCCCAGCAGGCAAAGGACGGGGTGCCCAGGCTGACCCACAATTACCTCTTTCCCAGCATGGAAAGAGGACACACCGGCCAGGCAGGGACCCCTGGTCAGGGGCCTGGAGCCAGCCAGGAGGGAAACGAGTGGACGGTGCCATGGGGTTGAAGAGGATCGGGTCAGCCACCTGTGCAAAGGCCCTGGGGCACAGGGGGTCGGGGGCCAGAGCCCATCTGAGGCCGAGAGCAGGCAAGTGAGACAGCTCTGCAGCCGCCACCGCCTGCCCCGTGCCCGTCCCTCCCAGGTGCCTCTCTCCTGGTAGGCGGAAGCATGGGGGAGCCCACGGATGGCTATCCCTTGGAGACAAGAAGATGCCATGGGCAGGCAGAGGGTCTGGGAGGACTCCTCACACCTGCAGAGTTGCAGGGGGCAGGAGGGCGGGGCCATGCAGGGCCCAGGAAGCGGGTGTGTGGCCACTTCCTATTCCCGTGTCTGCTCAGCTCACTGGCTCGCAAATCGGCTTACCATTCTCCACCTCAGTCTCCCTGCCTCCTCCCCCTGCCCCACGGCTGCTGCGTGGACTGGGCGAGAGCACCCAGAACCGGTGGGGAGGTCCTGCCACTCCTGGGTCCCCGCCTGCAAGGCCGCAGGGCAGCAGGTGCCCTGGCTTCTCTGTCCCGCCCCATCTCCCTCTGTTCCTAAAACGGGAGCGCCGCCCCCCGCACCCCCTCTGCCCGGGCCGGGAGAGCCGCACAGCCCCTCCCTCCGACCCGGCCGGCCTGCGAACAGCCCTCCTTTCCGACTTTCTCACCTGCGGGGCTGCCGGCTCGGCCCTTGGCCGTGGGGAAGGACTCCGCCCTCCGGCCTGCGTCTCCCCAGCCCAGACTCAGGACCCCACGCCCCCGCCTCAGAGCTGGGACCCCCGCGAGGGGCACGCGAGGCCCAGGGCAGCAGGACTCCCAGCGCTCGCAGGCTCCCCCTCGGGGCCAGACGCCGCGGGCTGCTGTCCCTGTGGAGGGCCTGTCCCCATCCCCACGCAAGCCCATTGCTGCGCTGTCCCCGCTCACAGCACCTGACGGCTGCGACGGTGGCGGGACGCCGGGCAGGTGCTGACTTTCCTCGGGTCACCAGCGGTCTCTGCGGAGCGAGCCGGCGTCGGTCCCGGACCTCGCCCCAGAGGGCCAGTGACATCAGGCCACACCCAAGGGAGAGATTGCCACCTGTGACTGGTGACAGGTGGTGGCCTCCCCTGGCTGTCCCCAGCATCCTGTTATGGGGACGGTGCCCACAGCCCTGAGACAGGCCGTGCCAGGCAGATGGAGGAGACCCTGTGAGGACGGAGCTGGAGGCCAGGTGCTTCCCTAGTGAGGATCCCTCTTACCTGTGTCCCTGCCCCGCTCTCGGGCAGGGGGCGGAGCCTGCCCCCTGGACCACCTTCCCTGGGTTTCCCCGATATCTGACGAAGCCAGCCCCTGCCTTCTGTGGCCCCCAAACCTCCCAGAGCCCCCAGGGCCGGGCAGACTCGGCACCTGCTGCCCACACACGGAGCCTCCTCCCTGCCCACCAGCCCGCCTGCCCTCCCTCTGCTGTGTCTGGAAGGCTCGCCCCCCCCCTTCTCTGTGGCACTCAGCTCCGCATCCTCCTCTGCCCACCTCCATGCCCCTCTGCTCCAGCCCTGCTCCTGGGCACGATGGCCTCTTTCACACCCAGCCTTTGCCTGTGCCGTGCCCCATCCCAGACCGCCTCTCTGAGTGTCCACGGTGTGGTGCAGACACGCAGGGGGCTGCGGCACGTGCCCTGCCCACCCCCACCCCCCCGTCTGTCCTCTTGCCACCAGAAAGGGTCCTGAAGAAGGTTCCTCAATCCCACCAGCAGGCAGGACAACCTGGGGACAGGCCAGTCCCCGGCTGCCCCACCAGCCCCTCGCCAGCCAGGGTCACCTTAAAAATAGCCACGGGGGGGGGGAATCTGTGGTGAGAGGGACCCTTGTGGACTGTCATTGGTAACAGCAAAGTGAAGCCCGGCTCCCTACAAAAAAAAAAAAAAAAAAAAAAAAGAAAGAAAGAAAGAAATACCCACTCTATTTCCTCATTAACATAATTGCAAACAGAATGAATCTTTCTTGATTTCATGTAAACAACAGCTTGGAATAGTTTATAATCCTTGCAGGTATCAAATTAAGTTCTTACTTATGGTCTGGAAATTAATTAGCCTAGCAGCAAGACAAATGTGAAAACTGTGTATTTTTGACAAGAAAATTAAGCAGCTATTGGGGAAAATGTAACTTAATCGCCACAGAGAAAATTGTTTATAAGTTGGTCGCGTTGTCTGAACTCCCGCCTCTGTGGCCGCCGGGGGCTGGGTGAGCTGCAGCTCGCGGGTGCCTAATTCGCGGCCAGTTTGGGTGATTATTGGGGTTGCCGTAGGGGAGGGGTCAGAGGGACCGAGAACGGGGCAGGGACGAGGAGAAGAGGGAGGAAGAGGAGACCCACACGAAGGGCACGATGGTAGAGGAGGGACAGGAGAGCAGGATGCAGCGATCAGGGGCGACTGTTTCCTGACCCCACAGCCATTATCCCCATAACTCAGCTCCCGCAGGTAACTGGGAAGAGGGCTCCACGCAGACAGCGGTATTAGCAAAGGCCCTGGGGCAGGGCTGAGTCAGGAGCCACAGGAGGTAGAGGGGGCCGCAGCAAAGTGAGAGAGGGGCCCAGCAGGAAAGAAGCCATCAGACCGGGGGTGGTTGGGGGCGCCGCGTGTGTGAAGAGGGGCAGTGCCGTGCCCAGGAGTCTGGAGGGCAAGCTGGGAGGGAGGAGGGCGCCCAGGACTCAAGGGCTGGATTCCAGCCGTTTGCCTTCTTTCACCATTATCTACCCTGTTATGGCAAACCTCCGCCGTGTCCTCCCGCTGTGGGGAGTCTCCTCCCCCGGAGTGGGATTTCTGGGTCAACATGGGGAATATGTGCAAGAACCACCCAGCAGTCAGAGATGCGCATAGCAGGAGTGAGCTCCCCAGCACTGAGGCGGCCCAGCAGCAGCCGCCAGCCAATCACGGGCAGGCTGCATGGGGGCGTGGCCATGGGAGGGAGTGTCTGCACGCCTGCGCTCCGCGCTCTGGGGAGGGGGGGCCCACCCCATCCCCCACACCCCGAGGCATCCCATCTCCCCGCCCACTCCTCCCACGATGTGCGCCCCGCGGTGTGGCGAGGAGGGGCCGCAGTGGACGTGCGCCCTGGGCCCCCGCCTGTGCTGGAGGCTGGTGCAGCCAGGGGCGCGGGGCGAGGGCTGCTGGAGTGCCACCCTACGTCGCATTGTGCCGCCGGCCATGCTGCGTCTTCTGTGTGCCTCGGTTTCCTGGGCCCTGAAGTGGGGGACGGGACCGGCCACAGGGCCGTCTGGAGGTTGGGGACATGCCGCTTCGCACGCCCAGAGCTGGCACGGAGCGCTCACCAAGGATGATGGGTGAGCACGGTCTTCTGCGTTCCGGAATCGTTCAGCTGTGGCGGCCGCGGAACAGGAGGAGGGGGCGGCTCCGCTGGTGCTCAGGACGCTCTGACCATGGGACCAGACCCAAGGGGTCGAAGACAGAATCACACAGCCCACTCTGGCTGCCCATTCTGGAGAATGTTCCAGAAGGGTAGGGAGGGCAGGGCATCAGCGCGCCTCCCAGGGTGGGCCCTGGGGATGCGGATGGGGAGCTATGCAGGGCGCCAGAGCTGCTGAGAGGCAGAAGCAGCGGCATCGGGTGAAGAGCAGGGATGGGCTAGGTGGTGGCTCCGTGGCCACGCCAGGGCCAGAGATGGGCTCTTCCACTGCAGCAGGACGCCCCGAAAGTCTCGTGGAGGAAGCAGGTCAGGCGGCGTGGCCCCTCCTGCCGACTGGACCGTGTATCAGTCAGCATGTGCTGCCGTAACAAGTAGCACAAACATAGCACTTGTCTCTCACAGCCCTGGAGACTGGACGTCCGAGGCCAAGGCTGTGGCTGGTGAAGGTTCTTCCTGGCTTGTGGAGGCCACCGTCTGACCGTCCTCACGTGGCCTCCCCTGGGCACTGAGAGCTCTGGGGCCTCCTTTCACAGGGTGTTAATGCTGTCGGACCAGGACCCCGTGACCTCTTTTAGCCTCAGTATCTTCCCCACGGCTCATCCCCAAATACAGTCACGGGGGTTAGGGCTCCAGCCTGGGGATTTGGGGGGAGTGCAAGTCTGTAACACGCGTCCACCTCCCAGGTGCGCGAGCGTGGACCCAGGTCACCCCAGGCCCTCCCCTCCCCCTCCCACAAGGGAGGTGCGAGGGCACCAAGCAGGAAGTTAGGGACAGAGAGAGCTGGCGACCTGAAGTGCCCTAGCCCCTTAGGGCCACCCCCATTGGCCGGGCCAGAGCAGCACAGCACAGCCCCTCTGCACAGTGAGGGGACCGGCCCATGGGGCTCCTCGTGTCTGCCACCTCTGTGGTGGCACAGGCCCTGGCCCATCGCAGGTACCGGCGGGAGCCCACGGCAGGTGTGGGCCCTCGTTCTGCCTCAGTGGTCAGGAAGTGGGCGGCGGCGGGGTCAGGCGTCAGAGCCCAGCCTACTGTTCAGCACCTGCAGGGCCTGGACCCGGCTGCCTCCTGAGCCCGCGTGTCCTCGCCGGGAACCTGTGGTGGCCCTGGCCCCCCTGCTCTGAGGTGGCGCCTCGGAGGCCCGTGTAGGGCTGCGTGCTGGCCGCGCAGGGGCTGGGAGAGCCGCTGGGAACGCGCCGGACACACAAAGCCTGTCTCCTAGCCTGGACGCGGCGCGGCCCTCAGCACCCCTGACCTGATGCGCCCTGTGAACTCTGAAGCGAAGGTGTTTGTGGCCGCCACCAGCCCACACCCTGCTGTGTCCGAGCCTCGGGGCCACTCCGCTGAGCCCCTGAGGGTCCCCTGCCCTGCAGCCACCAGAGAAGCCACACAGTCCACGCGTCCTCCCCTTTGGGAGGAGACCACCCAGGCTTTGCTGGCAAAGAAGGGACGCCAGATGAGGCCGCCCCAAACAGCACAGATGCCCAGTGTCCAGCTTTGACACCAGCTCGGCCCGACCTCCACCCCTCCCGGTGGGGGCCAGACCCCCGGAGCCCTGCAGGCCCTGGGGCCTGGGGCCTGGGGCCTCAGCTCTCAGCTCCTCCTTCCCGCCCCCTCCAGACCCCCAGACAGGTCCAGGGGTAGCTTGCGACGTGCACGGCCACGCCTCTCCCCTGCGCCTCGGCTTTCCCACCTCTACGACGGGGTGGGAGGCCCCAGCTCAGGCGTTCAGTGGGAGGTGCAGGTTCAGTGGGAGGACAGGCTCCCTCGGGGACAGTCCCTGGCATTACTGCTGTGGGGAGAGGAGTCGGCTGGGGAGGGGGTGGCCCTGGGACCAGCGACCCAAGAGGTCAGCTAAACCGCTCCCTGGCCGTGGAGAAGGCTGTGTGGAACCTTCTAGACTGCCTCCTCTGCTGCTGCTGAGGAGGAGAGCAGGACAGTGGACTCAGACCCAGGCCCCTCCCTGTCCCTGGCCAGAGTGACAAGGGCCACAGCACAGCACAGCCTCCCAGACCTTGTCAACACTACCATCATCTTGTCCCCCGCCCTTGGACACTGGTGGCCGCTTGACGGGCCCACGAAGATCTGTTAATGAAACCCACTGGAGACCCCCGCCGGGCAAAGCAGGGTCACAGTGTGCCCAGGCCTTGCCACCCCGCAGGGCTCAGGCCCCAACTCGGTGCTCTCACGTTTAGGGCTCTGCTCCTTGTGGATGGTGGCTCTGGTGGCCACACAGCCTCCGGCACCAGACCCGTGCCCCAGAGTCCCCGAGAAGTGAGGACAGGCCTGGCAGAAGCTAATTCACCCGGCCAGCCCCCAGCCTGGCACTTTGCAGAGGACGGGGGGCACCACGTGTCTCCCCTGTGGCCACATGGGAGGCTCCAGGTCCAGAAAGTCGGGGACCACAGAGGGTTGTCTGCTCAAGACCATGGGCTGGAGGCAGCAAAGCCATTGCTAGTCCCCAGCTCTTCATGCTGTAGGCCAGGGCACCACCATCCACGTAAGCCCACCACGTGGGGCCCAGGCAGCAGGGCCTGGGAGGTCCCCACAGCCCGCAGACCCTGGACGCTCCACACTGCCTGTGTCGGCCAGGCTGCCGTGACTGTGACCAGGGGGAGGGGTAGGCTGTGCTCGGGGCTCGTCTGCTCCTTGGAGCCGCCCCTGGGCCCCCACCTGGCCTCAGTGTGTCCAGGGGACCCCTTGGGACAAGGCTTGCCCCCCCCCACTCCTCGTAAGCAAGGACAGGAAGGAAACACAAATGCCAGAATGAGCCAGCCACTGGGGCACCTCCCAGTGTGGCACCCACAAACCAAAGGGCAAGAAGAGGGACCCCCACAGCTCAGGACCCAGCCAGGGCCCGCACCGGACACACCCAGAGCCCCACGTGGCGTGGCAGGAGGTGCTGCGCCTGCCCGAGCTGCTCCCGGAGAAGGGAGCGGTGTCCGCCAGGCCGGCAGGGCCTCCGAGGGGCCGCGTCCGCCTGAGCGAGGGCTTGGCGAGGGAAAAGTACGCCTGGCCAAGGGTCAGCCCCAGCCAAGGCGGGGATGGGCCGGGGTGGGAGCCTGGCCTGAAGGCCCTGAAGGCAGGGCTGGGAGAGGGGAGCCCAGCTGTGTATTGGGGGGGGCTGTCTGCAGAGCTCTTGGGGTGCAGCTAAAAAGATGTTCCTGAGCCAGAGGGGGGTGCAGTGTCCCCCACAACCCTGGAGAAGGCACCTACGTCCCTGGGAACTCTGACAGCGCCCCGTGCTGTGGTTGAGAGCTGGAGCTGGTGTACCGCCCGACTTCACCCCTGCAGGCATGCTGATGCTGGGCAGGGCTGGGAGGAGGTGGGCATGTGGGGGAGGGTCTGCACACCAGGTTTGGGGAGGGGGGTCAGAGCAGCCTGCCAGCACCAGGCACATAAGCCTGGCGCTGGGCCCTCCAGAGCTCTGCTGCCGGCCCCCTTCCTCTCTGCCTGCCCCAGCCTGCCCAGAACGCGGCTCCAGGGCTGCTGCCCGCCCGCAGCCTGCCCCCCAGATGCCCGGGGCTGCCACCTGCCCAGGCCTGCCAGGGAGCTCCTGGGGCCCTTCTTTCTCCTGTCCTCCCGGCCATGGCCACTGCTCCTCTCCTGGCCTCTCTCCTACCCTCTCGCCTCCCCCCTCCCCAGTCCCTGCAGGTCCCACCCCGCTGGCCACATTCCCGCACACACACTGACTGCTGGGTGCCCTGTGCTCACCACCACTCCCACAGCCCCAGGGTCAGTGGAGTTGAGCCCCGTCCAGGAGGTGGAACCACCATGGGTCACCTCTGCAGCCACCTGGCGGGTCCCATTCACGCCGAACCCCGAGAAGTGCACAGCAGTATGCCCCGGTGTGGGGCGGGGCCAGTGCAGGCCGGCTGGTGTCGTGCCGCCGTGGGAATGCGTGTGCTCTTAGATGTGAGAAGCAGGAGCCGTTTCTGCATCTTAAACATGAGGTGTTTCAGGGGTCACTGAGTCCTCCGCGGAAGCCAGTGGCCAGTTAAGACGGTAACGGGGTGGGGCGTGCCCTGTTCCCAGCATGCCGGGCGCCGGCTCTCCACCCAGATGGGACTCCTCTCAGGCGTAGGCCTCCATGATGTCCTTTGCCAGAGGGAGACTGAGGCTCAGAGTGCTCCGGCACCAGTGGTCACCCAGCTCGTTGGTGCGGAGAGCGCAATGTCACAGGCGGTGCGGGCAGGAGCGCTGGGCGCAGGCGGGCCCGGCAGGGCGGGCGTGCTCCCGGGGGAAGGTCTGACCTTTGTCACCACCGTCTGACATTTGCTCCATGCCTAGACGTGAAAGACCAGCCTCGTAGCCTGAGCCCCGCGCTGCCCGGCGCGTGCTGCCCCCCCACGGCGGGCCTTCCACGTGCTCGGGGCACGGAGGCCCAGGCGCACAGCCTTGAGGCTCACAAGGCATTTGTCTCCGACCCACTGCCCAGCCCCCAGGACCCCCGATAACGTTCCCCACAGGGGAGAGGCACTGGCGTCACAAACCACAGTCGTAGAAGGCACCAGTTTAGGGGGAAATCGACCTAATGTGTCACTGCCAGCTGACAAGACACCAGTGACGAGGCCACAGACGTCACAGTGAAGCCATTGAACAGGCACGACCAGGAAGAGTGAGTGAGCAGCCAGCCCACAGACAGCAGGTGGAGGCGACCTCCATGTCGGCGGGTCAGGCGGAGCCGGGCTCTGCAGCAGGGCTGAGAGCCAGAAATGGAGAGCGGGGCTGCAGCCCCAAGAGGCCCCCTCCCCACCCGGGACCAAACTGCAGGTGACAAGGGAGAGACAGTTCTTAGTAGAAAGGTGCTCAGGGTGGGTAAGGGACTGGAGACACTGCTCACAAAAGAAGGGTCACAGAAGCCAACAGGATGCCTCACTCCTGTCCCCAGAGACAGGGCTGGTCAACCACAGCCCAGAGGCTGACCTGGCCCTCAACCTGCTTCTGTAAATAAAGTTTTATTAGAACGCAGCCACACCCACTGGTGCGGGGTCGATGTCTGAGCGGCCTCACGCTGCAGTGGCTGAGTGGAGGGGCTGTAACAGAGGCCACCAGGACCTCGGCGCCTCCAATACCCACCCCCGGCCCTTCACAGAGGCATCCGCCAACCCTCGCCCTAAGAACTTAAATGGAGAGAAGCGAGACGGCAAAAGTAAGTGTGGATTCTGTGCTGGTAACGCCGAGATGAAATGGACTGAGAACTGGTCTCCCCTTCCAGAAAGTTCCTCGAGAAAATGCATCGAGACCATTGGCCCTGCTCCACTCCCTGCGGCGCTTTCATCCCCCGCCCTGCAGCCTACCCCGAGGAAGAACAAGTCAGAGTTGCCCCGGCGGACGGCAGTCTTAGTTTAGTTTGAACAGCAAGAAATTAGAAACAGATCGTGTGGCCGCCGTTGAAGCATTAGGGACAATTATGTAGCTTCTAGGGACCTGGGAAAATGGCTGGGGTGTGAGGTGGCCCGGAGACGGCGGGGTGCAGCACGATCCCAGGGGCCGCCACCTTACAGGAAAGTGGGCTGTTCCCACTCTGTCTCCGGAGGGTGGGCATCCAGAGGCTTGAAGAGATTTTCCTGTATTTTCCAAATTTTTCTGTCCTGAGCTGTTTTGGTTTCAACGGGCGGGAAAGAGTCAGCAATAAACGTGGAGGGGCTCCCCTGCGGCAGGGCCCGCGGCCACATCAGACCCTGCGCAGCAGCGCCCGGCTGCCCCGTCTGGGAAAGCGGGGTGACTGTGAGCTGGGCCGTGGGACCAGCACCCACTCGGGCCTCCCCCAGGCTGGGCCGAGGCGCCGGGGCCTTGTGCAGGGTGGGGTGGGTGCCTTCCCGGTCCCGCCTGCCCGCCCCGGTGGGCATCATCAGGGGTTCAGCACTGCTTTTGGGGGGACGCCCCCGACTGGGAGTCTGTGTGGCGGGTGGGTCCCGCCCCGCGGCCCCAGAGACTGACACCCTCCCCCGAAGTAGGGCCCGGCCGGCCCCAGGCCCCTCCCGGCCCCCAGGCTCCCCAGCCCCCCCATCCAGAGGCGGGCGGGAGGCCCAGGGCTGAGGGGCGGCCGAGTGGCCGCTCGGGCGGGCGCGGGAGTCTCGGTGCTCTCCACAGGCGCCAAGGCGTCCTCCGCACAAAGTGAAGTCAATGGGACAGTTGGGGGGGCAGTTTTTAAATTGCCGCTTTAAGCCATTTGGAAGTCTGCTAATTACTCTCTCGGGGAAAGAAATGCAGGTTCATTATTATAATGAGCTTTGGGCAAAATATTTCATCGAGTGTGACACGGACCAGGACGGTGGCCTCCCCCTGAAAGGCCTCCTGCCCGCCCCGCAGCTAATTGGCCCGGGGTCTGCCCAGCCCCGGGCTGTTTGTGTGCTGGTCTAATTCGCTTATGAAAAGCCGGGCTTTGATGTCCGGGACCAGATAAGGGCGTCTCGGGACCGCGTGGGGAGCGGCTCTGCGCACGACCCCCCGCGCTCTGGCCCCCGGCCAAGGCGACCTCAGGAGGTAGCTGCACAAATCGTCCTGCCGGGGGGAAATATGCTTTTGTTTCACTAACGAACGTCTGCTTGGAACAGTCCCCGCGGGCCGCTCAGCCGCCCACCGCCCGGCGGGGTCTCCCCGCTCAGCCCCGGGATGCACGGCCTCCAGGCGGGCCCCACGGTCTCTGGGCCGGCCGCCCCACCCCTCTCCCTCCTGCCCCCTCCCCGACGTCCCACGTGCTGGCCTCGGTGACCTCTCCCTGTCCCCTCTCCCTGTGTTCCATCTTGGACCTCAGGGGATGCCCTGCCAGGGTGGGGGTAACTTCTCTGCGTCGCGCATCATGGGCCCCGGGCGGACAGACCACCCCCACCAGCCAGCCCGGCTCTGTCGCTGTGCCACCCCCTGCCTTCAGGAGGCCTGGGGGATGGGGCCCTGCCCTTGGAAGCCCAGAAGGCACCTCAGCCTGGCCTGCCCAGGGCCTTGCCCTGGCCCACGGCGTCCACCCCCGAGCTATCTTAGCCAGGAGGGGGACTGAGACCGGCACCACGCAGACCCCGGGAGCCAGCGGCCAAGGGGCACACAGGGTGGTCCAGCCCACGCAGAGTGGCAGGCAGCTGGCTGGGCCCAGCTCTGTCCCCCTGCCGTCACCCCCTTTGCTCCTCTGCCCCATCTCAGGAGCCCACCTTGACCCTGACTCTGTCCAGCCACCACCCACTTCTCTCTTTCCCTGCTCTCACCTCTGCCCCAGCCCCCCTCCTCCCCCCTCACCATCCAGACGCCCCCCTTCTGTCACCTCACCAGCTCCCCGCAGCCCCCGGGACGCGAGTGGCACCAACAGCAGAGAAAGCTGAGCTCGGACCCTTACCTTGCACTCCCTGGCTGCGCCACCGCGGGCACCCCTCCTGGCCCCCGGAGCCTGGCGTCTGCCTCTGTGAGGAGGAGTCGGGGGCGCTGGCGCTGGGCCCCTGGCCAGGACCACCTGGAGCCCTGTCTGTCTGTCGAGCACTTGGCCTGGTGCCCAGCGCGTGGCTAGGGGGACGCTCTCGGTTCCCGCCCCCTCTGTGGGCACCAGCATGGGCACTGTTGTGGTTTGTCTTCCCCGCCCACTGCTGAGCCCCAGACAGAGGCTTGACACCATCTGCCCTGGGCATCGAGAGCCGGCGAGCTGCGGCTCCAAGCGAATGCGTCCAGGCTGACCCCATGTCCACCCCCTGCCCCCCGGCACCCGCCGAGCTCCCACCATGCCCCAGACAGCGAGCGCTGCCGGCATTATGGAGCTGCCCCCATGGAAAATGCACGATGTTCTGCAGGCCTGGATAGTGGCTGTGCTGGAGCAGCACGGAGGCGGAGGGGACCCGAGGGCCAGGGAGGACCTTCGAGGGAGGGGCCTCTGAAAACAGCCCTCGGGATTGCTGTTCATTGGCTTCAGGGCAGAGCTGTCCAGAGGAGAAGACAAGAGGACCTTAATGTCTCCATAGATGGCTGTCATCAATGTTTTCCAATGGAAGTGTCTAGATAGGTGCTTGAGCTCTGCTTGGATCCAAGCAGGGCAGAAAGGTCGGAAAACAGAAGTAAAAACCTCCGGGGCTTCCCTTCTCACCCCAAGGAAATCCCTTCTTATCCCACAAATACTTACCTTTAAAGTGAGGATGACATTCTGGACATTGTACTGCCTATCATCAGTCAGAAAAAGGGATGAGTGGATAGACAGGTGGATAAGTGAGTAGATAAATGTGGTTGTGGGTGGATGGATGGATGAGTGGGTAGGTGGGTGGGTGGGTGAGTGGCTGGCAGGTGGATGGATAGATGGATACGTGGTTGGATGGATGGATGGGTGGATGGATGGGTTGATGGTCAAATAAACAGGCAAAGCCGCAGAAAGTATTATTAATATGATAGGCCTACTTGTGACATACTCATTTTTCTTTAAAAAAAAAAAAAAAGGTGAGACCAAAAAAATGCTAAATTTAGATAATATTTCTTCAAAGGAGAAGTTCATTTCTAAATGGCACTTTCAGGTTAAGGGGTCAAATTATTATAAAATGTAGGAGGTTGGCGTCGTTGTGGGTCTTCACGGCCTTCCTTCAACTTCGTGCAGCCCTGAGCGACGCTGCAGTCCTGCCCAGCCTGATTGCTGCCCCCCAGCAGGAGTCCGTCATGGCGGCGGTGGCGCCCGGTGTCGGTCAGGCCTCTAGCACGTGCCGCAGCGCCGAGGCCTTCTTTCCACTCTGTGTCGATCTTGGTTCTGCACGAAGGTGGAGGTGAGGCTCACCTTGCTGCCTCTCCTCAGTTCTGCGCTTCTATGTGGATTACTCATGTCCTGACGAGGTGCCCTCATCCTCAGGCGACTGCCCCTGGAGCGCCTGAGGTCCTTGCCCCATGGTGCGGGCCTTCCTCCCATCTGCTGTCCCCATCCTTATCCACCTGCCCAGGTCCAGGCTGCTGCCCCGTCTCTCAGACCCCCGTGTGCTACCCACATTCCCCCTGGAGCTCTCCTCCTTCCTGCCTCAATCTGGACTTCCCCCCTGCGGCTCCCGGCCTAGCATCACTCCAGAACGTGCCTTTATGTCCTATGTTGCCAGACGTTGGACTTCTTGTCCCTGTCTTCTTTACTTTCTGTTTCCTCTGCTTTCTGGAAAAGCCTCCAGTGCCTTCCTAGCAAGAGGTGTGTAGAAGGTAAGCATTCTGAGCCCCCAGAACATCTGGAAATGTCTTCATTCAACCATTATGCCCTCTTGATAGTTTAACTGGGTATAGAATTTCAAGTTTTCCTTCAGAATCGTGCAGGCCTGTCCCGAGGTCTTCTGGCCTCCAGACTTGCTGAGAAGTGTCAGCCTGCCTTCGCCTCAAGCCTTCCACAGTGCTCCTGCCTTTTTTTGTTTCTGAAATTTTTTGGTATCTACATTCTAGCCTTGGTGGGGGGGGTCCCCTCTCAGGTTCCTTTCTGGCTGAGTTTGTTCACTGATAGTGCTCAGTATCTGGGAGGGAGACTTGGAGATTTGGAGACGTGAGTCCTTGAGCTCTGGAAAGTTATCTTTATTATTTCTGGCCATTTAGTTCATGGCACCATCTCTGTTGCATCTTCCTAGAACTCCTTTTAATCAGATTGAAAACATTTTGAATAAAACTTCGGCGTCTCTTTTCTCGCTATTCTATTTGTAGGATTGTAGCATCAACCTTTTCCTCCTCCATGAAATTCTACCAGCAACCCTGCCTTCAACTTCCTGTCTTCTTGTTTGTGGCCGTGTCCTGCCTTCCCTGGTGTGTGTAACAGCTCCTGGAATCTTTCTGGGAATTCCAGATGCATTTTCATATCTGGAGATTACCTCGCTTCCTGATCCTCTGTTTCTGTTTGGTCAGCCTGGCCTGTCTCTGAGGCTCCAAGCATTTTCAGATATTTGCTTGGGATCTAAGAATGGATGGGCTTGCTGGCATTTCGGTTCCTGTTGGCTGGATTGAGCGGGGTGCCACTCAGAGCACGTCAGGGCGCTTGGGACGCTGCGTCCCAATGTTGTCTGGAGGCACGGGGCTGGTGGCTGGCGGTCCACCCAGGAGGACGCTCAGCATGGCAGAGGACAGGATGAGCTGCTCGCACCCGGCCCCGCATCCACTTTACCCTCTTGGTGCTATGGGCAGCTTCTTGGCATGGCATCCGACCGGGCTGGCCTCAGACTCTCATGGCCCCCAGGTCACTAGGACGGGCACGGTCCTCAGCACATCTCCACTCCCGTACCGCACATTTTGGTTGTGCCCTGTCCTGGCCAGGGGAGCCCCCTGGCCATCACACCCCGCCACCCTCCCGCAAACCCGCCATGGAGCCCTCTGGTCTGAAGCCTCTGCACTCTCTTGCTCCTGCCCTGGCTCACTGTCCGCAGCGCAGCCCAGGCCCCCCACATCCCATCTGGTTGGAGTCCCCAAGCCAGAGCCCCTCTCAAGGTTGGGGCTCAGCCGGGTGCCTCTCCACGTCCCCAAGCTCAGCTCCTCCGCACTGCCGCTGCTCCGTGTATGCAGCCAGCCAGAGCTCCTCTGAAAAACCAGTGTGCAGGTGCGTTAAGCTGTGGCGGAGCCCCTCCCAGGGCCACCGCCATGTGAGGCTCGTGGCCTCTGGTGTCACCAGGGAGCGGGTACACGGAGGGTCAGAGGTGCCCAGGCGGACCCACTCACTGAGGGGGGGGTGTCGGCCTGCTTCGGGGAGGCCGTGGCGTGGGGGGTCCTGGGCAAGCGCAGTGCGGGGGGGCGGGGAGCCTGACGGACCACCGTCCAGGACGGCGGGTGGCTGTGGGTCAGCAGCCGAGCAAGCCCCAGGGAAGGGCGGAGGCCAGCAGGGAAGGACCCCGGAGACAGCCCCGTGGCACCCCGGCGGCGCCAGCGTGGGAAACGGACCCGCTGAGCAGCCCACCCCGCTCGCCTCTGGCGCTGGGACCCCAGCACCCGCAGCCTCTGCTGCGATGCTGCTTTAAGACAACGGGGGGCGGGGCTCGCTGGGCACGTGCGGGGGCGGAGCCAGGCTGTGTCCCTGGCGTGTCTAGCAGCCATCCAGCGGGGTCACTCGCTGAGCAGTGCCAATGTGATGTCCGGTGGGCCAGAGCCCTCCCGCCTCTCAGACCCCAGCCCCACTCCGCAGCTCCCAGGCCCGACCCCGTGGGCGGTCAGCCTGTGACACGCATGGGTTCGGGCCCCAGCCCCGCCCCTGCCCTGCGGTGTGACCTCAGGGGGGGTGGGGTTTCTGAGCCTCGGTTTGCTCACCTGCAGAATGGGGACAGACAATTCCAAGTATGTGCCCCAAGGTGGTTCTGAGAAACAGACCGGGTGGGGTGGCATGGGAGGGGCCTCGCGCCCCTGGCCCTGCCCCAGGCAGACCCCTGCCCGACAGCACAGCCCCAGGGCCTCCCCCCCCCCACCGGCTCCTTGGGCCCTCCCTGCCGCCCCTCAGCCTGCCCCTGGGGACCCCTCCTTTAGGAATCCACACCCCTGCGCTGGGCCCGAGCTTCATCCAGCAGGCCCCCAGAAATCAGGTCTTGAAATCCCACTTTACATTTCAAGAAAGAGAAACTCCCCCCAAAGTCGCCTGCAGTGAGAGGGATGTGTGTTGACTCACTAAGTCCAAAAGGGGCGGGGGGGGTCGGTCCAGGCGGTGCCCTCCATCCAGGAGGTGGCAAGGGGGTCTCAGCAGCAAGACGTACCCCCTCCCCCAGGTCACGCTGGGGGGCAGGTCCTCCGGGCTGTGTTCTGGGCCCGCCTTGTGGAGGGGGAAGGAGGGAGAGGGCAGCAGCGGGCCGAGGGGCTGCGGCGTTCCTGCCCAGCGGGCTCCGGGGGACCTGAGAATGGCAGGGGCCCCGGCAGCCAGGCGGGTCCCACCAGCTGGGAGAGGGCCGCACCCCAGAAGCAGGGCTTGCGCCCCGGGTGAGCTGGGGGCTCCCACACCTGGCAGCCACCCCCACGCTACAAGGCTTCCAGAAGGCCGCGCGTTTTAGGTAAAAAAGGGAAAACAGCACAGGACGCCTAGAAGGAAAGACTTTTTTAGTGTAAGTAAATCCTAAATGTTTCATATGACAGTTTATACTAAAAAGAAAAACATCTGCTTATTTAAAATTGCGATTTTTAGCTGAGCATCTGTTGTTCTCCAACACCCCAACTTGGGAGGGTGTCCAGACCCCTCTGAGCCTCATCCGGCCTCAGGTGGAGGGCCGTGCCTCCCAGGCCCGGAGCAGGAGCGTGAGCGCACCGGGATGCTGGGGCGGGAGCCGTCTGCCCGGCTGCACACTCACACCGAGGGGGTGTGCACCGACTTCCTCCCCCCGCTTCTCTCTCTCTCTCCTGGTGATCTGGGACAGGGAGGAGGACTCTGTTCCCAGCCCCGCCCGCCGGCAGGACCCGGCCCAGCTCCCTGCTGCCCTCCGTGCGGGGCGACAGCGGGGCACGCACCCCACTGTCCTGTGTGCGGACACCGGCCCTGCTGGCTCACAGGTCAGAGCCAGAGGGTCCAGAGGCCCTGACTGGCGAGGCCGGAGCTCTGGGCAGCTCTGCCCGGGGCCGCAGTGATGGACTCACCGCTTCTGTGTCGTGTGCAGTGGCCCGCGGGCACCTGGCTCTCTGCGCAGCAGAAGCCGAGGTCTAGGGCCCCCACACAGGGAGCTCCTTGTCTCTTGGGTGAGCCTTCCACATAGATGAGGGGCTGCAGTGCGCCTAGTGTCCCAGAGACCCCCAGGAGGAGGAAACCACCTGCGCCGTGGGCACTCAGGGAGGGCTGCCTGGAGGAGGTGGGCCCTGCGGCCAGTCAGCCCTACGGATACGTTTACTAAGGCTGTTTGTTGCTGAGAACACTGAGGTGCGGAGACTGGGAAGCGGTGTGCCCCGGGGCCCGGGTCATGAGTAGCGGGGAGATGCATTAGACACACAGCCTTTGCGCCGAGGCCTCTGCCATGGGCGGGAGGGCATTTCCGGCAGACGGGGGCGGCGTGATGAGGGCCAGCCTGTCCCAAGGGGCGCCCGGCCTCCCCTCTCCCCACTACATTCCTGTCTCCATGCAGTGGCCACAGGGACGGTTCAAACATAACGTGAGCCAGGCGCCCTTCCACGGCCCGTGGGCCCCGCAGCCTCCTGCCTCCCTCCCGCCTTACCTGCCCGAGGCTCCCGTTCGGCCCACCAGCCTTCCTGGGTCCCTGGTCAAAGCCTCTGGGCCCGTGTGAAGGGGGCCCTGGAACGCGGCCGCGAGGGGGCCTCTGCGCACTCCCGCCCGGCACGCCTTCGGGTCTCTGCCCCCAGGCCCCTGGCTGGGATGGCTGGTCGGGGGCTGTCCCCACCAAAGCCCTGTGCCTGGGTCACAGCCTGGCATGTGGGATGCGCCCAGCAGACTCTGCGGCGGCCATGCTGCCCGAGCTCACCGACCACAGACAGGCCAGGCCGAGCCTTCTCCTCCCTCTCGGCGCACGCTGACAGGGCGGGCGGGAGTCAGAGGGTGTTGGTCCCAGCTCCCGAGCCCGGGGGCAGTTCAACCGGTGCTCTGATGACCCCACAAATGCCCAGGGCCCATTTCAAAGCCACACGGTCCCAGGACCCCAACGTGGCCCAGCCCACACCCATGTGTCCCTATGTGCCACACTCAACTGGAGCTGCAGGGGGGCCTGGCCCCCCACTCTCACGGGGGCCCCCTCCTCCCCAAGCCTGCCTCCCTGGGCGCTTCTCCCTCAGCCAGTGTTCCCCGTCCACAACATCCAAAACCCTGGGAGCCCCCTTCATCCACCCCGGGTCACCAAGCTCCGACAGCACCCCCAATGCCTGTCCCATGACCCCCCTTGATCTGGGACCATTCGGCCACATGGAGTGTGTCCGCTGTCGAGAGTGGCAGGGACTCGAGAGACAGAGAAGGACCAGAGAGAAGGCCAGCGTCTTGGTCCTGGTCTATTTTTAGTTGGCGGCAGGCTGTCACTCCAGAGGCCAGTGACTGCGTCATCAATGCCTTTTGATCTTCTTGTCATTGCGGCAAGACCCACAGGAGGCAGCTGCTGGTGCTCGTGGGGAGAATGAAAGCAGGCACACAGGGGCGGAGTGGGGGTGTGAATAAATGTGGGTAAGCGGTGGATGGGCGGAAACATGGAGAGAGGACTGGATGGAGGGGCGAAAAGAAAAGGAAGGAAGGAAAAGGAGAGAGAGATGGATGGTGGATGTATGGAATGGAATGGAATGGTGGATGGATGGGTGGGTGGATGGGTAGATGGATGGAGACTTGGAGGGTGGATGGGTGGGTGGATGGATAGATGGGTGGATAGATGAATGAATGAATCAATGGTGGATGGATGGGTGGGTGGATGGAGAGATGATGGGTGTAGTTGGATATGTGGATAGATGGATGAGTGGGTACATGGATGGATGGATGAATCGATGGTGGATGGATGGATAGGTGCATAAGTAGATGGATGAATGGGCAGACGGATGGATAGACGGATGATTGGTGGTGGGTGGATGAATGAATGAATGGTGGATGGATAGATGGGTGGATGGGTGGGTGGATGGGAAGATGATGGGTGTACTTGGATGGGTAGGTAGATGGATGAGTGGGTGGGTGGATGGAAAGGCAGAGGGACAGGTGGAAGGGAGGCAGAGAGTGAGCAAACAAGCAAAGTTGGTGGAGCAGAGGAAGGACCTCAAGAAAGGGCTCCTCCGAGAAGGACTGCATGGGCCCCAGGCTCTCAAGTCTGGCTTCCCTTCCTGTTCCATTTGCCTCAGAGCAAACAACTGTCCTACTGCCAAGCCCTGAGTATTGAGCCATTTCCCTTTGGGACTCTTCCCTGCTCAGGAGGAGGTGCTCCCCATCTGCTTCCTGGCCTGCCTGGCCGCCTGCCTCCAGGGCTGGCGGGGGGCTTGTGAGAAAGTGCGTGTCCGGCCTGCAGCTGCATCCACTCTCCTCCCTAGAGGCCCACACGGGCCTCGCACACACCCACGTTGGGGCGCCCGGGGCCCTGCGCTCAGGGAGGGGCTCTGTGGGCATGGCTAGGCTCTGAAGGGACATGTAGGGCCCCTCTGCTGGCCGGTGGGGTCATCGGAGGTCCTGGAGCCCCTCCTTCCCTGCACGTGCAGACAGCTGCTGCCGACTCCAGTCCCCACCCCCGCACCCCTTCCGGAGCCTTCGGGAGTGGGGACAGAGGATCCTGTTGCAGCTGCTGACCCCAAGAAAGACGGGGCACCCAGGACGTACCACCCACTGTCCCAGGCTTGCACCAACCAAAGGGAGGCCTGAGATCCCCCCAGAGAGCCCCCCGCCCCTGTGCAGTGCAAGCAGAGGTGAGTGGGAGGTGCCAGGCGCCCTGCTCCAGCGAGCACAGGGGCGAGAAGGGGCACCAGAGGTGCTGAGCTGAGCTACCCCCGCCCCTTCCCGCCAGACCCCCCCGCGGAACTCGGGGGCCCCACCCGCAGCCCAGGCAGGCGCTCAGGGGTCTCCGGGCTGCACCCAACAGCTGCCTGTGCCGAGAAATTGAGCAGTGCTGAGTCACCGTGCACCTGCTGGGGGCGGGGGGCAGGACCGGGGGGCCAGGCCAGCTGGACGCATTCCCTGGCAGGCGGCCCCTGGCACGGGGGGGCCCCGAGTGTGCACACGGCCCTGGGCGAGGGTCGCCCGCGCAGAACGAATAGGGACAGCTGGCAGCCTGGCCCCGAGGCGGCGAGAAGCCCCTGAGAACAGGACGGCGACTGGAGGCCCGTAGACAAGACGGACTCTCCCTGTGTGGGGAAGCTGCCCGTCCTGGGCATGGCGGGAAAGGGCTCCCAGACGCGGTGCGCAGCACACAAAATCCCGCTGCGACGGAAACAAATGGCGGGTCGCAAGGCTGAGGGTTCGGGTCTGGGAAGGCGGGCTGTGAGAGGCAGAGCAGCGAAAACTGGAAAGGAGAATAGTGCTCAGTGCTGGTGACGATGAGGGGACACGGGGCAGGGACATGGTGCTCACCCTTGGCCCCGTGATCACCCCTGGGGGAATTCGTCCCAGAGCGCGAGACCACGGTGACCGACGTGGCTCGTGCCACCACCACAGTGGGGCGTGGCAAGCATGTGGCAGGGGAGGGGTACTGCCAGGGAACTCACTTCACTCGGGGGTGGCCGTGCGGCCACAGTACGTGGGAAAAGTGCTATGGCTCGGAGACACGCTGCACTGGGCCACGGAAGGGCTGTGGACGCGCGCTGACTGCCCAGGGCGCACCCCTCCCGGCTCACGAAGGCCCGGGACCCCCCAGCTGCCACCTGGCATCCTGGTGCCTTGCTCATCACGTCTGTCCCGGACTGCACGCCAGCTGCCGAGTG
>NC_043710.1:1877377-1904206 GCF_006229205.1 Suricata suricatta
CCCCATGCCTACCGAGGGTCCCTCCGTGTCTGTGAGCCACAACCTGACCCCCGGGAGGTGCTGCCACCTCCAGACGAGCCCCTGGGGCCTCGAGGTCCCCCCCCCCACCCCGGGAGGCCACGAAGGCCCCTCGGGCCGTGGAGGCCAGCGGCGTCCGGCACGTCCTGAGCCTGTCCCCGGAGGTCCCTGCCGGGCCGAGCCGCGGCCGCAGCCGAGTGCGTCCCCTCCCAAGGGTTAAGGCAGGGGCTGCTCAGGCACCGGCGCGCTTGCGTTTCACACGGAAATGTTTTGCAGCCCGGATGCCGGCATTTTTGTGGTCACAGTCAGATGTTTCTAACTACGTTGGACAGAACCCCGACGCCTCTTTCCGTGGCCTCGGCCAGTTTCTGAGCGCCACCTCGAACCCCGCCGTGCGCCAGGGCCGGGGCCGGGGCGGCGCCCCCAGCCCCCACAGACCTCGGTGGCCCCAGAGTGAAGCCGGCCCTCCCTGCGCTCCCTCCGCCACCCAGGGAAGAACGGTCTCCCCAGTTTCACTTCCTGGTGACTTCAGAAGGCTCAGCCAGGGCCCGGTGGGTGGGGGCAGAGCGCGGGGCATCGACTCAGGGCTGTCCCGGCTCCACAAAGCCCACGGGAGCCACCGCTGGCGGGGGGGGGGGGGGCGGGCTGCACAGGTGGCACAGCTGCCCTCAGGGCCGGCCCTTCCCACACAGGGTCTGGGGTAGAGGCAAAGGCAGTGCACTGGACTGAAGGAGATTCTAATCCTTGGGATGCACTGCTCAGAGTTCTGACCGTGAGTCCTGGGTTCGTGGTCAGAATAGTTCAGGAGCCTTCCAGAGACACCTTCCCTTCCTCTTCAGTCCCTCGGCTTTGTGCGGAAGATGCTTATCCGCACATTAAAGGCCCTGGGAAGGCCTGCAGGAAAAGAACCTAATTCTGCTTAACCTGGCTGCTCCCACCTGACTATTATCTACAAAACCTGTGTTTTCCCGGCACATCCACATAAACAGCTCACCGATTATCTTGTCACAGAAGTTGCAGGACTGTCCACAGAAATGCGGGTCACCCCTGTCTCCGCCCCGTGTCCCGCACTGAAGGGGCCCAGCCTCTCTGGGCGCCCAGAGCGGGACACGCGTGCGCTGCCCCCGTGCTTTCTCCTGATCACTCACACATCCCTCTGCGCCCACAGCCCAGGGCCCGGGGCCTCCCAGGACGTTGCCGCTGTGCTGAGGGGCCCAGCGGGTCCCACTGTCTGTGCTCCTGCACTGCCCCCCCCCCCCCACGCACGCAGCTCAGGCACCGTGCCGCGGGCTGGGGGCCCAGCCCGGCCCCCAGCTGTCACCAGCCCAGCTGCCTGGCCCCCACCCCCGCTCACCTGTCAGGCCAGCTGCCCACAGCCCCCCTCCCCAAGCCTCCCCCTGCCCGCCAGGCCCTGCTCTCAGCTGCCAGCGCGGCCTCCGCTACGCGCCCGCAGGAGACCTCTCCCCCCACGGCTGTCAGGCCTGTGGGGTCATGGGGGGGGGAGGGGGAGCCCACTTGCCACTTCAGAAGGCAGGAGGCAGGCGGGGCCCGGCCTTCAGAGCCTGCATCCCCGAGGGACCCCGACTCCTGAGGCTCCCCGTTCCGCTGGACTGGGTCAGGCCTCCCCCGCCCCTTTGAAAAGACCAACCAGGGAGTTTCTGCCTGGCAGGACGCGGGAGCATCATTCATTCACACACTCACTCAACAAGCAGGCCCCACACACCCCTGGGCTCCAGGCGTCAGCCGTGGGCTCGGTCCTGGCCGTGCCGGGAGACCTGGGAGAATCAGGGAAACAAAAGTGGGCGAGCCAGGCTTCTGAGGGCGGTAATTACGTGGGGCTGTGACGGGGCGCTGCGGGGCCGAGACCCGAGCGGCAGGAGCAGCCAGCCTGGCAGAGGGGGCGGCGGCCTCAAAGGCCCTGGGGCAGGAGTGGGGGGCACAGCGCTTTTCCCCAGAGAAGCCCCAGACCCCATCCTCCCGGCTGCTTGTAGAACGAGCTTCTTCCCGGCCCCGCCCCTCGCATCTTTGTGAGCGCCACCGGGTCACGGGGCTCGGGGGTGCTTGGGGCTGTGTGCCCCGCTGGGCCAGCGGTGCCCGGGTACATGGGGAAGGCTTTGGTGGGGGCCCCTGGGCCAGAGGCCTGGACTCTGTCCCCTGAGAGGCCAAGGAACGTGCCCAAACACAAACCTCATCCACGGGGTCCGTTCAGCTCAGGGACACCTGCGCCCCTGCGCCTCCAGGTCCTGGGCACCCCAGCTCCCATCGACGAGGGCTTCCTGGGCCGGGAGGCCGGGCTTCCGGACATCCCCACCAGCTGCCTCCTGTTCCCTGTGCCACGTTCCGTGCACCCGTCCATCTGTCCCTTCCATCCCAGGGCCACGCCGTATTTGTGCAAGAACCACGGTTGGGGGGGAAGGACGTGGGTAGTTGTGTAGATTACAGTAGACACAGCTCGGCCCCACAGCGGCCCCTGAGAGCCTGCTGTGCGCCCGGCCCCGAGCGGGGGTGGGGACAGACCACAGAGCAGGGGACAAGCGAGGGCTGGCACGTTCCGGGCAGGCTGGGAGCCCGCGGATGGGAGCCGCACACCCAATCCCATCGGCCCCCAAGTGGGAGTGGAGGTCAGGTTGAGAACACACCTCAGCCGGGAGCCAAATCAGACCATGTGCGCTGGCACATGGGTCACCCTCCAGGCTCAAGCTGGCCTTGCCTTCTAGAAATGTCCATGAGCCGCCGGATCCCGTCCGCTGCCCTGTGGTGGGGGGACGGGGGGCGGGGGAGGGTGTTCTGTGTCAGCAACTAGCTTTGCCTGGTGCTCGTTTTACCTCATACACTGGACGGCGCCCCTCTTGCCTGAGCGCTGGAATCCTTTGTGTGGGATCGTGGTTTCTGCTTCGTGGAAATACTGTAGAAATCACCCCAAAAACTGGGCGTGAAAGCGTCTGGAGGGGTGTACATGACGGCCGCTCCTTCGTAAGCTGCTTCGGGTAGTTTTCCTTTAAGAGGTGATCCGTCGCATCCAGCTTTAGTTTATAGGATGTGACTTACTCAACGCAGTCCGAGTCTGTAATCATTCCCTTGGTGCCTGACTCTCCCTCTGCTACTTGCTTAAAGCTTAGGGGCGTTACTGACGCTTCAAACAGCCAGCATTCGGCCTGCGCGGTCAATTCTGTTTCTGTCAACATGTTTCAGTTCTGCTAACAATTTCCTTGATCCTTTCTTGCTCTTCCTTAGCCTTTATTTTGATGGAACGCCTCTGGCTTCTGGAGTCGGAGGCTGCGTACGTTTACCCTTAACCTTTCTGTTTTCGACAGCTGCTATCGCTGCCCCTCGGAATACCCCTTTGGCAGCACCCCCGGGCTTCTGTGTGTTATAACTCCAATTGTGGGCCTCTCCAGTGGAAGCTAATTGCTATTTTGTTCTCTCTTTAACGAAAGCATCATTTAGAACTGTATTTTGAAAGCCTCCTTGTGTATCGGTTTTGTCTCTCTCTTTTTGCTGTTGATTTCCTGTTTTACTTCAAGGCATGGCCTTTCAGGAATGTGTGGACTTTTCCTTTGGGGTCTGAGGAGGTTGCTTCTAGGACCTTTCTGTGCATGTGTGGAGGCCACCAAGGCTCTTCTGCCGATCGACTTGAACTTGTAGAGGATCCGTTCGGTTCTCTACACCCTTACTTTGTTGGTTGGTTTTTCCCACTGTGATCAGCCTCTGACAAGGGCGCCCAAGTTTCCAACAATCTCGTGGATTCCTTGACATGTTGGTTCTGTTTGATCTTTCCTGCTCTGTGCTCTGTGCCCCGCCTGCTCCCCCCTGGGTCTGCCCCTCACCCTGTCTGGCTCTGGAGCCTCAGTCTTGGGCCCCCCCTGCTCCGCGCCACCTCCCCTGACCGGGCTTTGCTTCCGTTCATCGGCAGACACCCAGTGCTTCTGCCTCCACGAGGACATCAGCTCCAACCTGAAGCCTGATTTGGCCTGCCCTCCTCAGGTGTGAGCTCACCCCGGGGCTCAGCTCTTGTCCCCAGGGAGGGGTGGGCCCCCCGGTACTTGGTGACTCCTCATCTCAAGGCCTGAGGCCCCGTAGCCCTCGGGAGATGCTCACAACGTGTCGGTCCTGGCACCGCCTCTGTCGCTCAGCATGAACAACAGCCTCGTGCAAGGCAGGGGTGGAGACGGGGGGCCTGGTGGGGTGAGGCTGGGGGAGCACAGTGAGAATCCAACACCTTGGGTCTTCGTGCCAGCCCTGGGAAAGCCCTGGGGGCGCGGTGTGTGTTCTGAGTCGGGAGCCCCCCGGAGGCCGGCGGGCTGGGGTCATCAGAGCCGGGCCCGAGCCCAGGACAGGTGGACAGCCTCGGAGTCCTCACAAGAGGGACCCAGGTCACAGGAGGTGGTGTGATGATGGGGCAAAGGTCCAAGAGGAAATAAGACACAGGCTGCTGGCTGTGAAGGCGGAGGACAGGGCCGCGGGCCACGGAAGCTGGAAAGGACAGGAGCCAGGTTTGCCCCTGGACAGCTCCGGTGACACCGTGACGCTAGGCCCGTGAGCTCCCGGCCTCCAGAGCTGCAAGACAGCAGTGTGTGGTGACCCGCCGCAGCAGCATAGGCCATGGTCGTGAGCGCCAGCGCGGCCCCAGGGGCAGCAACAGGCGAAGGGGACCAGCCCCTGCCTTCATGAGTGTTGTCCTCCAGGAGGTGGGGGGTGGGGACGGCATGTCACTAGAACCATGCTGAGCGCTGTAAGGAGGGCCGGCGGGGGGGGGCACATAACCTGTCTCAGGAGCGCCCTGTGGTCTAAACACAAAGTATGTGCAGAATCGAGGCTACACAGAGGGTTGCAGATGGGGGTGGCACGTGCAAAGGCCCTGAGGCAGAGGGGATGCACCGGGCTTGTGGATCTGAGCAGAAGTAGAGGGCTGAGCAGGGGCCAGTGGAGAGAGTGGGGTGAGGTAGATGATGTGCCATGTGGGGTTACACTGTGGGGGGCCGCTCAGGGTGAGGACAGCCGGGAACCCCAAAGGACATAAGGCAGTGAAGCTATATGAAAAACATCTGCATTTATGAGGTCTCTCTGAAATTCGAGAAGGTAACGTAATCATGAAGACAGAACAGGATGCTATGATAAAGAAACAAATAGAAAACCAGAAGGAGCTCTTGGAAATGTAAAATATGCTATTGAATTTTTTTAAACTTGGTAAATGAGGGCGCCTGGGCGGCTCAGTTGGTTAAGCATCTGACTCTTGGCTTCAGCTCACGTTGTGATCTCACAGCTTGCAGAGTTGAGTCCCATCTTGGGCTCAGTGCTAACAGCTCAGAGCCTGCTTGGGATTCTCTCTCTCCCTCCTTCTCTCTCTCTGCTCCTCCCCTGCTTGCTCTCTCTCAAACATATAGATAAACTTAAAAAATTAAATTAAATTGAATTAAATTTAAAGCTCAGGAAATGGTTGAAGTAAATCTCCCAGAAAGTGAAATAAAGACAGAGATGTGAGGATAGCCAGGAAGCATGGGGGCTCAGTCCAAGGCGGCCCACCATCCACTCCCACGCCTTCCCGGAACATGGGGGACGGCTGAGGGGGGGCGATGTGACCAGGAGGGAGGGCCCAGCTGGTACCTGGAACTCCCAGGAACCTTCTTAAAGAGCCCACGGTGACCGGCCACATGCTGCGCTGGTCTTCAGTCACACTCTACGGAAACGCTTTCAAACTCATGAAGGAAAATCCAATTCTATACCCAGCTGAATTATCTATTCAGGGCCAGGATCCCATAAAGGCATTTTCAGGCCCTCAAGAGTTCATAAAATTTACTTCCTCGCCTTCTTTCAGAAAGTTATGGAGAATGGGGGTGCGGGGCGGGGGGGGCTCAGTAGGTTAAGCATCCGACTTCGGCTCAGGTCATGATCTCATGATTCTTGAGTTCAAGCCCCGCATCGGGCTCTGTGCTGACAGCTTGGAGCCTGGAGCTGCTTCCAATTCTGTGTCTCCCTCTCTCTCTGCCCCTCCCCTGCTTGTGCTCTGTCTCTCTCTCTCTCTCTCTCTCAAATAAATAAACATTTAAAAAAGAAAGTTATGGAGAATGTGCCCCAGCAAAACGTGGGCGAAGCCAGGACAGAGGAGGCCCAGAGGTGGTCACAGAGCAGTGGGGGGACGGCAGCTGCAGGGGGGCCTCCCGGGAGAGTGAGGGAGCAGGGTGGGCTGAGAAGCTCACCCAGAGCAGCAGGGCGTCTGGCACAGCAGGGGGTCACACTGACAAAGGCTTTGCTGGACAACTGGGTGCGCACCCACAGACCTTCTGGCTCTAGGGGAACAACGGGTTGGGCACGGACCACCACGGACTGAATAAAATACTGGTGAAGCCACACGGGAAAATCAGACGCTCGAGGATCATAAGATGGCGGGAGAGCTCAATCCGCCCTCCCCCGCGAGCAGGGACGTCTAGAGTTAGACGGACAAACCTCGCGCAAGCACGGTCCCCGCGGCTGACGAGGAGACCGTCAGAGGGCAGCCTAGGAGCAGCTGTCCCGGGGCACCCGGGGGGCTCAGTCGGTGAAGCGTCGGCTCAGGTCATGATCTCACGGGTCGTGGGATCAAGCCCCACGTCAGGCTCTTTGCTGTCCGCGGCATCTGCTTGGGATTCTCTCGCTCCCTCTCTCTCCACCCCTGCCCCACTCACGCTCTGTCTCAAAATCCATAAACATTTGTAGAGACAGTGGCTGTCCCATGCGGGGGGCAGGGCGCAAAGCGGGGCAGACATGCAGTGAGCCTCCCGACCGGCCGCCCACACAGGCCGGCACGTGTCCTCTTCCCAGAGGCACCGCTGGCGGGCACGTGACCTGATGGCAGGGGGACCGGAGGGGGGGTGGGGTCCAGGGGAGAGACCACGGCCAAGGTCCTGGCAGAGAGGAGGGAGAGGGACCAGGCGGACAGGAGGGTAGATGCAAGAGATGCTCAGGGAGCAAACTGCAGACTCGAGGAAGGGTCAGGTCAGGGGCGAGGGAGGCCCGCATCCAGCCCCCCAGGCTCTGACCGGCCACGCAGCAGGAGGGAGGAGGCCGCTGTGGTCCCCGGGCAGGGACACAGCAGACGATGATGTGCCGCCTGCGGCAGTCCGGGAGGCCCAGCGGGGTCCGAGCTGAAAACAGACACTGGAGAAGGGCAGGCGTGGGGGTGGTGCCGGAGGAGGGGACTGCAGGGCGGGACAGCGAGCCGGGCCCGGGCCACCCCTGGGCTACGGGAGGACAGGCAGGTGCAGACCGCGGGGGCTCAGGTGTCCCCAAAGCTCAGGGGCACAGGTTTCATGAAGGGGCGTGCGGTGCCCTCCGGAGGGCTGGGACAGGAGAGGGAAGGTCCCCGCTGGCTGCGGCGCACAGACCCGCGGAACTCCTATTTGGTCTGACGCCACTCTGACCTCGCTGGACGCGGTGTTGGTCAAGGACACCCTTCATCCCCGGGTGGCCAGGCCTCCATCATAGGCGCCCCTAAGCCCTTGTGGCCCCAGTGCCTGCGTGAGGTGGGGGGGGGGAGGTTGGGGGGGACAGCCAGGTGTCCATAGAAGCCGGCTCCACCCCGCGAGGGGGCCCGTGGGCCCGCACCGCTGCACACACACTGGCCTCTGTGCGCAGACAGGGCAGAAGGGGTGCGTGCTTGCCCTCAGCCTGGGCCTGAGACGGGGCCCGCTGGACCTGGAGAGGGGTGTCCTGGTGCCCAGAGCCAATCACCGAGGGAAACGAGCCCAGACGGAGTGGGGGGAGGCACTGCTTCCCCGAGCTGTGGCCGAGGCCAGGCCAGCACAGACACTGGGTCCCCAGGCGTAGGCCTGCTGCTGGGCTGACCTGGAGACCAGGGGAGGCCGGGGGAGGCCAGGGGAGGCCAGGGAAGCCGAGGGAGGCCGGGGGAGGCCTGGGAGGCCGGGGGAGGCCGAGGGAGGCCGGTGGAGGCCGGGGGAGGCCGGGGGAGGCCGAGGGAGGCCGGGGGAGGCCGGGGGAGGCCTGGGAGACCGGGGAGCCCGGGGAAGGCCGGGGAGCCCGGGGGAGGCCTGGGAGGCCGGGGGAGGCCGGGGAGGCCGGAGAAGCCTCGGGGAGGCTGAGGGAGGCCAGGGGAGCCCGGGGAGGCTGGGGGAGGCTGAGGGAGGCCCTCGCGACCCGCACGTTCTGAGGCCTCGGCCTGCCTCGCCTAGCCTCCTTCCAAGGAGAGGGGCATTTCCTGTGGGGGAGCCCCGAGGCCCAGGTGTCAGAGGCACTGAGGGGAGCGGGCCGTCCACGGGCTCCCGCCGCTCCGGCGTCCCTTTGGCGCCTGCTGCCAGGAGGCCCCACCCTGTGCCTGAAGTTACACCATTGGCGCTTCCTTCTTTGGGTTAGATGTCGTCTTCGACAAATATTTTCTGAATGTCTGCTATGTACTCGGCGCTGGGAACGCGGGGAAGTATGTGGGCCGGCCCTTGCGGGAGTAACGTGCAGCGGGGCCGCGGGCAGGAGGCGGACAAGCAACTACCTTCTGCGTGAAGGAGGGGATTCTCCCAGCTCACTAGTCCTTCACACTTCAGTATGAATGAGTGCTCCCCGCCCTCTGCCTGGCGGAAGACTGGACCGGGGTGGCCTCCCGGCCCGGAGACGGGGGTGTGGGTGGGGGTCAGAGCGGAGGGGGCAGGGCGAGGACTTCCTGCAGAAGCTTCCCCAGCTCCCACGTCCCCAGGCTGCATCCCTGGGGCCCCCTGGAGGCCCTCCCTCGGGCCCCCCGCCCCCCCGGGCCCTGGGCTCCGCTCCTCCTGCCCCCGTACCCTCTCCTGAGGCCTCGCCCTCCCCACCATCCTGGAAACGATTTTGTTGTCTGCGCAGATCATGTGTACTGCTGTGAGTTATAAGTCTCCGGAGCAAGCAGGCCTGGCTCATGCCAATGTCTTGAGTAATTATTGGGGGGCGGGGGGCCATCAGCCCACAGCAGAACCTCTCCGAGGGAGCACTATTGTTTTTCACGTCAGCTGTGACTTGGAGGGAAAGAGGGCCTGGCCTTCGAGACCGGGGCTGCGGGAGCAGCTCAACCCTTCGGGCCCCCGGGGCGCCCCGGCTTTCCAGGGCTGCCTGGCAGGGAGCAGGCCTGCCGGGGACCAGAACCCGCGGCCAGGCCCGGCAGCCGCCCCTTGGCAGCGCCGATGGAAACCGCCGTGCGGTTACGCACAGACAGTCACGGAAACTCGGGAGGACGGCCGTGTGGGAGGCGACGCCAGGCCCGGCCTCTGGGCCCTTCCTCCCTCTGCTCCCACGATCTGCGGCCAGGTGCCCACAGTGTGTAGATGGCAGGGGGGGCCACCCAGCCCACCACCAGCGGTTCCTGGGAGAGCAGAGGGGGGCGCGGGGCCGCTGCGTCCACCCCAGGTCTGCCCATCAGTGACTCGGGCACCTCCCGCGCGCCGGGAGCCGTGCCAGGTGCTGGGGGGCTGGGGGGCTGCACAGAACCCCTTCTCAGGAAGCTGAGTCCAGGGAGAGATGGGCAAGAAGCCCGCAGGCGCCCAGGGCAGGCACAACGTTACAGAGCGGCGAGGACCGGGGGAGGGGAGGGGTGTGCAGCGAGTGAGCAGCGGGCGGGGGGCAGTGGCAGAAACCAGACGAGGGGCCCATGAGCTGGACAGGCCTCCGAGGGGAGGGGCCGCCAGAGCCGCCGTTGGCCCTGCCGACACCTCGCGGTGCTGACGGCCCGGCTCTGACCCCAGCCAGAGCCCTGGAAGTTTCCTGTGCTCCCTGACAGCGGAGGCTGCGCTAAGTCACTTGCTTAACTGGTCCCTACGTCGTCCAACAAACCTTTACTGAGGGGCCAGGGCCATCAGTCCTGAGGTCCTGGGGCGAGGGCCTGGCTCATTCAGGGGCCAGTGGGACAGGGGGAGGGCGACGTGCCAGCAGCCCCTCAAGGAGTTCAGACTTGAATGGGAAGTCGCAGGATGGATTTAAGCTCTAAGACCAGAGGTGACAACGCTCTGACTTACATGCTTTTGAGCTCTGTGTAGAAGCGGGGGCGGGGGGGGGGGACACCAAGGGGAGCAGAGGGGCAGTCGGCAGAGGTGACAGACCAGGTTCAGGGCAGGGGGACTGGTCCTCGCTGTCGCTCAGACAGTGACATCAGTGGTGACCTAATCCAGAGAGCACTCCGCCGCCCCCGGGGCCGCAGCGGAGCAGGAGCACAGGGGGCCGAGGTGTGCAGGGACCCAGGGCTCTACCCTCTGCTTGCCTCCTCATCCAAAACACACATCTTCTGTCTGGGGACCCCCGATGGCTGCTCCCACAGTCGCCATCACGTCTGCCTTCCAGCAGCAAGAAGGAGGGGCAAGACCCTGCACAGAGGCCACCTTCTCTTATGTCCACCGACCTGAACGTAACACACGCCCCCGGTCACTACCAGGGCCCTTGAGAAACCAAATCTCTGCTCCGAGTGGTCGCACAACCCCTTGAGTTCCTGGTTCTGTTAGGAAAGGGGGCAGAGGAGGGAGGGGGTGACCCGCTGCGGGGGCCGCATGCCGTCCGTGTGCGGGACAGACTACCATGTCCAGGCCCAGACAGAGCCCGGGGCGGGGGGCGGGGACCCGGACGTTGTGGGGGCGGGAGGGGGAGGGGCCGCACGGCACTGCTTACCGGGGCGAAGAGGACAAGGAGGCAGGACGTATCGATTCAAGCTGACCCGAGACCCCGAGGTGGTGAGGCAGGGCTGCGGCCCCACAGCAGTGTCGGCCCTGAGAGTCCAACCCGGGAGCCACCAGCGCATGGACATGGTGATGCTGGCAACAGAGGGGGCAGTGAGGCAGCCGCCAGGCAATGGACAGCAGAGAAAGGCGGCCACAGAGGGGGCTTGGAGGAGAGAATCCAGGAGAATGGGGGTCCCGGGAGCCAGAGGGCTTCAGCAGGGGGACCCGCCCCCCACAGAGGAAAACTCTGAGATGTCAGGGCAGAAGACGGGGAAGTGGCTGCTGGGAGATCCCCGGTGACCAGAGCAGGTGCCGAGGACCACGAGCCAGACGAGGAGGGCTGCGAAGTCAGTGCACAACCTCGCATTAAATGTGGCAAATTAACACGTGTTATTTCTGCTCCCTCCAAACCCCATTAAAATGACAGAAAAGGCATTTAAGTGTTCCGAGATACAAATCGACGAGGCTTGAGGGATCTGAAGAGAAGACGAGAGACCAGAGTTTAGAGACGGGGAGGCAGCAGGACCTCTGGAGACCAGGAGTGTAGACACCACGCCCTGTAAGAGCAAGGGCCACTGAGACTGGAAAGGCTCCCAGCCCGGAACCCTGGGCGGGCTCATGCTCAGGTGCCCCACGGGCCTCCACACTGCCGGCGGGGACTGGGCACAGAGAGGATGTGTACCGGAGATTGTCTGAGCAGCAAACGCTTCCCCGGCCGTACGTGCTCCCAGCCCGTGAGGCCAGGTACTGGCCGTCCTCCAGCCCAGCCAAAGACAGGAGGCTTAGTGCGTGGAGAAGCTGCCTCTGAGAGGTTCTGGATATGGGGACACCAGGAGCAGCTGTGGGCGGACAGGGAGCCTCCATGATCCAAACAAGTAGGGTTCAGTGAATGCTTTTATACTGAAAAGTAAGACCTCTTTCTACTCTTTCCTCCTTAATTCCCCAAGTGCCCTCATCAGGGCCCAAGGTTGTGACTTCATAGCACCAGCAATAAAGTAGACATCCTAAGTTTCCAGAGAGAAAACGTGGGTCATATATACAGTGTAGTGAATTTCAAGGTCAGCAGACTTTTCAACAGCAATGCAGAAAGCTAGCACATAATGCAGAAATGCCTTCAAACTTCCGAGGGCAAAAATATTTCCAATCTAGAATTCTACACCCACCCAAACTCTTGTATATAAACATATTAAAGACATTTTCAGACATGCACAGTCAAAAGTCTTACCTACCACAGGCCTTTTCTCAGAAAGTCACCTGAGGATATGTTCCAGCAAAATGAAGGGAAATCCAAAAAAGAGAAGAGTAGGCTCCAAGAACCAGGAGAATCCAACACCAAAAAATAGATGATAGCTAGATAGCCTAGATAGATAGATAGATAGATAGATAGATAGATAGATAGATAGATAGATAGATAGATAGATAGATATAGACCAGCTGGCCAAGGAAATTGCCAACATGAGGAGGAAAGAAGTTTTCCAGGAGGAAACTTCCAGGAGAAAACATAATGAAGCTGACAGATTGCTGCCATTCTCAACTGAACGAATAGAAGCTTTACAATTCTGGCGGAAAGTTTAAGAACGCATTAGTGACAGATGCATTAAAAATCCAGCAAAATAGAGGTGCCTGTGTGGCTCTGTCAGTCGGGCATGCAACTCTTGATCCCAGGGTTGTAGGTCTGAATCCCACATTGGATGTAGAGATTATGTAAAATAAAATATTTTTTAAAAAAATCAAACAAAACATGAAGGCAATTCTTAACCCCAGGCAAAACAAAAAGTTGTAATCATAGAAGACCACATGACTCAACTAAAAACCTCATTTAGCTAGGCAAATGAAGTTACATAATTTTTACATAAAATGCACACAGCAAATATTTAGCCTGGAATTGCAGTATAACTGCACTGAGAAGATGGGGGGGTGGCAGGAGCAGGGGATACCAAGACAGAGCCAAGAGACAGCAGACAAGGTCCAAGAGTTGCCTCTGAGGTCAAAATAGGGATGAAGGAAATAGCACCCTTCGGAGCTCTTCAAGTGGGCGTGCTTGCTGATGGAGAGCAAACCCCATAATGGAGGGACGAGCGCTGGTGCAGGAGAATGGAAGGTCTGACGATGCCCTGGGGAGGAGGGGAAGGAAGAGGAGGGCTTGGTCAGCGGAGGAGCAGGGCTTAGGGGGGAAGGTAGGGGTGCGCTGCCCTGTCTGGGAAGAGCAGGAGAGTGGATAAGGAGGCAGGCACTTCAAGCGCGTGTGTGGACTTGGAGACGACAGGGCCCTGGACAGGAGCCGGGGGCCTGGGGCTGTGTGAGAGGGGACAGCAGTGAGAGAGACGGGCTCACGAGTGGGTACCCCCTCCCCCCATCTAACTCAGGTTCACAGAGGCACCGGAGCTTCTGCTGAGATGTGACCCAAGTGGTACCAAGGATGGTCCCCAAGACCCCTGGATCTGGGCACGAATGGGGAGCCTGCAGGCTGTGAGAGCAGGCCGCCTAGGTCCTCCCAGAGGCCTGGAGACCACATCCGGTCTGGCCAGCGTGGGTCCCCCCCCACCCAGTGCCGGTGTCCCCAGGAGCGCTTCCTCCCAGCCCTGGAGCAGGAAGGGCGGGCCGGGAGCCGAGGGACAGGGCCTGAATCTCTCATCAGCCCTCAGGTCAGCCCAGGCCAGACGGGCCCCCAGCCAGCCCCCGACCTCCTTCCTGGGTGGAGGCCTCCCCACCCTTCCGCTCACCTTCTGAGCATTGTGGGCTCTCCCGGGAGCCCCCCTCCCCCGACTCAGCTGCTCTCAGGTCTGCGACCTCCCGAGGACACCCCACGTCTGTCCCCGACTGTGCGCTGGCCTCGTGGCCACACACCTTAGGGTCAGGGCCGGGCTTCCTAAGGTCACAGCTTTGGTGTGGACACTGGACAGAGGTGGGGACGAGAGTGCAGGGGCCACGGGTGGCCGGACCGGGGGTCCATGAGGATGCGAGGAAGCCCTCCTTTCCTTCTCCATTTTGACCCCGTCCCCATTCAGACTCCTGCCGATGGTGGGGGGCCGCTGCAAGGCGGTGCGGGAAGGCGGTGCGGGAAGGCGGTGCAGGAGGCCCCTG
This sequence comes from Suricata suricatta, assembly GCF_006229205.1. Taxonomy (NCBI): domain Eukaryota; kingdom Metazoa; phylum Chordata; class Mammalia; order Carnivora; family Herpestidae; genus Suricata; species Suricata suricatta. Next base: position 1,891,138 of record NC_043710.1, read on the forward strand.
GCCGCCAGAGGACCGGCCCCTCCTCCCTCCCACCAACAGTGGGCGCCTGTGGCTCCTGCAGAAACCAGCATGTTCCAGGCCCGAGAGCCACAGAGCTGGGGCCAGCGCCTTGCAGCCCCTCCACTGGCAGGGTGGGACCCCAGAACCCCGGGGAGCTGGACTAAGGGAGACCTCTGTTCAGACAGGGTCCCTCTTGGCCTGCGGTGTGAGTGGGGGCCACCTTCACCACAGCCCTCCTGGTGTCCCTCCAGGCTAGGTGAGGATGGGGGAAGGCAGAGCCTGGGAGCCACGTCCCCCCTCCCTGCCCACGGGCCCCAGGCCCACGGAATCCCCTCCTAGGACACTGCCCCAACCACAGTCCGGAGCTCTGGGGGCTATGCCCTCTCCCAGCACCTCTGTAAAGACCACCTTGCTCAGTGGGTGGCCTGTGCCCCGGGATGGGCCCCTGGCATGGCCACGACATTCTGGGTCTGCCCTGGGCCCCCACCTGCCTGGCCACAGAGCGCCTGGGCACTTGGTCCTCCGTCAGTGACTGCAAATGACTTGACAACCACCTACCCAGGAGGACTGGCCCAGGTCACGGGGCGGGCAGCTCTGCCCCCTCGTCGCGTCCGGGAGCACCCCTCCCATGCCCGTGCTGCAGAGACCATGACAGAAGCTGGGAGAGGTGACCGAGACCAGGTGACCTGGGCTGCTGACCGGTGGTCTGCTACACACAAGCAGAACGGGGGAGCAAACGCGAACCCCAAGGCCAGCGGCCCCAGGGAGGGAGCACAGGCAACAGTCGGGAAGGTGGGCCAGGGAGCAGGGGCGGGGGGGCGGCTGGGAACTGCCTGCCTGGAAGGGGGTTGCTGGGAGCAGGGAGGGAGCAGGGCCTGCCAAATGTGTCCAGATGGGGCTGGAGCGCTCGGGGCCTGGCCTGGAGCCCCAGCGACTTCCTGCCCGCCCACCCCGCTCCCCACCTCCTCGCCCACTTCCCAGACAGTCGGTCTCGGGGTGGGGGCGGGGTGCAGCAGCACCCTGCTTGGCCAGGGGAGTGTGGCCAGGGCTGGGTGCCCGGGCTGGGGGCCGACAGGCTCGGGTCCACCCTCGTGTATGACACTGGCACCTGCTGTGGCCAGGTGATAGCACAGGCCTCCCCAGGGCCACATGTCCCCGTGAGATGGAGGTGCCCTGACCCAGCGAGGCAGGACCACCCCAAGCTGAGCTGTGAAGGGGGAGGGACCAGAGGGGGTAGTGGACAGAGTGCGGCAAGGCACAGGGCGGGGTGCCAGGGAGGGACGGGGTGGGGGCAGAAAGGATGGGCGAGCCTGGAGGGCCCCTCGCTGTTCCAGTAGCAGGAGGGCCAGAAGGTGCTGCCTGCGCGCCCCCGCCCCAGCCCGAGCCTCGGGGAGGCCCGTCGGCCCGCTCCGTGCAGCTGCCGCTCTGTGCTTCCTGGAGGGTCTGCCCCCCGCACCCAGAGTGCAGAGGCTGGGCTTACCTATGAGATACTGAGCTCCCCGTCCCGAGGACGGTGCAAACAGAGGCAGACAGTGTTGGGCAGAGGACGGACAGGCTGAGCGGGGCTCTGGCTCGGGGCTCTGGCTCAGGACTCTGGGCCTCGCAAGCCAGGAGGGAACAGGCTTGGGAGGGTGTCGCCACTTCCACGCGGCAGGGAAGGCGTGCCCGAGCCCCCAGAAAGGCCTCAGATTCCAGGCAGGACACTGGGCTTGAGCCCACAGGGGAGGAAACCCCACGACTTCCCTAGGAAGGCAGGTTCCGGAAAGGGGCTCAGCCCTGCCGCCGGGCACGTCCCACGGCGCCCGCCCCACGAGGGTCTCGCAGGTGCCAGGAAAGGGGGTGGGTTCCAGATCGCAGGCTGGCCCCCCAGCCCCAATCTGGGACCCCAGCCCAGAGCCCTCGGGCCCGGCCTCCAACCTGCTTCCAGCCTCAGGGGAGGCTGATTCAGGGAATCCTGTTCTAGGAGCCCGAGCAGGAAGTGGGGGTGGGGGGAGCAGCCGGGGGCCCGGGGGCCAGGGACCGCCTGCCCGTCTAGGTCAGCCGCAGCTGCAGCCTCTGCTCCGGGCTGCTGAGTCATGGGGCTGCTGTCCCGGGGCCAGGACCACGGCGGGGAGGCAGCGAGACTAGACGCCCCGGCACCTCGAGAACAGGCAGGGCCCCCCGGGGGCCGAGGTGGGTGTCCTCTACCTGAGCACCCCCGTCCCCGCCACCACACCTGGCCCCCAGCACAGCCCTGGGGGAAGCCCATGCACGCGCACGCACACACACACACACACACACACACACACACATGGGCGTACGTGAGTACATGCAGGCCCGGCCCCCCAGCCCATCAGCCAGTCGCCCTCCCTGGTTCTGGCATCTGGCGGTGGTAAGTGGCTCATTTTGAAAATCTTCACTAAGCACCTACTATGCGCCAGGCCCCGGGCCAGCAGCTGCGATGCAGCAGGCAAGAGCCCCACCCTCAAGGAGCTGACCATCTGCAGTGGACGGAGACACAAAAGGAGACAAGTCAGCAAAACAGTGACAGGTGCCAAGGACAGGGCAGCGACAGGGCGCCGACACGCCAGAGTGGAGGTGGGGTGCCCGAGAGAACGGCAGAGGCTCATAGAGCCGAGAGACTGCCTCACGGGCAGCGGGTGCAAAGGCCCTGTGGCAGGCCTGAGCCTGCACAGAAGGCCCATGAGGATGGAGCAAATCAAGCAAGGGTCACGGATGGCCTGGCAGTGTCGCTGCTTTCAGAGAGGCAGGTGTGGAGGGAGCAGACTGTGCCAGCAGCGTCCGGGGCAGACTGCAGGGCCGGAGGGGGAAGGGCAGGGCGGAGCCAGCACGCAGGCCAGGGGAGAGCAGGCAGCAGACCCTCACCCTGGGGCCAGAAAAGGAGAGGAGTCTGGGGGCCCAGCGGAAGGGCGGACAAAGGTCCTGAGGCAGGGAGGGCCATGGCACATGCAAGGAACCGGAAGAAGACAGCCTGGGGCCTCGGGGCAGTGAGTGAGGTGGGACACGGGGCACAGACCGCGAGGGGCCCGCGGCCAAGACAGGGCTGTGTCTCTAGCGCAATAGGGAGACCTCGGGAGCTGCATTCAGGGCAAAGACGGGCTGTGAGGACAGAGGTGAGGTCTGTTGCCCTTGGAGAGGGGCAGGGAGGGTGGGCCCAGACTCGAGGGGGCTCTGCTAGGTGGCCCGGGGGCCGGCGGGCTTGGGGATCCTGTGTGCCACGCCCGGGCCGGGGGTCCCCGGGTGGGGGTGGCCAGGCCCGAGCAGAAGCAGCCATCAGCAGATAGCACAGGGCCGACCGGGCCGCCGGCAGCCCTGCCCACCTGCCAGCCGTCACCGGGCGGGACATCACCCTCCTGCCCGGCCTGGGGTCCGGCCGAGGCAGCCAGGCACCCGCTGGCTCCAGGTACAAAGCGTTCTCTTCGGCGTCCCCCTGGCTTCCTGGACTCTGAGACTCGTCAGATGGGCAGTGCAGGGTGGAGGTGGGGGGGGGGGATCAAACGCAGGTGGGCCGCCGCCGCCAACACAAACACGGCCGCTCGCTCCCCGTTTCCAGCGTGCCCTACATTCCCGCCCACCCGGCCCAGGGCTGCCGGACGTGGGCAGGGCAGGCAGCCACCCCGTTGGGCCTCTGGCAGCGGGACCCTCCCCGGAGGCCCTGCTAGGGGCTGGCCGGCCCTCCAGGGAGGCTCAAGCTGCACCCGGGGTCTCCCCCGCCCACCCGCCTCAGTGGGCCCCCCGGCTCTGCCCCAGCCCCTCTGTCCCATGAGCCTCCCCTCCCTGGAGCGTCACTGGAAGTCCACGCACAGTGGCCTCGGTGGCCTGGCCGGGCCGCGGGGATGCCGGCCCCGACGGAGGTGCAGGGGGCGGACTGTGTCGATGAGCGGCCTCGGTGGGGCTTTCACACGGCAGGGGAGGGCAACAGGAAGGAAAAACCATAGGCAGTAGGCCGGCGATGCAGATGTGAGTTCCAGAGGGAAGGACAGGCCGATGGAGGCGGGGGCCCGGGGGGGCGGGTCTCTGCGTCCAGTACAGAACCCGGGAAGGCTTCATGGAAGCGACGGCAGAAACGTGGACGAGTTGAGGGCACGAGCCACGGGGGAGCCCAGCAGGCTGTTCCCCACGGCCAGGAGCGGGGACAGACGGGGGCTCCGAGGCTGGGGCGGACCACGCAGGCCCCCACGGCCACCACAGGGGGACGGAGGACACGCTTCTCCCAGGCATGAGCGGAGGGACACGATCCCTCAGGCTGCGGGGTCCGCCCTGGCCTCATCCGGGTGAGCCGGTCACGCTCCCCTCGAGGCATTTCTGCCGGACCCCTGGGAGAGCGGCCGTCAGGCACGACCACCCCAAGCGCGGCGGTAGGACGGTCTCGGCGCGGCTGGGGCACAGCGAACGCCATGTGTAAAGAGGGTTTTCAGCTCCGTGGGGGAAGGAAGGCCGTGCGGTCAGGTCTGGTGCATCGGTGGGATCAGCTCTGAAAACGGGCCCGGAGTTCAAACGAAGCCCCGTGCACGTGACAGATTTAGGGGTCAAGCACGAGTCCAGAAACACCGGGAAAGAACGGGCAAGGCCCTGCGGTGTGCGCAGGCGTGGGGCGAGGGATGCTGCCCGCTGTGTGAGAAAGCAAACAACAAATCAGACTTCTGTACGGCAAGACGAAAAGTCACAATCACGACTTGTAAACCGATTCACGAGACAAACAGCACAGGAGGGAAGGACGTGGGGTGCACGTGGCCAAGGACAGACTTCCTTAATATACAAAGAGCTCTTATAAATCAATGACAACAAAAAGGCCTGACCAGCAGTATCAGCTGGTCCTGACCTGCTCCAGGGACAGCAAGCAGCGGCTTGGGAGGACCTCAGTCCCTCCTGCCTGCACTGGGGCCCCCCAAGAATGTCAGGGGTGTCAGGGCCCCACTTAGCCAGCAGCATTTGTGAGGCCCCAGTCTACCCCAAGTGGATCCACCCGGCACCCACTAGGTGCTGGGCTCTGGGAGACCCTCTGAGGTGACAGTGACAGTGTGGTCGAAGGCCTGGCCTCGGGAGGCTTCGGTTGGTGAAAGGAGCAAGTAAATCAGCGCACTAGGACGTTTTGGGGAGTGGGGAGAGGTACAGACTGAACCGTGAGCAGTGAGAGGAGGAGGCTCCCGCTGCAAAGGCCAGGAAGGCCGCTGGAGCTGAGGTTACACGACGTGGCGGCAGAGGAAGTAGCAAGTTCAAAGGCCCTGGGGCAGGACAGAGGGATGTACGTGCTCAGCATCTGGGAGATGGGGGCCAGGGAGGGCTGGGCCGGGGGTGCCGCAGAAGATTCGAGTTCACTCTGGGGACTCTGCACGGGCGAGAGCGCCGGCCCGCCTGGGAAGCTCGGCCCGGCAGCCGTCTGGGGCAGATGGGGGAGAGCCGAGTCTGCCGCGGCCGCAGAGAGGACGAGGTGGGGCTCAGTGCCGAGTGCAGTCTGTGTGGACGTCTGAGCTGGGAGAACAGACTGGAGCCTGAGTTCCCTGTAGGACCCGCAGGCCAGTGGAGGCGAGGTTCTGGGGTCCCGGGGGGAGCGCAGAGCCGGGGCCTGGAGGTGAGGCAGAGGTGTGCAGAGGGCCCTCCTGGGGCTGGTGTGCAGGGTTGGGCCGGCCTGGGGAGCACAGGTGTGATGATCCTGAGGCCCCTGTGGGTGGCGGGCCGGGAGCCCGGCGGTGCTGAGGGTCCTAGTGGACCCTGGGCGCCCTGAGGCTGCCCCGACGCAAGCGTGTGTCTGTGGGCCGGGGAGACGGGCCTTCTCGGGAGGAAGCAACCGCACCGCTGAGTCGGCGAGGGCCAGCCAGGCCTCCGGAAGGGTCCAGGGAGGGGCACCAGCCAGGTCCTCGGCCGTGTGGTCACAGTACGCCCCGGACGCGGCTGAGATGCGTCCGACCTTGTCGGTCAGACCCTAGGCCGCACCCCAAACAGCAGGAGATGCCAGAGGCAGAGGCCAGGACGGGGGCCCTGGTCTGCGACCTCCGAAACGCTCCCCTTAGCAAAGTGCCTGCCGATCAGCCCCGCCTTGACACCGGTGCTGGGGCCGGGACACACGAGGCTGCCACGTCTCCTGCCTCTCGGGGCCAGTGCTCACCCAAGCGGAAGGCCTGGGGACGGTGAAGGACACAGCAACAGTGACCCCGAGTCCCTGCCGGGGACCCCAGGCACCGACAGAGCCCCCTTGCCGCGCAGGGCCCCTGCTGTGCAGCCTCTGTGTTCTCTGTCTCGGCAGCACCGCCGGCTGCGGACAGGGGCTCACCGCCTTGGCATGTGCAAAGGCCCTGGGGCCTAGAGGTCCTGCTAGACACACTCACACCCTCAGCAGCTCAGGGAACGATTTAGTGGATGGTGAATCGTGTAAAATCACACCCAAGCACCTCTCGCGTCTCCCCAGTGCCGTCTCCCATGCTCCATAGAGCCTGGTGTGCTACCAGCCTGCACAGGAATCCAATCCCGGCCCAGCCTCGGTCCACACGGCACACGTGCACAGCTGAACACGCGCTCGCAGGACAGCTGACCCCACGCCAGTGGGACCCTTCACGGGAGTCTGGTGGGCGCGAGCCCTGTGTCCAGGGCCCTGGGCATCGTCCCGTCACTCCCTGCAGCTGCCTGCCCCGGGGGGTGGGGTTCTGCCACCAGCCCTGCGGCACACACAGAGAAGTAGCTTCAGGGAGTGCCCGGCCCCGGGTGGCCCCGCTGGACGTGAACCCAGGTGGCCTGCCCGGTGCCCGGCCCCCACTCGCACCCAGACCCAGCGCGTGCGGCACACACCCCAGCCGTGCCCATGCCGCGGCCTCCCGCAGCCTCACCCCTGCACGCTACCAGCCCCGCAGAGCGCACCCGCTCGCTGCGGGACGGAAAGGCCCAGCCGCGCGGCGGCCCCGGGACTGGCAGTAAACCTCAGCCGCTGGGAACACGGCTGGTCCTCCTCCAAGAACTAAGGCACTAAAACAAAGTCATAAACACAATTACACCGTCTCCTGCCATAAATTAGGACTTTATGAAGCGCTATGATCTATCCCCACTCATGCCCGGCTCCATGAGACGGCCCGGCCCCACGGGCCCTAACGAAAGGGTGATTTACAGACCCTTTTGTCGACGGCTTGCCGTGGGGAGGGGTCCCGAGCCCGGGGGAGTGAGGGGCCCGGTGCAGGCCACATGTGCGCTGGGCGGGGACACCCCCGCCTCCCCCATCCCCTCGGCCCCAGGGCTCCCCGGGGGCTGTGGAGCCAGGCGCTGGGCAACGTAACACCCGCCACATCCAGCGCCCCTGGCGCTGGCGAGGAAGGGAGGGGTCCCAGGCGTGTGGAGCCTAGTTCTCATGAGAGACACAAACACACTGGGTGTAGGGGAAGGGCAACAAGGGCTGCTCGGGGGCCTCGGGAGGGCGGCCCTCGGGTCGAGGAAGTTGGTGAGTCCTCGGGGTGCGAGGGGCTGGCGCAGGCAGCAGGAGCGTCCTGGACAGAGGTCGCCATGTCCGGGGACCAGCCCAGAGGCCTGGAGTGGAGTGAGCAGAGGGGGCCGTGCTGGGGCCCCAGCCGGGACTCGGCTTCTGGGGGTGAGGCGGCAGCCCAGGAGGGTGTGGGCCGGGCCAGGGCGTTGCGTAGATGCTGGTTGCAGGGGAAAGCTGGCTGGCAGGCTACTGCACATGTCCCAGCAAGAGAGCCTGGTGGCCTGGGCTGGGCTGGGCTGGGTGGGGGTCTTCCCGGCTCTGCCGACAGACACAATGCTGAGCGTGACGCAGGGGATCAGAGGCTCCTCCTGAGACAGGAACTGTGGAAGGAACAGGACGGGCCCGGAGAAGTGGAAAGGCCTAGACAGGGGCACAGGGCTCACGGTCTGCACGTGCGGGTGCGGGCGCCTGGCCGGAGCCTGGCGGGCTGCAGGCCCGGAGCACAGCGGGGCCACAGCTGTCACATGGGGTGGTCCCCCTCCTGGCAGTCAGTGGGGAGAGCTCTGGGCAGGCGCCTCCACTTGGTGGCTTCCCTCGGTGGACACGGGGCCCGGCATCACCTGCATGTGTCAGAGGGCATGGGGGCAAAGGTCACAGGTCCCTGTGACCCACCCCCCAAGCTCCCTGACCAGGCAACGGCTTTTCGGGTGAGGGCCAGGGGCCAAGCTTGGCAGTCTACGGGGACAGAGACCCAGAGGTCCTGGGGGTGGGGCAGCGGCCCCACGACCCTAGGATGTCGCCCCTCTCGGCCCTCCCTGCGACCAGCAGAGCCTGTGGTCCCGCTCGGTGTGTTGGGGGAATTCACTTCTCAGACCCGTGTCCCGCCCTGTGTGTGGGGTGGCTTTGGGTGGGACTTCGAGGGGCTTCTGGGGCCCCCGGACAGACAAAGTGGACTCCTGCCCTGAGCTCTCCCACCAGGGCTCCCTCCTGGCTGGGGGAAGGGACCCCTGCCCTGAGCCCCTCCCAGCCCTGCCCCAGCTGGGAGCCGGCCACACCCCTTCCCCAGGAAGTCCCCAGGGACTCGAGGCGCACTTGGACCCCAGCTGCAGCGCCGTCTGAGGGGCTCCCCAGTGGCAGGGCCAGAATGGGGGTGCATCAGGTCTGCAGCCAGGGTGGGATAGGGATGGGGCCCTGCGGGGGGGATGGGGCCCTGTGGGGGGGATGGGGGCCTTGCTGGGGGGATGGGGCTGCAGGAGGGATGGGCAGGGAAAAGGTGAAGGTGTACGGAGTCAGGACGCATGCCCTGAGACTTGGACCCCAGCTCCCCGAAGCCCACTTGGGTCCTGGGCCGTCTGCAAAGAGCAGAGCCCCCATGACCTTCGCCCTGGGACCCGACGTGCGGCTCTGGGGTGTCCGGGGAGGAGGTCCTGCCCCACCTGGAGACCCTGAGCCATGGTGACCCCAGGGCCGGGGGCTCCCTCCCCTCGAGCCCCAGGCCTTGGCGCCCCCCCACCCTCGGCTGCTCCCACCAGTGCACCCGGGCCATCAGCAGGTCCAGGGCTGGGATCAAGGCCAGGCAGGTTCTGCAAAACTTTCCCTTGAAAGACTCTTTTTCAAGATTTTCTTTTGGAAACAAATTCGCAACCACATCACACAGGGGCCCTGTCGCCGCGGGCTGGGCCGCCAGCGCCCAGGGCCCTCTTGCTGGTGCTACTCTGATCGCTTTCTCCTCCTGCGAGGGCCGCGTGCGGCGTCTGCGAGGTGGGGCGAGGAACAGGCCCCTTTGTCGGCCTCCCTCTGTCCGTCCCTGTCAGACTGCAAGGAAGGATGAGGTCTCAGATCCCCAAAACCCATCTGCCCCGGCGGCCCCGGGGCCCGAGCACGGCTGCCTTCCCCCAGGCACCCGCCTGGGACGCACCTCTGTGGCCCCTGGTGGCTCCCCCGGCCCGCTGAGCGCTCCTCACGCCTCGCCTTCCAACGCGTAAGCGGGACAGAGCACCTGTGCTCGAGGGGAGATGGAGCATGGGACAGGCCACCCCAGGGGCCATCTCGCTGAGAAGTGACAGAGTCAGGCCCCAGGCCAAACAGGAGCTAACTGCCCACACCTCAGCTGGGGCTGTCCGGAGCCCACGGGGCCGGGCGAACCAGGCCCCTGTCCAGGGGGGTTCCCGGGACCATCCGATGCCCCTCCCCCGAGCACCAGAATGTCTGACTCCATCGGCCATTGAGGGGCAGGGCCACCACAGGACCTGGGGGCTGGGCAGTGCAGGGCAAATCGGGTGCTCGGAGCCAGCAGCTGAGCCCAAGGTAGCCCTGGCGGTGGCAGGGGGGACACCAGGGCCAGCCACCGGGCTCAGGAGGGGGCTGGCAGTAGGGGGGCAGAGGACGGACCCCACCCCACGACCCGTGAGTCCTTCCCCGGGCTCCACTTTCGGGAGTAGGGGTCCTCCCTCTGCCCACCTGTCTTCACAAGTGCAGACACACACGGGGAGCCCGCGCACACACAGGCACGACCGAGGCCAGGGCGCAGCTCACATCTGCACGGACACTCGGGGTCGTGGGCCCGGGCACCTCCTGCCCCTCCCCCCAGGCTTCACCCCAGGCCCCGAGGCCACCTGCACACCTGGGTCCCCCACCTGACTCCCCTCTGCCCCTGTCTCTGCAGGTGACGCAGCTGGACCAGAGGCTGGCGCTCATCACGGACATGCTTCAGCAGCTGCTGGCTCTACACCACGGCGGCCCCCCAGGTGGCCGCCCCCCCAGCGGGGGTGGGGCTCAGGTGGTCCAGCCCGTCAGCCCCCAGCTCTTCCTGCCCGGCAACGCCCTGCCCACCTACGAGCAGCTGACTGTGCCCCGCAGGGGCCCCGAGGAGGCATCCTGATGGGGGCTTGGGGCCCCAGGCCTTTGAGGGAAGGCCCAGAGGAGCCCCATCCAGCCTGGCCCACCTCTCACCCAACAGGGGCACCCCTGGGTCACTGGCTCCTCCACCAAGGCCCAAGTGAGCAGCCCCGCCCTCGCAGGCCCCAGACCCCCCATGGCCATGCTGTCCTGACAGCCTGCTCTATGGAGCCACTGAGGCCGCCTCCCCCAGCCAGCGGGTACTTGAACTTGGCTGGGTTTGGGGGCCCGTCTGGGCTCTGAGACTGTACCATGGACCCCACATCACTCGTAGGGAGGTTGGGAGACAGTGGCCGGGCTCAGGCTGGACCCCCTGGGTCTGGGCATCCTAGGCACTTGGTCCATCCCACATAGGGCCATGAAACAGGTCAGGGGCATGTGTGCAGGTCCGCCCTGGCAGGCCCTGGGGGCTTCCTGAGAGGAGAAAAGGACAGTCTGGACAGGGTCTGTGGGTACCACACCCCCAGGCTTGAACCAGGACCCCTGCAGAGGGCAGGCGGGGCAGGGCAGGCCCAGCCCAGGCCAGCCGGAGGATGCCCAGGATGGAGGCCCCGGGCCTGGGCCCTGCTCCGCACTCTGCAGAGAGACTGGCTCCAAGGGGGAGAGGACCCCCAGGCCATAGCTTCCGGCAGGAGGAGCCAGCCCCCGCGGTCCCCGAGTGCTCCCCTGGGGGTGGAGCATCCCCCCTTTGGACCAGCTGCTTCTCCCAGCCACCCCGTGTGCGCCCCCGCCTCAGCGCCCCCGCAGGTCCGGTCAGCTAGCCAGAGGCACAGACCGGTCACCCCCCTGGCCGGCTGCCGGGCGTGGGGGAGCGCGAGGGCGTCACAGTCCCCGCCCAGGACGGGGGCTCCTCCTGAACATCACGTCTCACAGTAATCAGAATAACTTAAGGTGATTCAGAATCGGTGTTTTAATGGGTTTCACAGTATGATTTTGACTCTTAATTGTGACGCTTTTCCTAATAAACGTGGAGTCACGGAGCTGGTCTGGGCCCTACACTTGCCTGGACCCCTGTCCTCGGGGAGCACCCTCCCCCCGTCTCCCTGCCCCAGGGAAGGGGAAGAGGCCCGAGCCCCCAGCCCGCCGGCGGGAGGGTCCCTCCCAATGACCCACAAGCACCTTGAGGCCAGGCCATGACTGTCCCCACAGCCAGCACCAAGGTCAGCTCCGTCCACGCAAGCTGTGCAGAGGGCAGGAAACGTGGCCTGCCATCTGGGCCTTGCCCCTGTGCTGGAATGTTCTTCCCACCCTCACCTCCTTTGGTCCGTGGCCCAGCTCAGAGCCGCTCCTGCAGCGAGATCTCCCTGGAGGCAGCCCCCTCCAGGCCTCGTGACCCCATCAAGGGACGGGTGATGGGCAAGGTCACTGCCCCCAGACAAGTGCAGGGCTGGAGCTCAGGGCCCCGCCCTCCAGGCCCATGTCCCACACACCGGCTGCACTCTCGTCTCTTGGGCCACAGGGCTTGGTGTGGACAGGGCGGCACCCAGCCCTCCCCTGCCCCCCTACCTGTGGGCACCTGGGCCCCCCAGCTCCTCCCCTGCCCAGCTCTCTTCCCCTCCTGCCTGGTGGGCAGGACCCCTGCCCAGGGGGCTGCCAAATACAGACTCACGGTCTGTTTCGCCGGGAGGGGCCACCGAGGCTGCAGATCCTGTCAAAGGCCGAAGCCCAGCGTGGCGTGCCTCCTGGCACTGCGGGCCATTGTGGTCCCCAGGCTTGCCCCTGGGGCGGTTCTGGCCACCTGGCGTGGTCACAATGCGGTCACTGCCTGTCTCCCAGTAGTCCCTGAGAAAGGCAGGCACCTTGACAGGACCCAACTCTCAATCCAGGCCTGGCTGGAGCTGTGGGGACCAGCCACCTCAGGGGGACACTTGTCTGTCTCTCCCAGGCCAGACTGGCCCTGGACCAAGGGCCCACCAGCTCCACCATGGCAGTGGGGCATGTCCAGGCCCCCCTCCTTTTAAACTAGATCCCCATGGTGGGAGGGGCGAGCGGGGAAAAGCTGGGGCCCCTGCACAGACATGCCCACCCCGTCTCGGCCTTGGCTTCCCCATCAGTCACAGGGGGCCCCCTGGGCCCTTCCAGTGTCAAGCAGGCCAGGGGAGCCCCAGCAAGCCCTCACCCCGTCCCACAGGCACCCACGGCACTCTGTGTGGCCAGTCACCCTCGCAGAGTGGGGGACCAGTCAACCCTATGCACCTGTTCCTCCCTCCTCTGGGCCGACCGTGCCTTCTGCGCACACCCACGCTGCCGGGCCAGCAGGGCCCTGGAAGTAGCTGGAGGCCAGCGTCCCCACAGGCAGCCCGGATTTCTGAAGGAGGGGCAGCTTGGGCCCCTATGGGAAGGGAGTGCCCTGGGTCCCCGCTCTGCCGAGCCCCATTGGGTCAGTGCCCCCCCCGCAGGGGGCTCCCACTGTGGGGACTTGGTGTCTGGCCTAACCAGCACAGGCCGGGATGGGGGAGGGCAGGAGGGGCAGCGTAGGGCCGGGGACCTGCCCCCCACCCTGCACCCATAGGGGAGGAGCAGGAGCAACAATTACTGGAAAAGCAAAAGCTGTTGTTTCCTTGTTGGGTAAACATTCGTGGAAACCCCAGGAAGTGGCTGGCTAGAGAGCAGGCCCCTCTGCGGCCCCCCCGGCCCCCAGCACCCCAACCCCCGGCCGCTGGCACCCCGGCCAAGGCACCCCAGCCCCTGGCACCCCAGCCAAGGCACCCCAGCCCCCGGCCAAGGCACCCCAGCCCCTAGCCCCTGGCACCCCGGCCAAGGCAC
>NC_043710.1:1904306-1909580 GCF_006229205.1 Suricata suricatta
TCGGGCACCCGGCTCGCCTGGCAGGCGGGTCGTGCGCCGCTGCGTCCCGGGCGCACACACAGGGGCCATTCTTCCCAGCTCCGCGCAACCATATGGCAAATCCGCGTCGACACAGCAGCCCCCGCTCATTCAGGCGCAGAATGTCCCGCAACAGGGAACAATCACAACTCTGTTCGCGTCTATTATGGATGCGAAGGGGCGAGAAAAAAAAATCATTTAACTCCAAGAGATAGCCAGCTAATTACCAACCATATGTGAGCCCGGATTCAAAGCGATGCTGAGGAGTTCATTCTGAATCGGGGCGACTTTATTAGGTATAGAAGACAGATGTCCCGACAGCACACGCATCACAGAAAATCGTGTCAGGGAGTTCTTGAAATGTCCGGGAGAGCTCTTTAAATATTAAAGACTCAGCCTTGCTGATGGGCTGGGCCGGGGTCCTCTGGGAGCCCTGGGCCCAGCAGCGGGACTTAGCAGCAGTCACCGCGGCAGACGCGGCCCTGCCGGCCCGGGGAGCGGTCTGGCCTCCTCTGCCCCCTCCTCTGGATGTCTGAGGCCTGGTCTCAGGTGCTCTGGGCCCCCCCAGGGAAGTGCGAAGGGACTGGACTTGCCCCGATGGCCCATCAGAGGCCAAGGGCTGGCTCTATTGTTACAGTAAGCTCTTCCCAACCCCCACCCCCGGGAGCGAGAAGGAAGCGGCACTTGGGGTATCTGGGCTCCCCGCCGGCCAGAGCCCTGCCGGCCAGTGGGCACAGTAGGTCTTCCACTGGAGATGACTGACCGAGTGGATGAATGAATGGGTGAGCCCTGGCACACTACCCGGCCGTGGAAATGCCTTGGGGAGGGGTTGGGAGTGGGGACAATCGGGAAGGAAAATCCCCCTGGTTTCTTCACCAAGAAAATAGCCCCTGGTCATGAGCCTCCTTCTTTGAGGAAGGAAAGGAGAAAGCGCATTTGAGAGAGAGAGAGAGAGAGAGAGAGAGAGAGAGAGAGAGATCTTTCTCTGTTTTCCATGCAATGCAATTATGTTCCAGCTTTTCCTCCTTGTTCTTCTTTTAAGCCAAATGTCTGAATAAAAGGATTATTCCCCGACCCCCCCAGGGCCGTGGGGGCCACTGCTGGCTAGATTAGCCGCCCCCGTGGCTTCCGCATTTCTTCTGTGAAAGTAAGTGAGGTCAGCTGCCATTCAGTGTCGCAGCATATATATTTGAAAATTTAAATATTTGAATCAAAGGAAAAGGGGGGATTTGCATTTCTCGCCAACGCGACCGGCCCGTTCTGCGCACTCGGGACAATGGAGACGTTTCAGTCGGCATGAATTGTCTCCTCGCAGGAGGACTCTGGAGAAAGGCGGCCAGTGCTTTTACCTTTGTTTCTTCCGCTTTTGTTTTGTGTTGTGTTTTTCTTTCCTCTTACCCACTCCCATCCAGGGGGCTGTTTTCTGAAACTTGGTGGCTGACTTTGGTTTTGGAGGCATAAAGAAGCAAGAAACGTGCACATCTGAGGCCTCTCTGGCACAAAAGCAAAATTTAATTGAACATGGGCGGGCGGAGAAGGAGATACGGGGGCTCCCGGGCCGCGTCCAATGCGCTAATCAGCTGACTCCAGCTGGACTGGCCGCGGAGGCTAATGAAGCCCCCGGTGAGTCGGGGGGAGGGCCGGGCCCTGGTTCTCTGGGGCACCAACCCTCCCAGCCATCCGGCGAGACCCCAGGCCCCCGCGTCCCCAGTTAGCGGTGGGGGCTCACAGCCATCGGCCCTGCACACGGCTGTTTCATCTTGGCCTTGGAAGGTGGCCTTTTGGGGGACTCCCCCGTCTCATGACGTGTCCGTGGGTGTTGATGCTTCTACAGGGAACGGGCCAAGAGGCAGCGTAACGCCCTGGATCAGGAAAGGTGCGGGAGGGGGTGTGGGTGGGGTTTCTGCTGGGGGCAGGAGTGCAGCCCCTGCCCACCCTGGCCGCACGGGCCCCGACTTGTGTCGTCCCCTCTGCCCAGCTGGGGCGCGGTGGACGCCGGATCCATTAGTCCACTTGCCAGGTGACATACACACAGACCCCGAGGCCAGAGCCCGAGGGCCAGGCGGGGCCCCCAGGCCTCCCTCCTTGTGTGTGGCCGGCCGTCCTCCCCCTGTGTCCTCACGGGGCGTCCCTCCGTGCGTGTCTCTGTCCTGATCCCCTCTTCCCACCAGGACCCTGGTCCCACGGGATAAGGGCCCACCCCAGTGACCACATTTTAACTTAATTTCCTCTTTAAAGGCCCTCTCTCTAAGAAAGGTCTCATCCTGAGATACTGGCTGGTAAGACTCAAACACAGGATTCTGGGGGGACGCCTTCTGTGTGCAGCATTGGGCCTCCTGGCTCGAGACGCAGTGGGGGGCCTGGTTCCAGAGCCAGAGTGGGGGTCAGCCTGGTGACGCGGCCCGTGATCAGGGCAGCTCCGGGCACTCCTGCATTTCAGAGAGGCCGTGAGTGCCTTCTGGGGGCTGCCCCTCCTTTCAGGTCCCTCCCCCCTGCCCTGGACCCATATTCTTGAGGGTGCTGTTTGGCCATGCCATGGCCCCCCATGCACACTGAGAATTGGGGCCTGAGGCGGCTTTAGAACCCAGGCCTGGTCCCTGCGTGGCCGCGGGGCCAGGCCCGTGCCCAGGACTCACCGTCCTTGACTCTCTCTCTGCTTTTCCTCCCCTTTTTTCCGTGACCGCACTCCTGGTTTTTCTTCTCTTTCCCAAATCCACCCCTGCTATTCCTAGATCCAAGTAAAAGCCCAGTGGGGGTAGAGTTCACAGCTCCGCAAGTTGCCTGGGGCTGGAGCCCCAACATCAACGGCTCGCACCCCCCTCTGCTGCTCTGTGCTGCTGTGTGACCCACCCAGGGCTTTTTGACCTCTCTGAGCCTCGGCTAGCCTGTTTCATGGCCAGCAACATGCCGGCCTGTCCTACAGGCCGAGGGAGAAAGAGCTGATGAAAATGGCTGAAAAAACACTCCAGGCATTTAAAAAATGTCACGTAATTGCAAAATAGTCCTGACAACAACCATATACTCTGGAATTTCGCTGGAACCGAGGGCAGGCCGGAGTGGGGTGTGGCACGTGGTGGGCCTGCCCGGGCCTCTGTCCAAGCGGCGCTCGTTCCCAGGGGGTCCTGCGGCAGGAGCCCCCGCAGGGCTGGGGCTCCCCCACCGGCAGGGCCGGTGCGCAGCCTGGTGCTTTTTAGTTTTCAATTTCCAAAATGAGAATAGCCTGTGTTTTCCCTGATTGTGGAAACACAGGCTCCGTGTACAAAACCAATATGTGATCAATACAGACATGTCTAAGAAAGTGCATGCTCCTTCAGAGAGACACCCTCCCACTGGCAGAGACCCGGGAAGGAGGCAGTTCAGGGCTTGGCCCAGGTTTGGGGCCCACGTTCCCTCTTTAGGTCCCGAGCACACGTTTTAGTACATATTTCTAAGCGTTAGAGTAAATATAGGTATACACACATATTTTATTTTAATCTCAACATATTAACCGTGATGAGAGGCTTCAGAGACCCATACTATGAGCGTGGGAGACGAAGGGGCAGAAGAATTCCGGAGAAGGGCTTCCGAGCGGCCGGTGACCGTAGGAGACGGGCTTACGCCTCAGCCGCGGCGGAGAGGGCTGCATGCGTCCAGGGTCCAGGTTCGGGGCGACGCTGCTGTCGCCAAGGGGCGGCAGGGACAGGGAACAGGAGGAAACACAGGTGCTCCAAGGAAGGGCCCCGGAGTGCAGACCGAGCGAGCGGCAGCCTTGGGTCCCGGTGGCCGGCGAGCCGGGCGGGCTGCGGGTCCCAGGACGCCCTGCCCGGGTGGGGGGCTCCACTGACCAGGCTCTTCGTGGCTGGGTCCCAGGCGGATGGAAGTTTCTGGTTGATGACGCGGATGCAGGGGGCGGGACCAGCCCGTGTTTGTCTGGAGGGGGTATCACAACCCTGCTCGAACTGTTTCCTGGAAAGAAAATGAATGGAAGGCGTTATTTCCACACTGATAGGAAACGGTTTCCATCTCACGACCATGGAAACGTCCCCGGCGCATCCTGGCTGCGCTCGCCACCATCCGCCCTCCGCCGGGCCCGCATCCTGTTGGCAAAGACCGTTGGCCGGCAGGACAGGCACCGAGGGGGCCGAGCCCTCTGCCCCGGCCTGTCTGCAAGGCACCTTGTGGCGTCCCCCAGAGGCCAGACCCTGATCAGGTGAAGGGGGGGGGCTCCCCTGAGGAGTCAGGTGAATCAGGGAATCAGGTGCCCCGGGACGGGACGGGACGGTTTGGGGAGAGCCCAGGGGGTGTGGGTGGAGCAGGGCTGGAGGGAGGGGATGGGGGGGCCTCAGCGGCTCCGGGCCTCGCCCCCAGATCGGCCCTTTGCCTGAACAGGTTACAAAACTACAACAGCAAACCTGAGGAGCGAACGGGTCTCTTTTCTTCCTAACGGTGGCTCTGGCCTGAGCGACGCATCCAGTGACTGCTGGTCCAGAAACGGGCCTCCTCCTGGTCGGTGGGGCAAATTCCTCACCCACCGAAGCCTGGGTTTTCTAGGTTTGTGGTTAAAATACTAAAAGGTCGCAAAGGGCCCTTCCCCGTCATTCTGTCTTTCAGTCATTCTCTCACTCACTCGTTCATTCTGTCCTGACTTTCTCCCAAGCGCCAGTGCCCAGCCTCCCTGGGCTCGGTGCAGGCAGGCCCCGGGCGGGCTCTGGGCACAGAGCCGCCGGGGTGCGGAGCCGGGCAACCGAGGGATCTCGGGCCTGCACAGTGGGGCGCCCCGGAGGCCGGGCTGACCCCCAGGGGTTGTGTGGGGCCACGGCTGCCCCGTTCCTGGGTCCTGCCGGCCTTTTTCTGGGTTGAAACCCAGGGAGGGGCGTCTGTCACATTCCCGTTGCAGGAAGCCGTCCCAGGAGTCCCGGCTACACTGGAGTCCCGGCCCGCAGGGACTTACCAGGCCGCCCCCAACTGCCTCCTGCGGACTAGGGCCCTGAGGGGCAAGGGCCCTCCTTGAGAGGGGGGGGTCCCTGCTGCCGCCCCGCCTGCCCCTCCCCCTCCCCCGCAGCCCCCACGCCCCCGCTAGTCTGTTTGGAGAAGAGAGCGGACCAATTTGTTTTCATTCAGAATCACTTAAGATCCCATTTTGGAGAAATGAAAAGGGAAAAGCGCGCTTCCCGCGCCCGGCCCGCTGGGTGCCCGCTCGTGCCCGGCGGCGTGCTGGGGGGGCGCCCCTCCTCCTCCACCCGCGGCCCCCCTGCCCCTCCCGCCACCCCCGCCCCC
>NC_043710.1:1909680-1918734 GCF_006229205.1 Suricata suricatta
CCGGCCTGGCGCCTGGCACCCGGACGCTTGGGGCGGCCTGGACCGCTGTGGGTCTGCGCGGGAGGCAGGCTGGGCGCCTCGGAGACCCCCATGCCCAGGCCGGGTCCTGCCCCAACAGGCGGTGGAGACCCCGTGCTTGCCCCCATAATTGGCCCTCTGGGCCTTTTATTGCCCTGCCCACCTCCGGGGCAGGGTTTCCCGGGACTCTGCGAGGTCCTGTCCAGAGTCCTAGCAGGTGGGGTGGGTGGGCACGGCTGGGCGGGGACCAGGTGTGGGACATTTTACACTGCCAGCTGCCGAGGCTGGCCTCCTGGCCACCTGGACAAGGTTCTGGTATGTTCCCCCATGGTACTTAATGCCTCGAATATTTTTTTAAGTATTTATTTATTTTAGAGAGCGAGCGCAGGGGAGAGGGCAGAGGGAGAGAAGGAGAATCCCAAGCAGGCTCGCGCTCAGTGTGGAGCCTGACTCAGGCCTCGAATCCTTCCCCTGCAAGATCATGACCTGAGCTGATATCAAAAGTCGGAGCTTAACTGGCAGAGCCCCCCAGGCGCCCCCGCGCCCCGAA
The DNA here is from genome assembly GCF_006229205.1 of Suricata suricatta. Taxonomy (NCBI): domain Eukaryota; kingdom Metazoa; phylum Chordata; class Mammalia; order Carnivora; family Herpestidae; genus Suricata; species Suricata suricatta. The sequence continues at coordinate 1,910,249 of NC_043710.1, forward strand.
TCCCCGATAGTGGTGACTGACAGTGTTTTCCCCGCCTCAAAGTTGGGAGCAATCCTTCGTGATGACTCGTTGCTCGCAACGTTGGTGACCTGCGGTCCAGTGACAAGTCAGTGCCCATAATCTTGCTTTCCTTGCCCTGACCAAGCCCTCAGGACCGCTGAGTGTGTGTGAGGGTGCCTGAGGGGCGTGCCCAGTGGGCGCCGGGAGGAGGGTGGACAGGAGCCCTGCAGACGATGCGCGGGCGGGTCGCTTGGTGCTCCTTGGAGTCTCTTGCAGTTTTGATGGTTTTGCTCAGACTCTGGTACCCCAAAGGCCTGGGGGTGGGGTGAGGCCCCGAGGATGCTGCGTGGCCGTCTCTGGCCTCGGTTTCCCTGGGCGGACAAGCAGGAGTCTTGGTGATCTGTGAGGGGTGCCGTCTGTGACTACGCTCTCTCCTTCCGCACCTGCTCCCAGCGAATGGGGGGAGCCCCTGGCCAAGCCCGCCAGTAAAGCCGTGATCTGGGGGACCCTCCCAGGCCTCCCTTCAGCAGCGGCCAGAAGGCCCTTAACCCCGGGGTCAGATACAGGCTTCTTCAGGCTTTCCCCTGGGACGCCAGTCCCACCAAGAAGAGCTTAGAGCTGGGCAGCCAGTAACACTGTAGAGGGAATTAGTTGGCCAACACATTTTCTTGGCAACTGGGGGCCCAGGGGCCCGTGTTTAACCACTGAGTCTCTTAGATGGGGGTGGGGCAGGCCGACCGGGAGGGTGTGGGCGCAGAAGCCCCCTGTGGCTCAGCCCTGGCAGGGGCGGGGCTCTGGAGGACGTCTGCCCTGAGGGACGGGGCTCCGTTGCTGGCCGTGCAACCGACTGACCCTCCTCGTCTCTGGGCGGCACAGGGTGGGGGGCCAAGTGCCTGGAGGGGGCCCGGGGGGGCCTGGGGGGCGTTTCTCCACCTGGGTCTTGCATTTTGGCCGTGGAAATGGGTGAGAATAACCCAGGGGTGCAGGAGGTGTGCTGCCCAGGACGCGGTGGCACCTGGCCTCCGGCCTTCTTTGGAAGCTCGAACAAGGTTCACCAGACAAGGTGGGTGATGCTGGGCACAGCGGAGTCCAGGGGGTCACCACGATGGTGAGTAGGGGCCTCGCGCTCGGCGCCTCGTTCGCCCCGACCCCCGGGAGTGTATCCGAGGGGTAGGCCTGCCGGCGTGGGAAGCGGGTTCTGGGGGCGGCTCCAGGCGTGGCTCCCGATGGCCGCTCCATTCTCCAGGGTCAGGTCTGAGCCATCGGCAGAGCTGGAGCCGGCACTGGGCGTGGTGCATGGCCACGGCTCTCTCCTCTTGTCCTCAGGAGCCCCGGGGCCCAGCCGAGCTGGTGTCCTGCCAGCCGGCAGCTCCTAGACAATCGCCCAAGGACCCTCTCTGCTATGTCATGCAACCCCCTCCCCCAAACCTGCCGAGGGGGCGCTGCCATCTGTAGGGAACACGGAAGCAATGGTCGCCAAGAGCTACGAGGGGAAGCCCAGGCCCTCGTCCTAAAGGTGGGCCCTTCAGGAAGGCTTGGTGGAGGAGGGGCCGCAGACCCTGGGCTGTGTCGAGTGGGTAGGAGTTTGGTAAATGGAGAAGGGCGGCGGTGGATGGAGGGGGAGAACTGGCCTGAGGACCGGCCTCCCCCCACCCCGCCCTGCTTACCAGTCCGTCGCTTCCCGCAGGGGGGGAGCCGATTCAGGCCTCCCAGCTACGGAGCGCTCTTTTCAGCGGGACCAGCCGGGCAGAAGGGTTGAGTGACAGGCAACTCGTGGCCCTGCCTCTGCGGAGCAGGACTGTCTCTGGGCCGAGTCTTGGCCGGGACTGGAGGCCGGCCCCGGGGGTGTGCTGGAGCACGGGTCCGGGCCGTGGAGCCAGAGAGCCCGCAGCCCGGCCCGGCTGCCCAGGAGGGCAGACGGCACGGGGCCGCTGGCTCGCTCCCTTCCTGGCCCACGCGTGGCCACCGGACAGAGGACGCGGCTGCCGGAGGAGACCCTGAGCTGGAAGAGATGACCTGCCTCTCCTCGGGGCCGCTGGGCCCCGGGCCGCCCCCACATGCAGGGGCCGGGGCGGGGGCGGGGGGAGGCGATGGGACAGGGAGTCCTGCAGTGGTGGCGGGCGCAGGGGTGAGTGCCTTCGCTCCGTGATGCAGCTGTGGGTCCAGAGCTGCCTAGAGGCCCACGTGTGACAGAGGCACAGGGACTCTGGCTCCGGGGGGCAGGCCGGCCCCGGCTCCCGCTGCTCGGCCCTTCTCCTTCCAGGCCACCTCTTCCCGCTGCCCATCCACCGGGGACCCCTCGGCAGGGTGAGGGCGAGGGCGAGGGGTGGGCCTGGGGGGTCAGACACACCCGTGCCGCCCGGCTCTCCGCACCTATGCAGAAACGTGGGCGGGTGGCGTGTCCTGGCCTCAGGCTCCTCATCTATAAAATGGGGGCAGTAAGACTTGCCTGGTGTGTTGGGCCCGGGGAAGGACTGTGTCTTTTTAGTGCTCAGCTTGGAGGGGCCCTGGGTCCCCTCTGGGCTGCCTGCTCCACGTGAGGCCCTAGAGGCACCCACCTGCCCTCACACCTATCCTGGGACCCTGTGTCCCCGGCCGTGGCCCCTGAGCAGGCAGCGTGAGCGGCCCAGGTGGGGGAGGCGGCCGCCAGGTCGGGCCAGGCGGGCCCCGGCACAGGCTGAATGGCGCTCTGTCCTGCCGCTGGCATTCGGTTTCCTGGAGCTGGTGCCGCTGCAGGTGGATTCTGCGAGGCCGGGTGACCTTGAAGCCTGGAGCCCGGTGTCTCTGAGCCAGGAGGGGGCTGGTGGGGGGTAAACAATGAGGCCTGTTCTCAGGGGAGCAGGGGGAGCGCAATCTGCCCGCGCCCCCAGGCCCCGAGGGCTGCTGGCAGTGAGAGGGGCTGCCAGGGCGGTGGTGCCAGGCCTTGGCAGGGCCGGAGGGAGGCCGGGCCAGCCGGGCGCCGGGTAACCGAAGCAGCCTGGGTGCCCGCGGGGTTTTGTGGCGCGTTTTCGGGGCCTGGCGCTGCCCGCCTCACCTTGAGCTGGCGGCGGCGGAGGAGAGGGGCGTGTTGGGCGCCGGGCGCTGTGACGGGCCGCCTGCTGGCCTCTGGCTTCCCTGTGGCAGCTGGAGGTCCGCGGGGGGTGAGGGCCGGCCTGGCTCTTTCTCGCTCACTTTGTGGGAGGTGGGGGTGCTCCCGCAGTGAGGAGGCTCGGGCCGCCTGGCGGTAAAGAGCGGGGTTTGGACGAGTCAGGACGGGGGCGCCTGCTCGCCTGTGCCCAAGCCCCCGGGCCTTGCCGCCGTCGCGGTCCGAAGTGTCGTGTGCTCGCGGGGCATCCCACCCAGATGCCCCAGAGCGTGCGCCCGCCGGGCCGCCTGCGGAAGGGCCAGAGTCTCGAGCTGCTGCCGCTCCCTGTGAACCCGAGGCGTCTTTTTGGGGCGCCCGGGGCACTAGGAACAGAGCCGGGGCTGGGCGTGCCGCGCGGGGGGCGATCCCGGCTCCCGCGGGGTGGGTGGGTGCGGGTGCCCCCCCCCCTCGTGCCCTTCGGCGGGGCACAGATGTGGTGAAGGCGGGTCGGCGTCCCGGGGGCCACACAGCGGAAGGGCGTCTGCTCTGCGGCCTCTCAGCAGGAAGGGGAAACGGGGGCGGTGGGGGGAGGGCTGTCCCTTTCCAGACTGTGGACTTGGGGTTTTTGGAGCGTGTGTCTGTCCTTACCTTGAGAAGAGGGTCAGAGGGAAAAGAGTGGGCTCTAGAAGCCCCTGGCGGGGCCTCCGGGGACGTGGGCCTGAAACGTCACCACAGAACATTCAGGAAGCACCTAGCGTGCGGCCTCCCTCACGCCGATGCAAGTCTGAAGGACAGGACGCGGTCTCCCCCACCTTTCACGGATGGGGAAACTGAGGCACAGGCGCTGTGCTCCTGGCCCGAGTTCAGAGGCTGCAGAAGCTCTGACCCCGTTTCCCCAGTGCTGGACGGCGGTTTCAGCCTCAGTTTACCTTTTTGTAAGTGGTGGTTCTCAGGGGCTGTGACGTCTCGGAGGTCTGTCCCGAGGGTGGGGGGAGGCAGCCGCACCCCACAGACCTGTCCCTGAGCAGGGCTGTTTGGGATTGGCCTTCGGTCCAGAGAGCGGCCCGGCGGCCTCCGCTGAGTGGTCGGTGGGGCAGGCGCCCCGGGGCCGGCCGGTCAAGTGGAAGACCCGAGCCGATTGTCGCGGCCTCTTCCCCTCCGAAGGCCTTTTGACGCTGCCCTGCAGACGGGAGAGGGGATTTGATTAAGACCCTTTGAAATTACTTAATGACATTACCCACCGTCCCAACGGCCCCTTCAGAAGCCTTTCCCGCCGGGCCCCACCCCCCCACTCCAGGACGACCCTTCTCCCCACGGCCCCCCGGGCCCCAGCCCGTCATCCGTCAGGGTCTCTGCCTCTCCTCCCCCTCAAGGGCCTGGGGCAGCCCTACCCCGGCCTGTCACCCCCATTGTCCTCGGCGGAGGGGCTGCGGCCCCGCCTGCTCAGGAGTGGGCAGAGGGCTCCCTGCGCGCCTGCCCCAGGCCCTCCGGCTGGTCCCCTGGCCTCCTGGGTGTCCCGCGAGTAGCCACCCCAGGCTTTAGACACCCGGGCGTCTGGCCTTGTTGTGAGGGCCTGCTCCTCCCTGGACTGGTCCCGAAGGACCGGATGGAGGGTCACAGGTGCCTAGTGCTGGGCCAGGCGCTGCCCGGCAGCCAACCTGTTCACCGCTGATTGGCTGTGGAGACGTCCGACCAGGGACGGTTCTGCGTTACTGCGGTCCCCCGTCTGCCAGTCACGGGCACGCGCCTCCCTGAGCTCGGCGAGTGCCCGGTCGTGAGGCTGCCGTGGCTGGTGTCCGGCCGGCAGCCCCGTGGGGCTGGGCCCGCACGCTGGGTGCCTTGTCCAAGGATGCCCGGGGAGAGTGGCCGAGCTAGGATGGGAGCGAGAGGGTCCCTGGCTTCCAGCTCTAGTTTTTCTATATGCCACAGCTTTCCCTCACATACCCGGGGAATGTGTGTGCGTGTGTGTGTCTGCGTGTGTGTGTGTGTGTGTCTGTGTGTGTGTGTGTTTTGGGGGTGGGGGGAAGAGATAAAAGTAAGAAATAACCAAAATGAATTCAGTAGGGTTTGCACGACTGAATCAGTGGTCAGGCTTGGAACAGTTTTTTGAGGACCTGTGGGGGAGCCTGGGATGTACTTGTGTGGCAGGAGCAATGGCAGCCTTGTTGGAACCAGTGGGCAGCCTTGTGGGAGCACCAGGCACTTGGCTGCTGGGCGGGTGTTCGGCTTCCCAGCTTCTGGGCCCATGTGGGCCAGCAGAGGGGCTCTGCTCAAATCGCACACAAACTAGGACTTTTCTACAGCTTTTTTTGGGGATCGGGTCTCTCTGGTCTTGCATCTCATCTGAGAAGGTCAGCTCCTGCGTTAGCCAGTCCATCCCCCGCTGCCCTCGTGTACCCTCGCCTGGCCACAGACTTTGCTGCCACCGAAGTGCTCTCTTCTCTGAGGCTTTTCCAGTGCAGATTCACACAAACGGGGCCACGTTGGGCCGGCTGAGCCCTGGGCATGGGTTTCCCCAGCCACCCCACGAGGGGAGGACCCGTGTGCCCTGAGGCTTCTCCCATCGAAGTGTCCCCCTCCCCCAGTATGCTCGGTGCTCCCCCAGCACCCCCAGGGTGGTGCTCCCTCATGGTGCGGAGGGGGCCCCCCCAGCACAGGCTGTGCTCCCCCCAGGAAGGCGGGGCCGTCGGCACGACTGACCCAAGCAGCTGCCCGTTTCCCCCCACTACCCTGACGGGGCCCAGAGCCCACTCGCTTCCTGCAGACTAGGGACCAGGGGCTGTTTCACGAGCCGGGGAGGGAGGGGGCTGGGAGGGGAGGCCATGGTGTGGGGTTGGAAGCTGTGGGCAGGTGGGGGTCCTGGACATTGTGGTGTCCACACAACAGGCTTTCAACTCAGTCTCGACACCCCCTGCCCGCAGCCTGTGTCCACAGGCAGGAAGCAGCGGGGGGCCCGGCTCCGACAGACATGGGGGAGGCCTCCTCAGGTGAGGGGCCCCCGCCCAGGCCCGGGGGAGCCCTGAGCCTGGGGGCAGGAGGGGTGTAGCTCAGTCTGCAGGGCGGGCTCGGTGACCGAGGCTGGGAGTGGAGACCCGGACGTTGAGAGGAAGGCAGGGGTCTGAGCCTCCTCTGGTGTCCCGGAGGTCCACGGCGGGGGGGTCCCTCTCTCCAGCTTCTGCCTCACTGAGGTGCCTGGGGTGCTGGGGACTGTTGGAGGGGGTGAGGATGTGGGGGCCTCAAGCACCCCCAGAACCCCTGGGGCCTCACGGGGGTGCTGGCGGGAGGGCCGAATGGCCGAATCAGGCCCCGGAGGTCATGGAGGACGAGCCGAGAGAGAAGGAGCCTGGGTTAAGAGTGGACCCTTCCCTCTTGCCACACAACTGTCACTTGAGGAGTGGGCAGGGAAAGGCGGTGCCCTGACTTCAGGGACCTTGGGACAGGGCAGGGTGGCGGCCCCTGCTCTGGTGTTAGAGAGCTTCTTCAGGCCCCACCCGCGGCCCGGGGCCAGCTTGCTGGGCTGGAGGCCCCCCGCCCCCCACTGGAGCAGGTCGCCTGCCTGTGGGCCCCGTGCTGCCTACCTGCCAAGACTCGCTGCATGGTGGGGGGGAAGGGGCCCAGGGGGGGGCTCCGGCTCCCAGCCTGCCCCTGCCCCGGGCCCTGGGAGCTCACAGGTCAGTGGGGACCAAGGCTCTGGTCCAGCTCTGTAGACAAGCACATTCCAGGCACAGCCGCAGGGGCCCCTCATGCCTCAGGGGCCAAGGGCGGGGCCAGGACCGAGAGGGGCACAGGCGGAGGATGGGGAGACAGGGGGGCCCTTTCAGACCCCCAGGTGCCACTGGGGTCCAGGGCCCAGAGGTGGTCCCAGCACAAAACCAGGATGCTGGAGGAGGTAGGTGTCGGTGAGCTAGGACACGCCCCCAAACAAGAGACCGTCTCTCCAGGTGACCCAGCAGGTCCCCGGTGGAGGGGTTGCTGGCTTGGGGTTGTGTGTGGGGCCGTCCCAGGAGCCCTAGCCACATCTGCCTCCCACCACCATCCCGTCCCCAGCTGGCTGGCCACGTGTCACAACACCTGCTGACCCTCTCTTCCGGGGCACAGGGCGGGGGGCTCCCCGGAAGGCACGGCCTGGTGGAGCCCCACCCACGCCCGCATGTGTCTGCAGCCTCCTCCCAAACCCTCACTCTATCCCTTGATTTAACCGGGATGTCCTGGGGTCCGGCCTCCCCTGTGCTCTCAAAGCCCCAGCAAAGCCTCTACTCCAGGGGCACGCCGGTGGGCACGGCTCCTGACCCCAGCCCGATGGGGGTGCTGTGCCCACTGGCAGCTCCGGGCCAACCCAGGGGTGAGTAGGGGTTGGCTTGGGCACTGGACGGGAGCGGCCAGGAGGATGCTCAGGGGGTCCTGCGGGCCTGGCAGGAAGGGGGCGTCCAGGAGGTCGAGCCCAGCCCCCAGGCATCTCCCAGGCTGTTTGGCTGCCATTATTAGGCGCCGACTGTGTGCCAGATGTGGGCCCAGACCCTACACATCTTAGCTCCATCAGCCCCTCCCCCACTCTCTTGAGGGGCACCTTTATGGTTCCCATTTCACAGACACGCGGTGGCAGGTGTGAGGGCCTGGCTGGCTGCTCCTCTCCCAGCCCCCGCCCCCAGACCAGGCGACCCTCGGGTGGGTCCCCCGCGGGGCCTCGGAGCCCGGCGCCCGTGAGGTGCCATCCACCGGGCTCCAGGGGGCACACCCCTGGGGGGGAGGGGACCCGGGGGGGCGGGAGCAGGCGGGGCCCCCTGGCAGATGCTCCCAGCACCCATCGGACACTGAGGGGCTCAATAAGGGGGCCCAATTTGGAGACAAAGGCCGGGAGCTGCGGACAAATATTTGCGGGTATTGTGGGCGGCGAGAGCCGGGCAGCCGCGCACGAGGCCCACAAAGGGGTGGGGGAGGGGCCGCCGGTGGGCCTGGGCTGCACATGCCATCGTTGCCCGGGCGACGGCCTCTCCCGGAGAGGTCTGCTGGGCCATTGTCCAGGGCACACAGGACGTGTCACACACCAGATGGCCGTGTGCTGTCTAAGTCAGTTATCGGGGGACAGAGTGAAGGAATGCGGTCCGCACGGCAGGCCGGGGCGCCATCTGTTCCCTGAGATCGCGGGCACCGGGCGGGCATTGAGCGCCCGGCTGGCCGGGCCCAGCCTCCACTGCGGGCTTTAATTAGCTAATTCCATAATTGGGCTTTATTTCAGGTAAATTGCATTTCACACCCGAGAGGGCCGCAATGGCCCGTCCAGGAGTGAGCACTTTGTGCTCAGTCGATAATACGGAAAACAAAGCCGGGCTGGGTGCAGGGGCCTTGCCCTGCCCAGATGGGCGGCCCCGCTGCGGTGCACTGAGGGCTGGGGGCTGGGGGGCCGGGATGCTGGGGCCAGGGT
>NC_043710.1:1918834-1931195 GCF_006229205.1 Suricata suricatta
ATTGTGAGGCCGGCGACACAATGGGCGGCCTGAGGAGGCACCTGCTCGCCTGAAAGGCCCATAAATCGTCGCCGCGTCCAGCTGCCTTCCCGCCCCTCCCCGCGGACCCCGCGAGCAGAGCGGCTGCGACCGTAGGGGAGGCTCCGCCTGCCGCCCCGAGTCCGGTCCTCCCGGTCCGCCCGGCACCGCTGCGCGCCCTCGGGCCCCTCCGTAGAGGCTTGCGCCCCCGGGCTGCCGGCCCCTTAGGTAGCCAGTACCCTCCAGCCCCGACCCTCCGGCAGGCACCCAGCAGGTGGCTTCTGGCCCGCCCCGCCTCAGGGTGCTTGCTCTGGCTGCCTTTGAACCAAATCCTTGAACTTTTTAACCCCAGCCATCATTACAGTTGGAAGCCTTGGGAGCCCCGGAGAGTACCTTCTGGGGAGCACCAGGCTCCTCGCTGTCCCCCCCCCAACTTCTGCGGCTGCAGTGTTCAGCTCCATTTTGCCAAATAAGGCCCAGCCCCGTTGGGGACCTACCATCCCTTAAATGCTGACACTCTCCCTGTGCCTGCGGCTCCCGGCACCCAGTCCTGGGGGCCAGGCCCTAGGCCCCCTACACCTCCCCACCACCCCCTTCAGAGCTGGGGACCCTGACTCCACAGCTCCTACCTCCTGAGGCCTGCATGTGCCCCGACGGCCACTTGTAGCCTGCGGTCACCTCCGTGGACCCCGTGGTCGGGGGATGGGGGCTTTGACCACCACTTCCTCCACCTAATCTGATGCAGCCTCGTGTCCCCAGATGTTGGGTTCTTTATCTTTGGTGGCTGCAAGTCTCTTTCCTTTGGAAAGAGGAACCAGGGGCAGAGGTAGGCAGAAAGGAGTCAAGGGTGACTAGGAGTGCACCCAGATGGAAGGCTCACTTGGGGCACAGTCCGCAGTCGGGAGGCAGGGCCAACCTCTGGCGGTCCCCAGAGATGAGCTTCCACCTGCCTGGGGGGGGGAAGGGCTGGGGGAGGTGTGACTCCAGGCTGCGGCCAAGGCCGGCGTCCACCTTCATGGCAGCACCCCCCCCCCCCGACCCCGGGCGGGACTGGCACTGCCCCCTCCCTCTCCACGGAGGGGGCTGGGCGCGGGCTCCCCAGCAGCTCTTGGCACCACTTCGATCCTGGCGAGCAGATCCAGCCGGTCTTCCTTCCAGGAAAAGGTGCGCACTCAGCTTCCGGGTCCTTGGCAAAGCCAGCCGCGTGCCGCTGGCAGCCAAGGAGTGTGCGCCCTCCGCCCTGGGGTGGCTGGTGAGGTGGCTCAGGGTGCCAGGTGGAGGGGAGGGGCTCGTGCCTGCGCCTGCCCTGCCGCACGTCAGGGTCAGGTTGCTGGCTCTGGGCATTTCCATCACCTGATGCCAGCCCCGCCTGGCCCACCCTCCCTTCCCCACCCCCTCCCTTCTCCATGACATGTTAGAAGAATGTTTTTCCATTTCCTTTGATGTCTTTTACAAGCTGCATCTCATTTCCTGCTTGGGCATCTCTGACCTCGAGTGACTTCTAGCAGCCCGACTGCTGCTTGGCCGTGGCTCCGGCCGCCCGGCCCGCTGGCCCCCTTCCCCTGCGCAGCCGCCCGCCCAGGCTCCCTCCCTCCCACCTTCCCCACCTGCTCCCAGAGCCTCCAGAACCCAGCCCGGGTCCCTGGGACGCCTGTCCTTCCCCAGAAACTCACGCACATCTGCTTCCCTGAGACCCACGTGCCTCATTTTGCTGATGTCCCTTCCTTTGGGACACCTGCTTCTGCCTCCTCCCTCCGGGGGCAGGGGGGGAGAGGGGGGCGCGGAGAGCTGGGCCTCGAGGCCTGAGAGCCTGAGAGCTGGCAGGCGGGCCCAGAGGTGTTCCCAGAGGGGCTCCATGAGCCCCCCCCAAAGCTGCAGGTGACAACTGACAATGAATAGTCAGAGCTGCCCAGAGAAAAACAAAACAAGAAACAAACAAACAAAACTGAAGTAGGCACCGCCCCCTCCCTGCGGCCCCCTCCCTGCGGCCCCCCTCCCTCCTCCCGCCCCCTCCCTGCCACCCCCTCCCTCCTTCCCTCCTCCCTCCCTCCCCTCCTCCTCCCTCCCTCCTTCCCACTTTCCCTCCGTCCCCCCACACTCCTTCCCTCCTTCTCTACCTCTTTCCCTCCCTTCCTTCCCCCTCCCTCTCCCCCTTCTCCCCTTCCCTCCCTCCTTGTTCAGGCACATGGCTCTGGACTCAAAGCACCATCGGAACAAATGAGAATATTTTTCAGGTCGGGCTAGGAACCGGGTGCTGTCACACAGGTCACCGCCCCTGCCCCTCTGGGGTGCGGCAGGCCAGTGAGGGGCTTCCCGGCACGGGGGAGATGGCTGCGGGAAGTCTGTGCAAGGAAACAGAGGAGACAGACACTTGCCTTTGTCTCAGCTCGCGGCTAGACTCCCACAGGGACCAGAGCCAGGCACCCTGGGGCTCAGCCGCTGAGGCCCCGCCTGCTGGGAGCCCTCCCGGGGAGATGGGCACCTGGCCCACTGAGCCTCAATCCCTGGACTGCAGGTGACAGGTGGACTCACTCGGGCCTCTGCAGTGCTGTCTCTGCGGCCACTAGTTCTCGGGACCAGATGAGGACCGGCCCATGTGACCTCAAGGTGAAAACACCCGAGCTGGGAGCTGCGCGATGCGGGGGGCTCCCTCCCATGAGAGGGGCCGCTGGTCTCCAAGCCGGGGTCCGGGAGGCCATGGGGCAGGCTCAGCACCACAGCAGAGGGGCACAGATCCCAAACCCCCGTGGGCTTCATAGGCCCAAGGCACTTGGAGCTAGATAGGCCCTCAGGAGCCTCGTGCTTCTTTTCTAGAGGGGAAACTGAGGCTCAGAGCAAGAAGGGCACTGGTGTTTTGTTTTCTTCACCACGGAGGGCCCCACCCTAAGGAGAGACCAGCAAAGCGGGGGGGGGGGGGGGCCAGCATGAAAAGTAATCAGGAAGGCAGCCTGATGCCAGTCACGCCCCCGCCCCCACCCCCAGTGAGTTGGGCTGGGCCCCTGCCGTCCCCGAGGGGGTGCTTGTACAAGGTTGGCCCAGAGCCCCCGTGACCGGGCTCCTCCAGGCCCCCGATGCCGGCCCCGTGCCCCCAGGAGCTCCCCCAAGGAAGCAGCCCCAGGGACGGTCTGTGTCCACACAGGTCACCCTGCTGTGACCTGCTGTGCTCCTAGGGCAGCCGCCTGTCGGGTTTCCGTGGACGCGCTTCTGCTGTCTGCGCGAGGTGGTCGGCGTGATGCTCCGTTTTTATGACACGTGCAGTCATCAGAAATGAACCAATGGCTCAAAAGAGGTTCAGAAAAGCCGCCACATGGCGCGTGCCCAGAGGCCAGGGCCACCGTGGGACGGCCTCCAGCAGGCTGCCCGCCATGGGCCACAGGAGCAGCCAGAGGACGTGAGGCCCTCCCGGTGGTGGTGGCCGTCTAAAGTAGGACATCACTGGACGGGTCCCCTGCGCAGGGTCTCAGGACGCCGGGCAGGCATGAGGTCGGCAGTGGATCTGTGTCATTTTCAAACACGGCGCAGGGCCTTCCTTGGAAGCCAACACTGTTCTTCTGAAACAAGGGGACGGGCAGGCGACCCCCTTGAAGCTGGCGGGCGCCGTGCTGAGGGCGGGGACGGGACCAGGGCCGCCTGGTCCCCGTGGGTCCGCGCTGCTCGTGCAGGGACGAGGCCGCTCCCACAGCACGGGCGGTGTGCCCCTGGGGGGACACGGGGTCTGGGACCCCGCTGAAACAAGACAGAGTCAGGGGCTCCTGGCTGACTCGGTCGAAGAGCACAGAACACTTGATCTCAGGGTCATGAGTTCAAGCCCCACACTGGGTGTGGAGACCAGTAAATAAATAAACAAACAAAAACAATCAAAGCTGGAGGAAGGAAACAAGCGGGAGAGATTAGGAAAATGTGACTGATTATTAGCGCTGGCTGGCGAGCCCCGAGCTCACGGCCGTCCGGCCGGCTTTGGCCGTGCGCGTGAGCTCCCGTGAGAGTCTAAACCAGTGGGGCGCCCGGGGTGAGTGTCCGACTCTTGATTTCGGCTCCACCCCGCATGGGGCTGTGTGCGCCGACCGCACAGAGCGAGTCTCTCTCCCTCTCTCTCTTCCCCTCCCTCACTCACGCTCTCTCTCTATCTCAAAATAAACTTTTGTTATTTTTTAGTCAGGTAAAAAAATTTTTTTAACATTGATTCATTTTTGAGAGACAGAGCACAAGCAGGGGAGGGGCAGAGAGAGAGAGAGAACATGAGCAGGGGAGGGGCAGAGAGAGAGGGAGACACAGAATCCGAAGCGGCTCCAGGCTCCGAGCTGTCAGCACAGAGCCCGACGCGGGGCCTGACTCCACAAACTGTGAGATCGTGACCTGAGCTGAAGTTGGACGCTTCACCTACTGAGCCACCAGGGTGCCCCAATGAAGAACTTCTTTGAAAAATTGTAAATCAGCTACAAAGTGAATGAAAGAAAGAAATTATGTAACTGTGTGTGTGTGTTGTGTGTAAAATATAAACAAAGTATCTACAGGTGCCGGGTCATGAACACGATATTCACACAGACTGACGTCAACGTGCACACGCTCAAGGGAAGAAGGCGGCCAGGGCTTCTCGGGCCCTGGTGGGGGACCGTCTCAGGGGTCTTGGAGAGGAGGGGTCAGTGCTGTCGTGCTCCGACGCCTCAGCAGAACCCCACTCCCGATCCCAGGGAGTCCCGGCGATCTGTCCTCCTGCGCGTTGCTGAGAAGCCGTGCCAAGGAACACAGTGTTGTTTTCAGCTTCCGTGGTAACTTTTGTGAGTCCTCGTGAATCCTAGAGGAAAGCCGGCAGCACGTGCCGCGTTCGAGTGTGCCCCGGCGCCCCCAGGAAGTGTGAGGCGGCCAAGGGGGCCCCGAGCTCTCTGGAGCAGGGCGGGGGCGCCCGTCCTGGCACCCCGGGGCGCAGCCTGCCGGCTCAGCTGGATGACACAGAGGTGAGGACAGGTGCGGCCGGGCACCCTCCGAGCCCAGTGGCCACGCTGTGGGGAAGCCCAAGGGGGCCCGGGGAGAAGCCCCAGGAGAAGGCACGGAGACCCCCAGCTGACGGGGCGGTCCGCTAGGCGGGCATGGGAGCCGCCAGCCTGGAAGCCGACCGCCACCTCCCCACCCACACCCCATCAAACGGAGCCAAACTAACTACCTGCCGCACTTCCCAAATTCCTGACTCACGACGTCACAGCAAACAGACCGTTGTCTTGGAACACAAAGCCCTGGGGGAGGGTTCTCCTTGGCAGGAGGGGTGCAAGCAGGTGTTCCCAGTGCCCAGGAAGAGACGCCAGCACCCACCTGACCTCGCAGCGCCCGGGGCCAGAAGGTGCACCGCCCTGAGCCCGGGGCGACAGCTTACGACGGCAGAGACCAAGCAGACCCCGCTCAGGCCGCCGCTGCCTGTCTGCTTAGTGTTTCAGAGCCATAGTGTGTGTCTCCGCCACCCGGCCACTGCTGCGGGCTGACCCACCACCTCCGGGAGCTGTCAGCAGAAGCCACCGGCCTTCGTCGGCACGTGGACACGCGGCTCCAGCTGAGTCCGGGGCCGGTTCCCAGGTCTTGACATTGGTTCTCCCTCATCAAAGAAGAAAACCAAGAATTACTGGACACGTGTGTATGTCTGTGTACATGTCTGTGTGTCTGTCTGGGGCGGGACATGTGTGTGTCCCTGTCTGTCCATGTGTGTCTGTGTGTGCACGTATGTGTGCACATGTGTGTCTGTCCGTGTGTGTCTGTGTGCGTGCAAGTGTGTGTCTGTGTGTGTCCATCTGTCCCTGTGGTCCGTGTGTGCACATGTGTGTCTGTGTGTGTGTCCGTGCATGTGTCTCTGTCCATGTGTCTGTGTGTCCGTGTGTGCACGTGTATCTGTCCGTGTGGTCTGTGTGTGCACGCGCATGTGTGTGTCTGTGTGTGTCCGTGTGTGTCCCTGTCTGTCCATGTGTGTCCCTGTCTGTCCATGTGTGTCCGTGTGTGTCCATGTGTGTCCGTGGGTGTCCCTGTCTATCCGTGTGTGTCCATGTGTGCAGGTGTGCACGTGTGTGCAGGATGCATCCCCGGGGACACTCCTGGGCACACCCGATGGAAGGGGCAGGTTGGGAGGAAGGAGAGGCCGAGCTAAGTGTGGCTCAGACACACTTCTCAGCCCATCGCCCCACAGGCCCTGAAGCTGGGACGGCCCCTCAGGGTGGTCTGTTTGTGGCAAGGGGCGGGGCTGGGTCCCCTGCACCCCCGCCGCTGGAGGTGGGCCACCCCGGGAAGCGATGGTGACTGAGGCCCAGGCAGCTCCCTCCCGCTGAGAGCAAGCCCGGGAGAAAAGCCCACCCGAGCCCCGGGCAGCCGAGCCTCCTCCCGGAGCCCATGGACACCTAGTCCCACCACGTGCGTGTTCGGTCCACACTGCGGCTTATGGACGTGAGCCTTGCCTCCAGAGCCTGGGCCCCAGACCGTGGTCAGGGGGAGGGGCCGAGGTGGCTGCGTGGGGCTCATTCATTGGGAAGCCTGGTTTCAGCTCTGTCGTCCCAGGAAGGCTCAGGGTGACGAATCCCCACGGTGGGCATGGACACGCGGTCATCACGGGCACTGATGCAGCCAGCAGCAGGATCGCTGGCACACTCGCCACCAGAAAGGCACTGTCTGGTCCCACGGTCCTCCACTGCTCCATGCCACTTGTCCCCATGCAGCCCATCTGCCCGGTGCTCCCTCTCCCACCGACAGATACCTTTCCAAGCATGCTGACCATGGAACAGGTGAAGACCCAAACTCCCAGCCCTTAAATGAGACTCTGTGACCAAGCAGGCTCCCAGAGGACACTGAACACAGTCCCCAGAGAGGGTCTTCATAATCAGTAGACAGCCTGACGATGACACCAGGCCCTTGTGTCATTCCTGGAATCCTAAAACAGTGCATTGCAGTCTTCAAAGGAACCGTCTCTGTCAGCTTAGCGTACGTCACGCTGTGTAACAAACATCTCAGCCGCACATACCACCTGCAGAGAATCCCTCCTCAATGTGACCGTCCCGTCCCGGGGGGCTGTGGCGGGGCTGCACGTCCTCTTTTGGGGCCCCTACGGCCCCGCAGCATGTGCCACGCCAACCACACTGCACCGGCCAGAGCAAGTCACGTGGCCAAGGCTGCCGTCACCCTGCAGGAAAGCAGAATCGTCCACAAGGCAAGGCAGCAAGGGTCTGGACGAGAACGTAATCCACCAAACCCAGGCACGGCACCCTGCGGCACAGGGGTCGGTGGTTGTCAGGGTCCGGCCGGAAGGGAGGGAGGCACAGGAGGAGCACGGAGGATCGGCAGCAGGAGCCGGGTCCGTGTGACACCGAAGTGGTGGGTGCACGCCCTCTCGTGTTTGTCCAAACCCAGGCACGGCACCCGAGAGCGAAGGCATATGAAAACACAGACTCCAGTTAACAATGACACATACTTTGTTTTCTTTTAAAGAAACAGTGCTCTTGGGTTGCCAGGGGGGCTCAGTTGGTGAAGCGTCTGACTTCAGCTCAGGTCATGCTCTCACGGTTTGTGGGTTCGAGCACCGTGTCGGGCTCTGTGCCGACCGCTCGAGCCTGGAGCTGCTTGGGATTCTGCGTCTCCTCTCTCTGCCCTCCCCCAACTCTGTCTCCCTCCCTCTCTGCTCCTCCCACACTCACACACTCTCTCTCTCTCTCAAAAACAAATAAGTATTTAAAAAATTAAAAACAAACAAAAAGAAACTGAGCTCTCGAGCACGGGGCCAGACGGCCAGGGCGCTGAGGGGGCAGCGCTGAGCTGCATTATGGCTGGTGACCCCAGGCCCTTTGCTTTGCTTCTCTGAACCTGCCGCCCTTGCCTGTAACGGGAGCGCCATTGAGAAAACCAGACGCGCGTCCACAGGGCCCGGCTGAGACTGGGCGTCAGGGCAGGGCATGGCAAGAAGGGTCTTTCTCTCTGCTGCCCCGACTTTGGGAAGGCCCCCTCGGCTCTGAGAGTGACTCACATGCCCACTGACAGGAACCCGGAACCACAGAGGCCTCGCCCACCTGCTCTCCCCTCGGTCCACCAGCGAGCTCTCCGTGCCAGTCCAGAGCAGCCCCCCGCCCCCGCCCCTCTGGCCCAGGACTCCATCACCACCCCAGGCCTCCTCCGGGCCTTCGCCCTGGCTGTTCCCTCTGCCTGGAACTCGTCTCCCAGCTCATCCTCACGGCTGGTGCCCCTCAGCTGTGTGGAGCTCAGACATCACCGGCTGGGGGGCCCGAGGGGGCTTCCTGGCATGGCCTGCTTTAAACAGCGAGTGATGAATCGCAGGATTCCACTCCTGAAACCAATACTGCGCTGTGTGTTAACTAAGTAAAATTTAAATTTTAAAAAAAGAGAGAAGGAAAAATCAAGATTCTATTTTCCATTGCATAAAAAATAAAATAAAATTTATTGTTTAAAAAAAACCCCAGCAGCCCCTTGCCCTCTGCCCGGCTGGTGGTGCTCACCGCCTCCACTGTGGCTCACCGTCAGCCCCCCTGCAGCGGCAGCCCCGGCTGGGGACTCTGTCCCCTGCTGCCCCTGCCGTGGGGCTGGGGCCTGGAGCCCCGCAGCATGGGGGAGGGGCCTGGAGCGTCCCCCTCAGCTGGGACCCCGCCCAGACGCCCGGTGGCCCCTCACCAACCCCACTTCCCTCTCCACCGGGCAGCCTCGCCGTGCGGGTAAGGCCGGGCAGCCCGGGCCGTTGAGGCACAGCCCCGACTCTCGATTTCAGCTCAGCTCAGGGCCCCAGGGTCACTGGGTGTGGCACCTGCCTGAGATTCTTTTTCTCTCCCTCTGCCGCTCCCCCTCCATATTTATGTAGGCATGTATTTGTGCATGTATTTATGTAATAAAATAAAGTAAAATATTAAAATTGCCTTGGGGGCGCCTGAACGGCTTAGTCAGTTGAGTGACTGACTCCTGATTTCAGCTCATGTCAGGATCCCAGGGTCGTGAAGTGAAGCCTGCATCGGGCGTGGAGCCTACTTAAGATTCTCTCTCCCTCTCTCTCTCTCCTTCTGCCTTCTCCCTGCCCTCCATATATAAAAAATAAAATAAAATAAATATAATAATAAGCATAATATAATATAATATAACATGATATGATAAATTGCCGCAGCTCCCGTCACCCCGGGGCCCTCCACTGCTGTGGACTAACCCAACCTTTGACCCGAGCCTAGCAGACCCGGGAAGGCCCAGAAGATCAGAGGAAATGGACGGGGAGTGGGGAGCCCCAGCATGCACACCCCAAAAGGCACTCTTACGTTGGATAATGTCTGAACCACGGGTGGGCCCCACAGCCCGCCGCAGGCCAGGCCCGCCCGGGCCCCGGCGCCGGAAGAGACCCCACGGCCTCCTTCACGACCTCTGCCCTCCGCGGCCCCCAGCCCCCGCCCCAGCCGCCCCCGCCTGCAGCCTCCCTGAGGCTCACGTGCCCTGCCCGCTGCTGCCCAGTCAGCTTCCAGGTTAAGGCTCTGCGTCTGTCCCCCCGGCCTGGTCTGTAGGAAGCTGCCACGTGGCTTAGCCTCAAACACAGCCCGGCCCGCAGCACCGGCTCAGCCGGGACCAGTGGGAGCCCGCAGAAGACAAGCGTGCGAGCCCCCGATGGCGAGGGCCTGGCACCCCGCACCGTGTGCCTGCCCTCCAAGGACAGGTAGGACCGCGGGGCGGTCCCGAGTACCCCAGCCCTGCCCCACTCAGTGGCCTGGCCTCCCACAGCTAGCCCCGTGCCTCAGTTTCCTCCTTCGACAAATGGACAGCAGGGTGGGGCTGCATCGGCAGGGTATCGCTGAGGAAGACCCGAGGCCAGTGGTCAGGAATGTGGCTGTTAGGGTTACTATTATCACGGACCCCGGGGGACCTGAGCTCAGGCCCCGACCCCACACACATGCTGACCGCCGGCCCGCTCCCCGGGTGCTCTGGGCTTGGGCAGGGCCGGGGGTCCGGGGAGGAAAGGGCCTGTCCTGACCTGACAGCAGGGCACGCACTCCTGTGCTGCCTCAGGAGCACGGATGCCAACAGAGATTTGGGCCCGCCTGATGTCATTGTTTCCATAATGTCCTCATATGAGAATCACAGGGCACCAAAGGCAGGAAACTGAGGCCCACTGAGGGAAAGAAGGGCTAGTGGGGCCACGTGTGCCCAGGGTCACTCATGTGACTCACAATCCAATGCTCTTCCCCCCTGGAGGACAAGCTCCCAGTACCGCCGTATGACTGGGTGTCTTCTTGGTGCCCTGCCCTTGAGACGGCCAGAAGTGGGGGCGGGGTGGGGGTGGGGCCCCGCACAGAGCAGGGTAACAGGTCTCTGTAGGGGTCTGCTTGGGGGCTTCCAGGGGCCCCTCCCCAGCCAGGTCCGGTCGTGGGGGACAGTTTTTAATTCAGGTAGATTGGGGGGGCTCTCTGCCAGGTGCCCGGCCCAGCAGCCCCCATTCACGCCTCCTCCACCAGGCTGTGGGCACATGGCGGGGCGTGGGGGGTGGGGGGCAGGTGCCCTCCCCACAGGAGAGGTCTGAAGCCTGAAGTCCAGCCCCAGCAGGCCCGATTCTCAGGTGGCCATCAGACTGACGGCCGGCTGAAGGTCGCAGGACCCCCCTGCCCTTGGTGCCTGGGCACCTCCAAGGGACCTGTCCGGCCTCACCTCCCTCCTCCAGGCCCGTTTAGCCACTTGGGGGGAGGTCAATTACGAGTCTAGATGCATCTTCCAAATGGAAGGTTGGGCCCAGTCTTTGTCCCTGAGCGGCGGGGGCTGTCAGTGCTGCTCAAGCCCCAAAACGGTTGACTTAAATGCCCCACCGGTTGGGCTTCTCCAGGCCCAGGGCACCGGCGCAAATCCTGCTAGCCGCCGGTGGGCTGCTTTACGTCACCCTCTCCACTGTAAGCCATAATTTTCAGAGGTTTATAGGTCAGCTATAAAAAAATAAAATAAACCTCCTCTTTTCGGCTATAAGAGAGTACTTTGAAACCAGAAGGCTGGTGGGTGCGCGCGGGTGGATCCGACTCCGAGCTCCTCCAGGGCTGCAGCCCGCTCCTCCCCCCCCCCACCTGGCCCCAGGCGCCTCCCCCTCCCTTGCGCCCCCGCCCCCCCCCCACCGCAGGCCTTCAGGCTGCCCCTCCCCCACCGCTGGCGTGAATAGGCCAGCAACATGTCAGGGCTCCCCTGGCCCACGAAGCTGGGGACCCGGGAGCCGTTGGGGCTCCACCCCATGCTCTGGTCCCCCGAATGATCGCCGACGCCGCGGTAGTCAGGAGGGGGAATGGGCCGCGGCCCAACCCCGGCGAGTGCCCACCTGAGCCCAAAGCGGGCTCAGCCCAGCGAGGCTGGAGTGGGGTGGCTCCCTTGGAGCAATGGACACAGGAGAGTCTCCTCGAGACTCGAGTGTCTGCGGACAGCCACGCAGGCGAGGGGGGGAGGCCGAGGGAGGGCGGGGCCGCTCATCCCTAAGTTAGGGGCCTAGAGCAGGTGGTCTGGGGCCAGGCCGGCCAGAAGAGTCCCTCTCCTTTGGGAGTGGATGCCTAGCAAGTAGCCTGGTCGCCCCCTCTGTCCAGTGTCCTATCTCCCTAACTCGTGGGGGCGCCAGAGAAGAAAGGTGGGGGGCAGAGTACAAGGACACACGGAGCTGACTTGCAGCGGTTTTGGCCTCTTTATTTGGAACCCGGCAGATGAGGGTCCGGGGCAGTGGTGCGGGCGGCTCAGGAACCATGTTGACAGATTTGTCTTCAAGTTTAAAATAGTCATAATAAAAAGAGACAGAGAAAGCGCGGAGAGAACTGCTAGCTAGCTACAGCCTGTGAGCGACCCCTCCCCCCCAGAGTCCGCTATAAAAATAAATTTACATTTGTCGATAACCAGATGCGGGTGAGGTGCCTTTGGCGTAAGAATAACGCGCTATTGCGTGGCAGAGCGGCCCACGCCTCGATAAATAGAAAATATAAGTTAGTATAACTTTAAAAACTTTTTGTACAAATATACATGTTTTTTCTTTTTTCCTTTTTTTTTTCTTTTTTCATTTTTTTTGCACTGAGTTTCAGCAGAGATTAAACATTTTATATAAATGACTCTTAAAGCTTTACACCTTGGGACCAGTGTACTCCTCGTGCAGAATACATTTAGATATAAAAGACGTTATTAATACATTGCACAGTTTTTTTTTCTTTTTTAAATTTTAAACATAAAACCGAACGCTGCTCCGTGGCAGCTGCCGCCGGTTGCTGCTACATGGACGGTCCCAGCCGAGGCCCAGCGCTCCTGTCCTGTCCGCTGCCCAGCGGGTGCCCTCGGGGCTCTCCGGGCGCGAGGCTGCGGGAGAGAGGCTCGGTGAGCGACAGCGACGCCG
>NC_043710.1:1931295-1939755 GCF_006229205.1 Suricata suricatta
GCGCCCTCCTCTGCGCGGCGGGGCCCGGCGTCCGGCCAGTTCCGACTCGGCCCCCGGGGGCGCTCACCATAGGGCCTCCAGCGCCAGCTGACGGGGCTTGAACCCGCCGCGGGCGTCTAGTCTCTAGCGAGGCGGGGTCTTCGGCTGCCCCCGCGCGGCCTGCTGTGCCCGGGGCTTGAGTCCCTGGCAGGGGTCCGCGCACCTGGAGCCCTAACACACCTGCTGGCCCTAAAGCCCTCCGAGCGAGAGGGCAGCCTGCGCCGCTCTTTCTGCGAAGGGCGAAGTCTCAGACACCTTGAGGGCCGGCCCTTTAGCGCCTGCCCAGTGAGTGGGAAACGGGAGCCCCTCCGAGGCTATGCCCGTCATGTCATGGACCAGGTGCCCAGTACCTCTCAGGCTTGGCCAGGCCTCGCTAGGGTTGTGCCACAGACGGTCCCAGCGCCCACACCGGCCAGAGGCTGTTGTCCTGGCTGGGGGTATTGAATAGGGCACTAGAGCCTCCTCCCCTGGGGTGGGCCTGGCCCTGCCTAAGACCAGGGCCTTGACTGGGTACCCTGTCCTCTGGGCCAGCTTTATCCGCCCACCACACAGGGAACCCCTCATTGTGCCAGTAACTGCCCAGCGCCCCCTCATTGTGCCAGTAACTGCCGTTGGTTGCTGGGGAAGGGCGGCCCTGAGAGTGCGGGGTCCCGCGAGCCAGAGGGTCCTGCTACAGCCGTCAGGGAGGAGGCCTGCCAGGGCCGGCCCCGCTCCCCACACGCCGCCCAGCCTCAGTACAGCCCCAGGCCCTCCCCAGCCCCTCATCCCAGCGGCGCAAGGCCAGGGGGCACCATTGCTTGAAGCTGCTTCCCCTGACGCCCGAGCCCTTTGGGGGCTGGGAGCCCAGGAAATGCCTCCAGACCTGTCCACGAGATAAGAGCGGCCCTGGGCTGGGGGTGGGGAGGGTCAGGCACCTGCCGGAGGATCTGGCTGGGCCCTGAGCTGTCAACCCCCGTCCCCGGTGAGCCTGTGAGCCCCGAGAGAGAAGTAAGGCTGACCCAGCCTCAATCTGACGGCCTGCCCCCCGGAGTCAGGTGGGCTCCGGGATGCCCCGGGGATGGGATGCTGTGGTAATGGGTCTCCGGGAGGCCAAGTTTGAAGGGAGGGCATCAGTGCAGGGTGAGGGACAGGGCAAGGTGCCGGACCCTTGAGAGAGGGACCGAAAGCAGTGACTCATGCTTGGTTTTATTCTGTTCTGTACACAGCATTCCAAAGTCGCCACGGCCGCAGATGCTAGTGTTTATCTTCAGGAAAATACAATGAAGCTGATG
The DNA here is from genome assembly GCF_006229205.1 of Suricata suricatta. NCBI lineage: Eukaryota > Metazoa > Chordata > Mammalia > Carnivora > Herpestidae > Suricata > Suricata suricatta. Next base: position 1,932,606 of record NC_043710.1, read on the forward strand.
GAGGTTTCCGAAGCTCTGTGCGCCCCTTCCCCGGGTCGTCACCTGGCCTGCGGTTACTGTGCCCACGGCGGGCAGTGACCACAAAATGTGGAACCAGGCGGTCCCCAGGATATCCCGCAAGGTCCCGAGGCCGTGGCCCCAGCTGTCCTGGAGGGCTGGCTGGGGGAGTCACCCGCCCCCAGCCTCACTCTGGACGCTCCGCTGGCCTGAGCCCTCCTCCCTAGCAGAGACTGCCCAGTGCTGTGAACACCTGTCCACCCTCGGCCCCCTAAGGGCAGGGGACCTAGTCGGTGCTTGGTAAGCGTGCGCTGGCCAGGGCTGGGGTGGGCTTGGAGGGCCCACCCTGACACCTCCATGGGGGCCAGTGAGTTCAGACAGTTGGGTCCCAGCACTCCCCGCCCCAGTGACAAGGCTAACGACATGTGACATGTCCCGCCTCCGAGCGCTGGGAGTGGCAGTCCCACACAGCTCATGTCACTTGGTACGGCAGTAGTGGCTACCCTTAGCTGGCGCCAAGGGCTGCCTGATGGTTTTGTGCAGCCCCTTGGTGGGCCTCACCTGTTGTGGGGATGGAGCTCACGCACCTCGGGGAGGAGGCGGAGTCGGACTGGCCCTCCTCCAGCTGCCTGCCTTTCTCTTTGCTTCCCTTCCCGGCTCCCTGCCCTTCCTTCTATTTCTCCAAAGGCCATGGGGACATCTCCCCTCTTGGCTTTGTTAGGGCAGGGAGCTGACCGTTTCTGAGTCCGTGAGTCTGAATTTGGTCAAGGGTGGTGCCCATTGGCTCACTGGCCTGCCAGTCCCAAGAGCGGCTGGGGCTCCTCCCCCCAGCCAGGGACAGACCTTGGGGAGGACAGCGGGGGGCGGGGCTGGGAGTCAGAGAAGGCCCCTCGTCCTCCACCCCGAGGGGCCCTGAGGCTTGCAAACATCTGCCTGAGTACAATAACCGAGCTCTACTTTTGTAATTAAAAATATATCCGAAGAGAAAAAGGAAACGAAAGGAATGATGCTTGTACTCTGGGTTGCTCCAGATAACAGAAGCCGAGAGGGGGTGCCAGCCCCTGGGGACCAGCAAGGACGGGCTCCCGGGGTGCTCCAGCACCCCCAAATCCTGCAGGCGTGGGAGTGGGGGAGCCCCGGGCAGCGTGCGGGGGCATCTCCGGTGTGCACCTCTGCCTTCTTACCCCTTCTAGCCCTGTGCGTTTCTTCTTCCTCTGAATGAACGGAGCCAGGACCATGTCCCCAGCCCCTCTGCAGCTGGAGGGGGTCAGGGGGAGTCGCCAGCTCAGGCCACAGACAGGAGCAGAAATGCCCTGCGCCACCCAGCTCCAGGCAGTGGCCCATCCAGACCAACCAGGCTCTCCTGTCCCCTCCCACTGGTCTGCCAGCCAGACTGGGGGGCCGGGGGCAGCGAGGGACTGCTGGGGACAGCAGGCCTCTGGGTGACAAGCCCTGAATGACCACAGGGAGCAGAGCCACCCAGCCCACCCCCAGCTCCCTCGGCACACACACCTGACTGAGAGGAATGAAAAATAAAGGTTTATGGCTGCTTGAGCCACTAAGAGTGAGAGCCCGGGGGGGGGGGGTCAGAGCGGCCAGCACCACGCCGCCGAACTCACTGCGTGGCACCGGCCTGTTTGAGGTGTCATTTTTCTGGAAGAGGAGACAGGCCCGGGCAGGTCGAAGGACTTATTTGGCCTCGCTCTGGGGCTCACGACAGCTGACCCCAGAACTCAAGCCCTCGCGGGGCTGTTTCTCCCCTCGGCGTCCCCGTGGGCGGCCCAGGGAGTGGGCCTCTTTTGTAGGTGAGGAAACTGAGGCTCCGAGGGAGACGCTGCTGCGGCCGCGCGCGTGGCAGAGCTGGGCGGCCGGGGAGCGCCGTCCGCGGCCACATGCTGCCGCCTGGTGGCTGACTCCTGCCCCTGCGTCCCAACGCTTCCTCCTCCCCGGGAGCCACATGGACCTGCTTCTGGAAAGCCCAGGGGGGCAGCCTGGGTGCGGGGGCCCGGCCCCAGTGTGCCGGGTGTGTGTCTCCGGGCCTCCCAGAAGCCCCGGGCCTCCTTTAATCCTTCCAAGAACCTGGACCCGAGGCGTTCTGATGCCTGTTTTTACAAGGGCGGAACCAGCCCCTCGGAGAGGTTAGGCCACCTCCTCAGAGCCCGGTGGCAGCGGATGCGTGCCCCTCTCCAGCCCCGAGCCCCTCCCGCACTTCCGCAGGGGGGCTGGGGGGCGTGAAAGCAGGAGAGGAAAGAAAGCAAGAATCCCTGACAGCCCCCAAGCCTAGAGCCAGAGCCGGGCATCTGGGTGGTGGGGGGCTGCGGCCCCGTCCTGGGATGGCTGTGCCCCCCACACCCCCCCCGACCATTGCCTCCCCCCAGCTCTTGCCTGGCTCAGTCTGCACTGTCCTGTGTGGGTCTTGGTCTGTCACCACGCACCCCAGCAGGGCAAAGCCCCACTGCCCCATCCACCCCCACCCCCGCCCACAGCCCCGGGAAGGGCCAGACCTTTGCCCCCAGCCCCTTCACCCAGCAGTCGCCCTGAACCGGCCTGGCCAGACCCCTCAGGGCGGCTGCTGCCCCTCGGAGCCTCACCTTCTGCACAAGATGAGGCCCAGAGGCCCGAGGAGTGTGGAGAGTTACAGATTAACTAGCCGGCCTCCAGCGACAGGCGGCCGGCCCCGGCTCTGAGCGGGGGGCTGGCGGGGAGGGGGGTTTCCTAGCACACTTGGCCCGGGGCCCAGCGCGGCGCAGCCAGAACCTTCCTCCCGGCACCGACTTCCCGCGCTCGGCTGGCCCCGCCCCCAGCCCCCCCAGGACGGGCTGTTCTCGGGGCGGCTGCCAGGCACGTCGTCCGCAGGTGCCGGCCTCCCTCCGGTGACGCGTCCACATGCCCCACAACGCGAACCCAAAGCTCGGATTACAGGGGCTGCCTTGTGCTCCGGGGCCTGGCTGGGCAAGGGGTCCTCGCTCCCCGGGAATTAGCAGGAGGGGCTGGCCGGCCGTGGGGGAGGTGCGGAGGAAGCAGGGAGCAGCCCTGGACGTGAGGCCTCCCTGCCCCACCCCCACGACGGGCCAGGGGCCGCGGCCCCTTGGAGTCCCGAGCAGAGGACCGTCTCATCCCACTGGTCCGCGGCTGTTCGGGCTCGGCACTGACCAGCCCACGAGGCCCTGGGACGTCGCTCACCCCAGCTCCCCGAAAACCCTGATGGGGCTGGGGAGGGCTCCCAGGGCGGGGGCAGGCATGGAGGGGGGTCTGTGGACACTCTGCGGCCAGCGGCCAGCTCTGAGCCCCTCCTCCGCACCACGGACACACAGGAGGCAGCTCGGAGGCTCACTGTCACAGAAAGAGCAGGAAAAATGAATCCCTTCCTGGGTCTCATTCCACCATGCCCCCAGCTTCCTGTCCAGTCTTCTTGAGCTAATGGGGACGCTGGAAACAGGGGACGCCCAGTTTCCAGCGTCCCCACACGGTGCTCAGAGAAGCCGCAGAGCCAGGGAGGAGACGTGAAGGCCCCATCCGCCCCCCACCTCTGCCCTCGCCCCGCAGTTAGGAGGACTGAGCCCACCAGGGCCCCGGGGCCGCAGAGCACGTGCTGGTGTGGGCAGTGTGTCAGCTCTCCGCTCCCATGACACCCCGAGAGGGCTCCCAGAGCGAGTCGGGCCCCCCAGGGCCAGGGGGGCAGGAGGCCCTCACCATTTCCTCTGTGCAGGCATTTATTACATTTCCTACCCCCTGCTCCCAGCCGGGTCTCAATGGTGAGCAGTGGGTGGTCAGGACAGAGGCCAGGAGCCCCGGCCTGTCCTCTCCAGAGTCCCACAGGCCGCACGGAGTAGGGGCTCAGCAGAGTGGGTGCCTGTCCCCTCCTTCCCTCGGTGGCCCAGACACAGCTTAGAAAGCAGCGTGGGCGCCAGAGGTTAGAGTCCCTGGGCCCCGGGGCTGCAGGCTGCAGGCCCTGAGGCCCAAAGCTGGGCGCTTGCTGCCCCCTGGTGTCCATAGGTAGCACTGCAGCCAGGAGCCTGCCCCCGAGCCCGCCCACCTTCCCGCGCACTGACCACTGGGAAGGGGAGCCCAGGTGGACCCCAATGCATCTCTTGTCCCCCCTCATTCATCCCTCACCTGGTGGGGGACTTGGGCAAGGGCCTGCCTCTCTGAGCCCCGCAAGTCTCCTCAAGTCTAAATGGGGGGTCAGGACTCTGCAGAGAGGAAGCCTCGTTTGCAGAAGTACCCCATCACCCCGAGGTGGTTTGGGGGTGCTGTCACTCAAACCTCACTGGGAAATAGCACATGGCCTCTCCTACTCCCCTATGTCCAGTGGGTAGGGGCAGGGAGCAGGGAGAGGCAGGGGAGGGCCTGAAGACCCAACTTGAGAGGTAGCCCCTCCCTCTGGCGCCCCTCAGCCCCTTCCCTGTCGTTCCCCCCCCCCTCAGCTCTGACTCCTCTTCCTGGCCTGTCCCCCCATCGCCCTCTGTCTCCTCTCCCTGCACGAGTGCTGCTGGCCCCGGCCCCGGGCAGTGGAGAGGAGAGGAGAGGGCTGTGGCCCGCCTGGGCCCCTCCTGTCACCTGCCCCTGCTCGGGGCCTGCAGTCCAGCCCGGGAGCTGGCGACATCTTGAAGGTGCCGAGGAGCCTCGGAGGCCTCCGGCCTGGGGCCTAGGGTCCCGACGTTTAACGGTGGATGCAGGCGCTCCGTGCAGGTGTTGGAAGCGGGTGGTGAGGAATCGCTGAAGTCAGGCAGGCAGGAAACGACGGTGTCCCAGGCCAGGGCAAGGGCTGGGGATCCCGGAGGGACGAGGTCAGAGGTGCTGGGACCCTGGGATGTGGGGGCATGATGAAGGGGACAGCAGGCCTTTGCTGGGAGCAGGGGGCGTGGCCACCTTCCACAGCAACCCCCCCGGGTGTTGGCAGCCCCCGTTCTTGCTGGCGGCCACTTGGAGCTTCCCCGTCTGGCCATCCTGTGCTGGCAGCATTCACGTGGCACAGGGGCTCGGGCAGGGGCAAGGTAGGGGCACCGCCTGGCTAAGGCACAAACCTTCGGGCTTTCGAGTCAGGCACCGCCACTGCCTGGTGCTGGAGCTGTGTGACCATGGGCTAGTCACTTAATCTCTCTGTGCTTCTGCCTTCTCCCCTGTGAGCGCCTGAGGAGCCTCAGGGGACAGCGCTTGGCAAGCTCCCCCCATCACTGTCTCTCCGCCCACCTGGGGGGGGCCAAGAGGCAGCCCCTCCAGCTGCCCCTGTAATGTAAACCGGACATTTGCCCTGAATGCAGGGACGCGGGCTGGTGGGGAGACCCAGACCCCGTCACAGGCACGTGCACCCTGCCCACCCCCCATGTGCAGGTCCCTAATAACTGCCGGGCAGGATGGAACAGCGCCACCACGCCCTCCAGGGGGTCCACGGGGCTTGACTGCCCGGCGCTCAGCAGTGTCCTCTGCCAGCCCCAGCTGGACGCTGGTCGGTGCGCTGCCGGCCGCACACCCTCTCTGTGCCGGGCAGCCCTGTGCATCATCTCACTGAATCCTCCCATGTCACAGGTGGGGGAACCATCTGCGGAGGCCCAGCGCCTTGTCAAGACCTGGTAAGTCCTGGACGGGCCAGCCTGGTGGGGCTGAGGGCACAGCCCCTGGCTCCATCCTGAGCACGCCCTCGCCGGCACTGCGGGGTCTTACCATCCGGGCCTCCTGGCTGAGCCCCTCCCCCGGATGTGCTGGATCCTGATTTGTGGGAAACAGGGAAGCCAGTGGTGGCCGGGGGTTGGACATTAGCCCTGGTAGCCGGGCAGGCCCCAGTTGGCAGTGTGACCTTGAGCAGGCCCTCCTCCTCGCATGTCCAATCAGGATCCAGACCCTCAGTGTGTCCCTGAGACCTCAGGGGGGGCCTCCCCTCCTGGGACCTCCAGGCTGGTGGGTGGAGTCAGTTATAGGTGAATAAACCAGGGCGGGGCTTGGGCCAGCGAGGGGCCCCTGCCCCATGGAATCGCGCCCAGAGGGTTTTCAGGGTCAGAGCTTGTGCCCAGTCCCACGGGGGGAAGGGACTGAGATGCCGGCTCTCACTCGTCTGCGGTTTACAAAACCTATGCCAGAGGCAGCCGTGTCGCTGGAGCTGAGCAGGGGACTGGGGGTCTCGGGGCGGGAGGCGCCGGGGCCCCTCAAGTCTGGCGCAGTCAGGGCCCGGGGTGCCCGGAGCACAGAGGAGGGGCTGTGGCACGTGGCTGACCCCAGCAGGGACCAAGTATCCGGGCCCCTAAAGGTGCCAGCCAGGCAGGGCAGCAGGACAGGCCTTGACTTCTCCGCTGGCCCCCTGGAGGGCCTTCCTGGCTCTTCTGGGTGCTTCTCCACGGAGCTCCCAGCGGGCAGAGGGACCAGAAGACACTGGAGGGTCAGAGCCTGACCCCATCCCTCCCAGCCGGGGGCCGAGGCGGCCAGACAGAGCAGGCCACCCGAGAGGCGTGTCCATGCCCCAGACGCGTGCCTGTTGGGGGCAGAAAAGTCCCGAAGCACCGGGGGCTCATGGAGAGAAGCGTTTTCCTGCCGCTTACTCTGCCTCGGTTTCCCCACCTAGGGCCGGTGAGCGGCGTGGAGCGGCTCTCTCTCCCGGACGCCAGGCTGCCCCTCACACCCCTCGGAGGCCCCTGGCCACTTCCGCCCCGGCCTCCCCTGGTTGGACACCCCTCCTTCAAAGCTGTTGTTTTTCGCCGAATGCAGAGGCCAGGGCCAGGCGTCCCCCTGGGGGGCTGGAGGTGGGGCCCCCGTGACCTTGTGTTTCCACCTCCAGGCTGCTGCCCCCATGCCAGCGTCTTCCCTCCCTTCCTTTAGGCCAGCGTCCGGTGTGAGTCTGCCTAGCCTGCAGGGACCCATAACGGGACCGTCACCAGCCACCCTGGATTGTCCAGAACCGGCCGCTTCTTCCCTGGAAGCCCCACGGCCCGGAAGCGCCTCTGTCCCAGGGAGGCTGGGGCAGCAGGCGCCTCATGCCAAGCCCGAGTCTCCCCCCACAGGGTCCCCTGCTCCCCCTCTGCTCGGCTGGGACGAAGGGGACATGACCTCCCCAAACTGTATCACACCGTCACCGGGGCCCCAGGTCTCCAGCCTGCCAGCCTCCGGCCACGGGCGCCTCCAGCATCCTCCCTGGCGGTGGCCGCTGGCCGGCATGAGCCCC
>NC_043710.1:1939855-1962634 GCF_006229205.1 Suricata suricatta
CGTTCTCTCTAACACAAGCCATAGTGCTGCCACATTTGTGGGCTCTGTAACCCAAGCACCGGCCCAGAGCCCAGCACACAGTGGGTGCTCAATAAGTGCTGTCACGTTCAGCAAAGCGGCCTCACGGGCTATCACCGGTTCGGACGCGCAGGCAGTGTGTGTGTCAGCGCCCCAGCCCCCGGGTCCTGCCAGCTCTGGGGCTGGCACCTGGGGCTCACCCCGTAGCATGGCAGAGCCAGAGGGGCCTCTCGGCATCCCCTTGTGCCTCCCCCGCCCAGCCCTCTGGAGCCCCCCAGGGGCTTACTGTGACCTGGGAGACCCCCCCCCCCGCCCAAGAGCTGGGCCTCACCCCTGCCCTGCCTCCTCCAGGGGGCCTGGGTCAGCCTGCTCCTGGGGCCGGAGTGGCTGCCGGGAAAGTGCAGGGCGTTTGTTGAGTGGCTAAGTGAGCGGGGGTTGGCAGCTCTGGAGAAGGAAGACTGAGCCCGGGGATGCCAGGGTTACGGGCCCTCCTCTCTCCTCACCCAGCCCGGGGCCTTTTTCCCACACTCGCAGGACCAGGAAGCTCCCCGCCCACACTGGAGCTCGAGGCGGAGCCCATTACTTCTCCGCAGCCGGCTCCCAGCCCCCAACGTCCGGCCTGAGGCAGGAGGAAGGGAGAAGTGAGTAACCAGCCCCTTCCTGCCCACCTCGGGGGGCTGCAGGTCCCTCAGCGCCCCCCCACCCAACCTGCCCGGGGGCGGGCTGGAGACTCTCACCCCACCCTCTCCTCCTCGTCACCCACAGTTCCTGCCTCGAGAGCCCAGAAGGAGCTGGGTGCTGTCCCAACCTCCTGGCCAGGTTTCTGGGGAGCAGCCACAGGCCCTGGGGCGTGCAGAGGCTCCTGGGGACAGTCCCATCCCCCACCCCACCCCCAGAGAGCACAGAACCGCCTGAATGCCTGACCCCCCTCCCAGAGCTCTTAAATCTACGACACCGCGTCCCCGACGTCCCAGGCCAGCCCTTCTGTGCTGGGCTCCCAGAAAACCCTGCTGGCGCGGCGGCCCCGGCTCTGGGCTCTCAGTACGGCTCCTGAGCCCGGCAGAGAGCAGGGGACACGGTCCTCAGACACAAACACGCTCCCCAAGTGCACTGTCCGGACCGAGCTCTTGCTCAGGCCCAGGCCCGCTGTGTGGAGGGTCCATGCGCCGCTCTCTGCTGCCTTGGGGCCCGCTAGCCTCTGCCCGGAGGCTCCCCGCCTCTGCCTGGGACCCCTCAGCCCTCGCCGGGCACCGCGGGAGGACCTGGCACAGGGGCCTCGTGCCCTGCAGCTTCCTGCTCCGTTGAGCTGCAGTTAACACCAGGCAGAGGGGACTTGGGTTTTCTTTGTTTTTTTTTTTAATTTTTTAATGTTTATTTATTTTTGAGAGAGATACAGAGAGAGAGAGAGAGAGAGCATGTGAGAGAGGGGCAGAGAGAGAGGGAGACACAGACTCCGAAGCAGCTCCAGCTCTGAGCTGTCAGCACAGAGCCCGACACGGGGCTCGAACTCACAGAGCACAAGATCAAGACCTGCACCGAGGGGCGCCTGGGTGGCTCAGTCGATTAAGAGCTGAGCCAAAGTCGGAGGTTTCACCCGCTGACCCACCTGGGTGCCCCGGGACTTGGGTTTTGACGTCTGGGCCTGTGGTCTGGCTCTGGGGGGGTGAGTCGCAGAGTCCTGGCCGGCTCCTTATCTGGGGAGTTGTGTCTGACCCCGAGGCAGAGTCTGTGTGCTCCCAGGGACGCCAGCAGGGGGTTCAGGGGGCTGTGAGTGCCCTCCCCCGCCGCAGGCCCCTCACAGGGATGGCTTAAAGCCATGCACACCTGCACCTCGACCTCTGGCTCTCCGGCCACGGGGGTGGAGTTGCTGCAGGTGCAAAATGAGGAGCTGATGTCCACTGGTCTGCAGGGGAGGTGGGGAGAGGGCCCAGGAGCTCTTTCCAGAAATGCTCCGCCCCCCCCCCGCCCCCGCCAGGTCTCTGTGTAGACCCTAGGGAAGGGGCAGGCCAGCCACTGAGCCCTGCTTTCCTCTCCCTCATCTTTCCCTCCGCCCCTCTCCCTTCCTCTCCTTTCCAGGCCTTGGCCCCTTCCCTCTGCCCACCCCATGCCCAGACTAAAAGTCCGGGTTCCTGCGGCCCCACCCACGTGAGAGCGGAGGCTACATGGGAAGTAGGGGCAGGGGGTGCTACCCCCCTGGGCCTGGGGTGTGGAGGTGAGGCTGGAGCTCACCAGGGAGGGTGATACCCTGGCCAGGGCCTCAGGTCACTGGGAGAGCTCAGGGGCCGGAGCTCACCACAGGGGGCTGTCCCTGCTGGAGCGGTGCCCTAGGGCAGGGCAGGGCCCGGCTCTCCGTGGCCTGGACGTCCTGACCAGGACCCCTTGCAGTGCGGGGCCTCTGAGCCCTGACCCGCCCCACGCAGGCAGCCTCTAGCCTCCACCCCCAGCCTCCCTGAGGCAGGGAGGGGAGGGGCCGGCAGGGGGAGCCCCGGGTTTCCTCCCGGTGTCACCCAGCCCCCCTCCCACCCCCAGACCCCAGGCTCTGAAGGCCGCCCTTGGGGCTCAGCTAAGAGTTGGTGTTAATTTGGTGAAACTTAATGGAGGTTTCCCTGGACCCACAAAGTCTAGTTTCTGCCGTGGGGGCGGGGGTGCTGGGGGGCAGACAAGGCCTCGCTGTGCGGCTGCTCACCCTCAGGCCGCCCCAGCAGCCCGCCTGGGCTGGGCGAGGGGTGTCAAGCCGCCCTCTGGGAGCTGCCCCATAGCGGTGGGGGGCACCCCTCACCTAAGGAGCCCCCCTGCCCAGCGACAGGGACCCAGAACCCATCAACCCTACCCATGCACCGACCTGAACTGAGTCAGCATGCATCCACACCTCTAAACTGGGGTTCTCTCTTAAGAGGGGGTGCTGGTGCCTTCCTGCATAAGGCACGTGGGGTGCCCAGCCCGGCTCGCGCCAGGCTCCGGGGAGCTGTGTGCCCAGAGCCCCAGGGCTGACTGGGGCGGAGGGGCAGGGGGCGCCTAAGGCCACGCGGGGCTCCTGCAGCCCTGGCCTCCCCCTCAGGCCCTGTCCCGGAGGTGAGGTCAGGCTGGGCGCCGCCCGCCTCGCACCCCGTGACTCAGCACCCTCCCCGGCACAACAGGACTTTTGCCCCCTGCGCCCTGCCACTGGCCTCCCTCTCTGATCCGTCTGGGCTCTCCCGCCGCAAGGATGCAGGGAGCTGGAGCCCCCAAGGGCCGGGACCCCCCCTCCAGGGAGATGGGCTCCCTGGGCCGCCCCAGGGTCATACTACTCACCTACGTGCTGGTGACCCTGGCGCTCAGCTGCGTCTTCATGCGGTTCTCCATCATGCCGGTGAGTGCCCACGCCCGCAGCCCGGCCCCAGTGCCGTGGCACTGCCCCCCGCCCCCCTCCCTCCCCCCGCTTCGGTCTGTGCAACAGCTGGGCTCCGGGGGAGGGGGGCCACCCGCCTCACGGAGCTGAACAGGCTGAGGGACCTGGGGATCGTGCCTCTCCGTCTGTCCATCAGCATGTCTTGTGCCCTGGTGCCCGGCCAGCCCTGCCCTCCGCCTGGCAGTGCCCCTCCCCCTGGCTGCCTAGCTCCGCCCTCCTACCACTCCCGGCCCCACTGCCCTCTGGACTCACCGTCCTAAGGCCCACTGGGTCCTGTCCCTCCTGCGCTCCGGCCTTCTCCTCAGTGAGTCTTGCCTCCCAGCCTCCGCCTGGACCCTAGGACTCCTTCCCCCCGTCCAGGTCCCGCTTGCACGCTTGGCCAGTGTCCCTGCAGGTGACCCACAGGACCGGGACCGGGAGGGCGGGGCTTGATGCATTCCCTCCCCCCCCCCTGCCTCCTGGGCCTGGAGCCCTGCCCGGGGCTGGCAGGAGTTTGCTCAGGTGGCTTGATCAGCCCTCAGTGCCCGCCCACCCACTTTCCATTGATTCCACCTTTGAACTCTTGATTATTCATTCAACAGACCCGAGCGGGGGCTGGCTCTGGGGTCTCACCCTCCCGGGGCAGCGGCACCCAGGGGGCTTGGAAAGTCCCAGAGCCCCAGAGTCCCTTCTCTGGTCTGGGCGGCCCATGGCACGGCCACTGGGGGTTTTACAGCCCCCCCCCGGGGGTTCTCATGAGCTCCGGCAGGGAGGGGCCCCCAGAGAGGCGGTGAACCCCAGCCCCCCGCCCGAAAGCCCACCTCACTTCTGCCAGAGGGCCTGGCCCCAGTCCTGACTCCCTTCCTCAGCGGCCGGGGGGCGGGCGGGCACCTTGAGGTCCCATCGAGAAACGGGTCACGGTGTCCCTCCCTGGAAGAGTTGGTGCAGGGGGTGACAGGGAAGTCACCGGCACAGAGCAGTGGCTTTCCTGTGGAGGTTGCATTGAGTGCCTACTGTGTGCACCCAGTTCTCAACTTGGATCACAGCGGACAGGGACTAAACCATCCTCAGGCTGTACTGTGCGTAAGGCCGTGATGGGTGCGGGGGCTGCTGGGGGCGCCCACAGACGTGTGTGGTAGATCTGGGGTCAGGAAAGCCTTCCTGGGAAGGCAGGCTTACAGGAAACAAAGAGCAAGCCTGGCTAGTGCAAAGGCCCTGGGGCAGTGGTGAGAACAGTGCAGCCAGAAAGGAGTGAGCGGAGGGAGGAGGGAAGGCGAGAGAGAGAGGCTGCCAGGACCCCGGGAGGGTGCTGGCTGTGGGGATGGCAAGATGCCCCCGGCCTCAAGGTCTGTGAAGGGTGAGCCTAGGAGCCGCCGATGTATCGATGGGGCTGTGCAACGGCTCAGGAGTTTGAGCCCCGCATCGGGTTCTGTGCTGACAGCACGCAGACGGCTTGGGATCCCCTATCTCCCTCTCTGCCCCTCCCCCACTTGCTCTCAAAAATAAACATTTTTTTTTAAAAAGAAGGCGGATGTGCAAGAATAGCGGGGGGTCAGAGATGACACCGGGAACCCGGCCCTGAGCAAAGGAGCCCATCTTGAGGGAGACCGTGGGAAGCCAGTTCTGGACGTGCTGAATTCCAGATGCTTCTAGACATCGAGAGGAGAGCTGGGGGCAGTGTCCGAGAGAGGTCCCGGGCAGCAGCTGTCCTGGGACCCAGCTAGGCCCCTGGAGCGGCAGGCGCGGAGCAGGAGGAAGGACGCGGGCGCCTCCGGGTCTCTGGAGAGACGCTGCTCACTGTCTTTACCTGTCCAGATGGGCCTGACGCAAGAGGGGCGGGGGAGGCTGGGAGCCACCGAGAGCAGGCCTGTGTCCTTGTGGAGGTCATCAGGGCATTTGGGGACAGTGTCCTGCTGGCCTGGAAGACGCTGCAGTCCACCAGGCAGCTTTGAGCGAACAAGGCCAAACTGGTGGGGGCTGGGGACCCCCTCACCTTGGAGGTGCGCCCTGCAGAGAGGAAGGAGGGCCTGGCGACGCCTGGCCCCACAGGTCCCGCGGCCCCCTCACTGCGGGCGGAGCAGCGGGGTCCCAGGCCCCAGGGCCCCTCCCAGACCCGCGCCTGCCCCTCCGGACACCCCGGGATCCAGCTCCTGATCCTTTCCATGCCCCACCTCCCCCGTGTCTGCAGTACCTGACCCGGAGGCTGGGCCTGGACTCTGTCGCCTTCGGCCACCTGCAGACCACCTTTGGGGCGCTTCAGCTGCTGGGCGGGCCCGTGTTCGGCAGGTACCGTGGGGCAGGAAGTCTGGGCCCTCCCCCACGATGACCTGGGCCTGACCCCCAGAGGTCAGGCGCTGGGTCGTGCCAGCTTCCCAGACCTGACACTGGGCACACTGGGGTGACGGTGGCTCCCATTCCAAAGAGGGGCACACTGGGCACAGCAGTCCCTTTCAGGCTGGGCACAGCCACTGCTCCCCGGGGTCCCTGTCCCCCCCGGGGTCCCTGTCATCCTCTCTCACTGACTGCGGTTTGTGGCCAGAGAGGGAATCGTACTAGCAAGACTGTTGGGGCTGGAAACACCCAGCGTTGCTGAGCTGGGGGTGCCACCAGCGATGCCCTGGGACCACCCCCTCCACCGGGGTTTCCTGGCCCTGCTTGGAGGCCGGTGGGGGAAGCTGGGGACACTTCCTGTAGAACACGGGCTCCCTGCTCCCTTTGGAGTCACAGGTGTTCTCAAAGGGAGCAGGGATGAGATGAGCACTGAGAGCTTCCCCACCAGAAGGATGGGGAAACTGAGGCTCCGAGAGGGGAACACTGCGGCCCAGCCCCGCAGAGGCCCCAGGGGCAGGGCGTCAGGGGCAGAGCGGGAAGGACCCCGCCTGGTGTCCGCGAGGCTCACGGGTGCGGGTCCCCCAGGTTCGCAGACCAGCACGGGGCGCGCGCCGCCTTCACAGTCACCTTCCTGGCGTCCTCCGCCTTCTACCTGCTCCTGGCGGCCGCCTGCAGCCCGGCCCTGCCCGGCGTGGCCTTGCTCTATGCAGCGCCCCTGCCTGTCGCCTTCATGCATGCGATGCCAGGTAGGGCCAGGCAGGGCCTGGGACTGCGGGTGGGGGTGGGGGTTGTCGGGGTAGCCTGGGCTGAGGTCGCCACCTGAGGGAGGTGTGGGGTGTGGGTCCCCTCTGGGTGACGGTCTAAGCCAGAGAGCAGGACCTAGGTGGAGGGCGTGACGTGGGGGCGTGGCCTGGGAGCAGGTGGCTGGGGGGCGTGGCCTGTGCAGGTGCAGAGTAGGTCCTGGGGGGTGTGGAGGAGGTGGCCTTGCGCGGGGCACCCGCGGCGTGCGGGGTGGCGTGGGGCCTGGGCCTGGGCAGCATCGCTCAGTCCCCGCCCTGCACCCAGCGGCGCAGATGATCATCGCGGACCTGTCTGCGCCCAAGGAGCTGCCCGCGGCCCTGGGCCGGCTCGGCCTGTGCTTCGGAGTCGGCATGATCTTTGGCTCACTGCTCGGCGGGACTCTGAGCACCGCGTGCGGGTGAGTGGCCGAGGCCGGACCCAGGCCCGGGGGCGGGCAGGGAAGCGGGGCGGGGCTGCTGGTTGGGATGGCTGGCTCTGGGTCCACCCAGGCCGGCCGCCGTTTCTCCATCTGCGCGTTGAGCATCTTGGGTCACGTGTGGGACGGTCAGCCTGAGACCCACGCGGTGGGCGGGGCTGGAGGGGGCACGGCTTGGTGGTGGTCGGGCCGGAGAGGGGACAGGAGGTGCTCCCCTGCTGCAGCCCCGCAGGGGCTGGGCAGCACGGAGGGCACCAGGAGGTCCCAGTCTAGGGGGCACGCCTGGCTGGCCGGGGTCACATGGAAACCAGGCTGGACCTGAAGAAACTGGACGGCAGGCCCAGGAGGCGGGTCCCGGGGTGACCGGTGGGCATCCTGCGATGGGGGCGGGGCTTCGGGGAGCCAGGTCCCAGCTTCCGGGGGGGCTCGCGGGCAGCCTGTGGGCGGTTCCATAACTGCACCAGCAGCCCTTGGAGGGTCCCCTGGGAGAAGAGAGTAGCCTGGAACCCAAGACACCTAGGCCCGCAGAGGCCCCGCCGCGCCAGGCGTAGGCGGGGAGCTCACTTCCGGGCTCCACCCCGACTCCTGACTTCTCCTCCCTCCCCCCAACTGCCCGACGCCCACTCAAAACCGGCTTCTTTCACAGGAGCGGACCTTGCTCCTTGCCTGCATTTGACCCAAGTCTTTGCTTTTGGTCTGGAATGTGGATGCCCAGCTGTGGGTGGAGGCCCTGTGCCAGCTGGGGACCCGCCCGTGCAGGCCTCGGGGAGTCGCCTGGGGCCCTTTCAGGACAGGAAATCACACACACACACACACACACACACACACACACACGGGCACCTCTGTTGACAGGATGCCACCGATCTCGAATGACCCTGTGCCAGCCCCTGGGCCTCCGGGGGCGTAGGTCTCCCCAGGCTCCCCCGGTGTCTCCAGACAGCCCCCAGCGGTGGTGATGGCTGGTGATGGCCGGTCCCCAGGGAGAGTCCCGTGGCCGGTTCCACCAGCTCCCCACCCCAGGCTTTTCATCTGAGTTTGGGGTGCAGACGTCCGTCTCCCCTGAGCGCCTCCGCCAGGAGGCTGCAGCGGGGGAGCAGAAGCCCTTCCGTCCGCTCCCTCCCTGGTACTTGTCGAGCAGCGGCTGGGTGCCCCGGGATTCCAGGTTCTGGGCCGCGGTGCTGGACGGGCCAGGCCGGTCCCCGGAGGAAATGAAAATGACAGGTATTTCTAAAGCGTCAGACTGAGCTGCACAGTGTGAGGAGTAATAGCACGATAGGGGGCCAGACAGACGGGTGGTCACCGGGGGGTCACCTGCAGGAGGCGAGGGGCGGCAGGACATCTGTGGCTGGAGTTGGGGAGCAGGAAGGGCAGGGGGCGGGGTGCCTCGGATGGGCTGAGGGCCTGGATGTGGGCGTGGCCTCGAGCAGGAAGGGCAGGGGGCGGGGTGCCTCGGATGGGCTGAGGGCCTGGATGTGGGCGTGGCCTCGAGCAGGAAGGGCAGGGGGCGGGGTGCCTCGGATGGGCCGAGGGCCTGGATGTGGGCGTGGCCTCGAGGACACTGGGGCGGGCCTTGGGGAGCTCTGAACTTGCTGAGATCTGGGGGTGGGTCTCCCCTGGGTTAAGGCTGGTGCCGTTAGGGCGGGTGGGGGGACAGCTGAGTGAGGGCATCCGTGGTGGGCAGAGCAGGGCTGTGCCCTTGCGTGGGTGGTGTCAAGCCCGGGGGCGGGTTCAGGTCGAGCCCCGAGCCACAACCTGGCGTTTGTAATAGAAGCAGGGGTCAAGGAGGCGGTACAGTGAGGGCAAGAAGGGAACGAGATCCAGGAGAACACCCCGGAAGCAAAGAGGGTGTGCAGGTCACGAGCGGAGGACTCCCTGCGCTTCGAGGGATGGCGGTGACCACGGGATCGTCTGCACATGAGCCGCTGGGGGCGGTGGGGGTCTCAGTCGGTAGATCAGGAGAGGAGGGTCGGGAGGGCGTCAGGGCCTGTAGAGGGTACCGCAGAGGGAGAGGCAGGGCACGGGGAGCCTCCCGCCCCTCACTGCCCCACCTCCCTGGACTCAACAGCCCAGCCACCTGTTACCGTGGTCACCTTGACAGGTGTCCTCACCTGTGAAATGGGCCACCCTCACTTGCTCAGCGGTGTGCGAGCTGTCCCCGTGCCTAGGGCCTCCCCCCACCCGCCCCCCACGCCCCCTCTTGCCATCACCTTCCCTCTTCTCCATCCCGGCGGCTGCCCAGAAGACACCGCTCACCACCCTCTCCCCTGAGCCACCCCCAAGATGGCCGGCCCCTGCTCTCATGTTCCAGAAATATCCATCCACTTTCCTGCCTGCTTTCATCCCGAGATCGGAGGTGCTTCCTACCCAACCCCTCTGCATCCTTTGATGGGTGGGAAAACAGAGGCCCCGGAGAGGAGGTGTCATGTCCAAGGCTCAGGGGAAGTGGGCTCCTGGCCCCGGCTGCCATCTTCCCGCCCCCCATGCCCCGGTAACCCCTTCCCCGAAAGGCATCAGCCATGTCCCCCACCTCCAGGAGCGGGCGGGCACGGAGGAAGTGGCCTTGGCACCCTCCGGGTGCGGGACGGGCACTGGTAGAACTGGTTTGGGCTCAGCCTGGAGCTCCGGCTGGGAGGCCTGGCTCCTGCCCAGGGCCGGGGCCCTGAGTCACGTCACAGGTGGGGGCCACTCTGTGACTCATGGCCCCGAGCCCAGCGCCTCACAGCCCGGGGAGGCCCCCATGCCACCCTTCCCAGAAGCGTGCCGTGTGCCTCGACGGCAGGCAGCACCGGCCCGCAGAGCCCACCTGAGTCTGGTCCCAGGGGCTGGGGTCCAGGGGTCCCCAGAAAGGGGGACCACCTGTCAGACGGCGAGCCAGCCCCTGGGCCTGATTGTTGGACTCAGGCTGGGCCGGCTTCCCCCGCTGAGTGACGAGGGGCCGGTCCACACGCAGTCACAGGTCTGGCTTGGGCGCTGGCCCCTGGGAGGGGTCAGGATTTGGACAGATGCCCCCGAGGGTAGGATTCGTTTGGCTTGGGAGGATTTGGGTCCAGCTAGGGGGCCAGGCCAGCTTCCACCGCAGACCCTGGAGGTCAGGCAGGCTGACACGGGGTCACGTCGGCGGTGTCCGTGGCGATGACAGCGGTCCCCGGGCGTTACCACAGAGAGGGCCCCGCTGCGGCCCCGGCGCCAGCTCTGCCCCATGAGGAGCGTGACTCGGAGGGGATTTACTCTCCTCCTTTTCGGGAGCTGGAAGACTGGGGACTGTGTCTCAGCCTTCGGCCCGGCCCCGGAATAGGAAGCCCTCATCCTGCTGACAGGGTTTCCGCCCTGGTGACACGGTTGCTTCCCTTGGAAGTTAATGAGTAAACACTCAGGGCAGCCCTGCATGGCTCTGGGACAGGAGTGACTCGTGGGCCAGCCAGGCGGCCTGCCCCACTCGGTGCTCAGGATGGCTCATCGAGGCTGTGCAGGGCTGGCCAGGCGTGTGCCCTCCCCACCTCAGGGGACTCGGAGACCTGACCAAAAGGTCCTGGGTGCTCCCAGCGCCGGGAGGACACACACAAGGCCCAAGTGGCCAAGAGTGAGCTCAGCTTAGACACGAGAGGGGAGAGAGGAGGCAGCTCTTGAAGGTGGGGCTGGGATAGAGAGTGCTCCAAGCAAGAGGGAGCCTGTGCAAAGGCCCTGGGGCAGGAAGGAGCTTGGAACTTGCTTGGAAGCCTGTGTGGTTGGGACTGGAGGGTCAGGTGCTCAGGGAACACAGAGGCTGCAAACTGTCAGACTGAACGAGACTTTAACACCTATTTTCTGGGACCTAGAAGCCAGAGGGAGGCTGAGTCAGGAGGGGCCCCAGAAAGACTCCCGTTTTCAGACATTGCTCTTGCCACAGTATCATGGGATGCGGATTGGGCAGCGCAGGCTGACTTCACCCCAAGGCCCTGGCTGGCTGTCCAGTGACTCTCTGGAGCCCCTCTCACAGCCAGCAGTGACCCCAGACCGCCGTCCAGGTTGGATAGGGGAAGGGAGTGCCACTCAGGAGGCCCTGTGACCCTGGGGCAGGGGGGAGGGCGGCCGTGGCTTCCGGAGTACCGTCACCTGTAGCCCAGCCCCCCACCCTCCTGACAGCCACGGCTTGCAAACTCCAGGCCCTCAGGCTAAGGGTGAGAACCAGCAATCAGCCGTGACCAACGGGCCGTGCAGCCCTTGGGGGATGGGGACAAGGTGTCCCCCCGGAGGGTGGCCCTCATCTGCATCTGAGGAAAGGAAGTCAGCTAGCAAGGTCACCACAGGGAAGGGCAAAAGGACATAAAAACCTCAGGTGCCCAGAGCCCTGTCCGGAGTCCTTTCCTGGCCTCCATCCCTCCAGCCGCCTGTGCGTCCATTCAACCAAAACCAAAAAGGGGCAGAAGGACAGGGGCACGCCAAGGGACGCCGGCCCTCGAGCCCGACGCGATTTGTAACTCGGCTCCAACGAGCCCACAGCAGCCGGTCGCAGCCGCCCCTCGTGACCAGCACAGCCCGGCGGGGAAGCTGACTCCGCCTGTGCTCAGGGGCGCAGTGACCCGGAGGTCCCTGGGGAGGGGCGCCCGGCTTGTCCGGGAGGGCAGAGTGGAGACACAGGCCCGGAGAGGACTGAGAGGTCCTGGGGGAGCTGGAAGCGGCTCTGGAGGGGGAGGACACTCCCTCCCTCCGACGTCCCCAGGAAGCTGTGGCCCCCTGACTCCCCCCGGGGCCCCCGGGACCCCTGTGCTGCCTTCAGCTTACCAGCTAGGACGCCAGGGGGTGGTGAGAGCCTACGAGACGGGGCCTGGCCCCTTGCCACCCAGCCCGCGCTTGTCACCAGCCTCCCAAAATAGCCATCTAAGTGGCCGCCTCTGCCCCCATGAATTTCCGGGGCATCTGGCAAAGAAAGCAAGTTCTGTCCCTGCCCGCCAGGCCCGGCACGGTGACGTGCAGAGCCTGAAGAAAGGGCCCTTCTCTCTGGGGCCAGCCACCGGGGCCGGGGTGGCCCTGCCCGCGTCACAGCCCCGTTCCTGGCAGCCAGAGGAGGGGCCCCGGTGCAAGCTGGCCTCATATGTCCCCGGGGGTTTGAGCGGAGGCCCGAGACCCTCCAGCCTGTCAGTCCATGGGAATGCCCGTCCCGGGGCTCAGAAAGCCTGAGGGTCCCCCAGCCCCGGCCATGGGCCAGTGGGGGAGGGGAGGCCAGCCGAATGTGCAGGCTAGAGAAGTGCCAGCTCAGCCCTGACCCACTGTGTACACCCGGGAGGGTCCCGGCCGGGGACATGGGGCGGCCCCGCCCCTACCTGCCCCACTGACCCCGTGGGGAACAGGGCCTTGCCTGGGGCTTCCCTGTGTGCGTGTCTGCGTGCCCCGTGTGTCTGCGTGTGCACACCTGCAGCTGCGGGGGGAGGGGCGGGGCACTCCGTGCAGGGCCAAGGGCGGCTTGTGGCCGGCCCTGCTCAGAGACGCAGGGGACACTGACCCCCCCACGGGTTCTGTGCTGTGTGGTCCTGAACAGGAGCCCCGCTGAGGTTGGGGGCAGGGCTGCGTGCCTGCGAACATCTCTCACTTTCTCCACGGTCTCGGCGCAGGGTCCCACACAGGCCCGCTTGTCCTCGGGGCCCGATACTGTCCGGCTGAAGGAGCGAGACCCTCTTGGAGGACGGAGTGCCCCGGGGGGAGGCCCGTCGGGGCTCACGGAGAAGGGCTCTTGCAGGGTGAATAGGAGCTTCTGCGGCCGCTGAGGGGAGGGCCCCGCGCCCCCCGGATGGTCCCGCAGCCTGGCTCAGGCTCAGCAAGGAGTTCCCACATGTTCCTGCCTCTGCCCCCCACCCCTGGGGGAGGAAATGGTGATGGTCAGGAGGGCTGCCCCCAGTGCCAGTGTGGTCAGGTGACATGGCCTCCCTGGCCTGCCCCCGCCTTCCAGACGGGTCAGGACCCAAGTTTCCACGTGGTGACTCACAGCCCAGAAGGGTTTTCTCGGAAGCTGAGGGGCCCACCTGAGTCTGGGTCCTGGGGCTGCGCGGGTGGGAGGGGGAGTGTCCTGGGGGGGCCGGGCTCTCCCCAGGAGTGAAGGCAGGGAGGCGTGATGGTCCCCAAGACACGTCTGAGGCCGTGTGGGGGTCCCCCTTCCGTGCAGGGGGGGTCGAGAGGCAGACCCGAGCCCCCTGCCCACCCCTGCACTCGGGGTCACCGGCACCCCCTCCTGGGCCCCGGCCCCAGGGACGCCTGGCAAGTGTGTCTCCCCATCAGCCACAAGGGCCAGAGAAGCGTCACCTAAAGGAACCGTGGATGCCTGTCTAGTCCCCACAGAGGGAGGCAGGGCCCTTCCTCTGGGAGCCTCAGTTTGCTCCTTCATAAAATGGGCCGACCCTGGGACCTGCCCCCTCCGTCCAGGGCTGTGCAGGGGGCTCCTCGGTGTTGGAAGACATGGCCTGAAGCTGGGGCACCGGCCCCAGGGGTCTGACGCCCCGGCCCTGCTGGGAACAGCAACGCACACACTGGGGGCCGTCCTGTCCCTCGCACCCCCTGGGAGGACCCGCCGCAGCCCGCCAGGGCCCACCTCCTCGGCTCGCGCCGCCGCCCACGCCCAGGGACCCGGGGCCCAAGTGCTGTGGCTGCCGAAAACTGCAGCTGTGGCGTGACCGTCAGACACGGTGACAGCTTGGTCTGCTCCTACATTCTGTCCCTCCTCCGGGTCACAGGCAGTGGGGATGTGGCTGGTCAGGTTTGAGTGGTTCTCAGCTGTGACCTCATTGTGGCTGAAGGGCCGGGGGGGGGGGCTGCTGGGGGTGCCCCTCCCGGGTCCTGAATCCCGTGTAAGCACTGCTGTCACCCACAGGATGCAGTGCCCAGCGTCCGTGGCTCTTGTGGCCAACCTCGTGGGAGCCGTCCTCAGCTCCACCTGTATCCCCGTCAGCACTAAAGGGGCTCGTGCCCAGGCTGCCCCACCAGGTAGGCCCCCTGGGACCCCCGCCAGCAAGCCGCCCTGGAGTGCCAGGTGTCCCCTGGCTGCCAACACTGTCAGAGCCCAGCTGGGTACGAGCCACTGCCCGGGTTGCGTGGGCTGGGGCAGTGAGGGCCAGGCCAGGTCTCCTGACAGCAGAGGCACTGTTTCTGGAGCACCTTCCAGAATTCGGGGGCTGCAGGGTCGGTGGGAGGGAGGCTTCAGCCCTAGGAGCTTGATGAGCTGCCCGGTGCCCCCGGAGGGGCCATCGGAGGGGGGTGCTGGGAGCTGTCAGCTCAAGCCCATCAGCAGGTGCTGCGGCCACAGGGAGGAGCGGCTCCTGAGAGCCAGTGCTGACCTGGGTGCGGGACGCCAGGCTCGAGAGAGGGGCCTCCCCCGGCCCCCCGGCCCCGCCAAGACCTGGTCAGGGAGCTGGGAATGGGCTATCTGGCGGCCTGACCGGCCTGTCTGGGCCCCCCAGGAAGACCCCAGGCCAATGTGTTTGACCTGAAGGCCATCGCCCGCCTGCTGCTGAGATCGGGGGTCCTGCCTGTGTTCCTCATCAAGGTGGCATCTGGCCTCCCCTTCGGTGAGTCCGGGACCCGGGGCAGCTGGGAGCTGCGGTCGCGGGGAGGAGGCCCGCGGTCAGGGCATCCCCCTTCTCCGCCCTGTGTCCTGGGCCGCATGCTTTCCCCGTGCTGTTGCCTGTCACATGTGTCCCAGAGAAGGGGATGGCCCCCAGGTTCCTGCCGAGTGGCTGCACTGGGGAGGTTAGAACGAGACAGCGGTGCCCCCTTCCGTCCAACCCCACAGGCTCCCCCCTCACAGTTGGTTCGAGGTGAGCCCAGTGGCGTTGGCAGCCCCCTTCTGGGGTCCCCTCCTTGGGGGGCCGCGCGGAGGACAGATAAGTGAGGCGTCGTGGTGGTGCTCCGGGGCTAATCCCGCTCCCGCAGAGGGTTCTCGCCCTTGTGAAACTGTGCTGCAAATCTCGGGGTCGGGGTGCGCGGGGCTGAAGCCATCGGGGGCCTGCAGTCTCGGGTCCAGGCAGGCTCCTGGAAGGAGCGGTGACCGGACTCGAGTGCCCGACTTCATGAGGGCCACCAGCGTGTCCGGCATCAAATCCTCCCGCGCGGCCAGCTCTGGGCCCCCCCCCCCCGCCTCCCGGGCCCGCCCAGCCGTGGGTGGTTTCCTGCGCCTCCCCGCACACCTGCCCCGTGGGCCCCTGGGGCCCCGCCTCCCGCGCCAGGATCCCCGGAGAGGGGGGCGGGGCCAGGGCACCACAGTCACCTGCCTGCCCTCCCCCGCTCCCAGGACTCTTCATGGTCATGTTCCCCATCATCTCCATGGACTTCTTCCAGCTGGACCCCGCCCAGGCCGGCTACCTCATGTCCTTCTTCGGGGTTCTCCAGATGGTGAGTGGGTGCGGGCGCAGAGGGCGTGTCCTGGACGCCGCAGCCCTGCAGACAGCGGCCTCGGTTTCTCCTGCGCCGCTGTTCTGTACCGTTAGCTTCCGGCTGCCCTCCCCTCCCTGAGCCCGGTTTGCAGCGCCGTCTGTCCCGGAAAGGGGAGCGAGGAGGCTGGCACCCAGGGAGGCCAGCGAGCCCTTGGGCTCCTGTCTGGAAGCACGGGAGGGCCCCCGTCCTTGGAGCGTGCAGCTGGGTGCCCCTCGGCGGAGGACAGCTCGGGTGGGAGAGCCCGGTGCTGGGCCCCGTGCCCACTAGCAGGCAGGTTCCTGAAGCTCTCGGAGCCTCTGTCTCCTGGCCCATCAACTGGGGCAAAGCACAGTGACCCTTGTGCGGTCATTTGGCGGATCGAGTGAGCTAATGTGGCAAAGCACTTAGAAGAGGCTGGGCAGGGGTACCTGGGTGGCTCAGTTGGTTAAGCATCCAACTTTAGCTCGGGTCATGATCTCACCGTTTGTGAGTTCAAGCCCTCAGCTGGGCTCTGTGCTGATGGCTCACAGCCTGGACCCTGCCTCGGATTCTGGGTCTCTATTTCTTCCGCCCCCCCCCCCCACCACTCCACTGACACTCTGTTTTTCTCCTTCAAAAATAAACTGAAAAAAAGAAGAGGCCAGGCACCTTGTGAGCCACCTCCCCCAAGTGACAGTCACTCCGTCCTTGTGAGATGCCCTGGGACTGGCAGCCGGTGGGATGGGGGCAGGGGCGTCTGCACCAGGCCCCGGGGTGCACAGACAGGTGGGGACATGCCCCCGGACAGCTGGAATGCGGGAGGGGCTATTCTGGGACTGTCTGGAGGGGACGGAGCTCTGGGACTCTCCGGAAGCGTGTGACATTCCCGCACCTCCAGGCCATCTGCTCCCCTTGCCTCTGGGCCCAGGACTGGTCTCAGCCCTGGTGTGAAAATAGCAGCCCCCAAAGGGCAGGAAGGCCGCAGTGCCGCTGCGGGCCGGGAGGGGCCAGCCAGGGGGCCACAGGCAGAAAACAACAGTGCTAATCCTCCAGGGCTGGGGGCCGTGCTTCTAAGCGCCCGGAGCGTCCCAGACCTAGGAGACCAGGCCTGCACCTGTGCTGAAGCCAACAGACACCCTGGGATCCTCAGGAACGGACACTGGTCCTTCCAGCCTTGTCGGGCTGTCCTGACGGTGACCCTGCCCGGACGGGCCTGGGCTCGGGCACCTGTATGGATGGTGGCTGTGTCTGGAACCTCGTGGGCAGAGGGTGGGGTTTTGTATCTGCAGAGAGAGGCCCGAAGCCCCCTCTGTCAGGCACGTCCCTGCCCCCAGCTCCGCGGGGTAGGGCTGGTCACCGAGGGCCTGAGGAGGCAGCCTGGGCCCCGACGTGCTGCTTCCCTCCACAAACCATCTCCCTGTCCCCGTGGGGGGCATGGGGGTTGGGGGCAGGGGGGAAGGGTGGCCCAGAGGGTCCTCACTGAGGGATGGCATCACCACCCCTGTCTGTCGCAGACCGTCCAGTGAGAGCGCCATGTGGCCCTCAGCTACGCCCCAGGCACTGTGCCGCCACAGTGGTGGGAGGCTTCCATCATACAGGGCTGGGGGGAGACGGGGATGAGCCCCCAACCACCCTCACCAAGGTCCTCAGAAGGGCAGAGGCGCAATTTTAGATGGAGCAGTGGGTTGGGGGGGCTGCAAGTGCAAAGGCCCTGGGGTGGGGGGCACACAGCCGCCGAGGTGGCTGAGGCAGCAGACTGGGCTCTGAGAACATGGGGGTGGGTGTCTGCAGGGCCAGGAAGGACCTGGGTTTACTCAGACTGGACGGCGCTGCGGAGAGCGTCCACGCAGAGGCTGGCCACGGTCACTCTGCGTGCTGTTGGGGAGGGGAGGTGTGGGGCGCGGGCGGCCCACGTCCGCCCTGGGAGAGGCAGGAGAGGCCGGGCCTGTCTGTTAGGTTCTGGTTCCTGCCAGCCACGGACGTTTTAGGCTTTTTTTAAGTGGATGGGGAAACTGAGGCACAACCGCACGCCGTCAGGGTTTGGGTCTGGTGTTGGTGTGGATGCTACGGCCACGCTGCTGCCCATCGGGTGGACCCCCCTTTCTAAGAACAAGCAAACAAACAAACACGGAACACAAAGCAAGTCTGAAAGTAGGATTTTCTGAAGGGCCTCGTAGGGCTCCGGTTGGAAGCTTTCATCAGGCCAGGCAGGCGGTGAGGACAGTGGGCGACCCCATTCCGCAGGGCCCGCCCGAGCACCCCGGGGCGCCGACCCCCAGCCCGCGCCCAGCCCTGGGGCCACTGAGCACTGGCCTTCCCTGGCACCTGTGGGTACTGGGGCTCCGCCATCCATCACCCATCATCCACTCCAGCTCTGGGACCTTGGGCAAGTAACGTCAGCCCTCAGGGCCTCAGTTTACCCAGCTGTGCCGGGGGCGCGGTGAGGAGGCAGAGCTGTGGCTGGTCCGCAGCAGCCGAGGGGCCTGCCAGGGCCGGCTGCGCGGAGGCCCCGACGTGGGCGCCCGGGCAGCTCCACCACCTCACTGTGTGCGCCCCGGCCTCCCGGACAGGGGGGAGGGGGGCTGGGCTGAGGGAGAGTGGGGGCCGGCTGACACGGGACAGGGCTTCCCAGGGCCACAGCGTCCCCAGGCTTTCTAGGCAGGGCCACATGACACCCAATGCTTTTTACCCCATAAGCCGTTGACCCCCGAACCTGCCTGTGAGCAGTTAGCCGGCCCCCCTTGACGAGAACATGCTCATCACGCCTGAAACTAAGGACGCAGGATCCGTTTTGGAGGCGCCTGTCGGGGACCTTGCCGGTGACACGAGACTCCGCGGCCCACCCTTCTCCCGTGGCCTGGCAGCCGCGAGGGCTGGCGCCCCGGCTGTGGGGCTGCCGCCGTCCAGACCCCTCCCACGCAGGCTCTCGCTCTGTCTCCCCAGGTGGTTCAGGGCCTGGTCATCGGGTGGCTGAGTAGCCGCTTCTCGGAGAGGGCGCTGCTCCGGACCAGCGTGCTGGGCTTGGTCCTGGTGGGACCGGCCATGGTGAGCACTGTCCTGGGGGCTGCACCCCCCGAGCGCGGGATCCGGGCCCACCCCTGTGCCTGCACGTGCCCAGACCGCACGTGAGCCCCCGGCCCCTGCACTCCCCCGCCCCCGCCCCGGGCCTCCTCCAAGGGGCCGTAGGGCTGGGCCCCTCCTCTGTCCCGTGTGCCCTGCCCACTCGCCATGGCCTCCCGCCCCGTGCCAGGCACTGATGTCCAGCGCCTTCCACTTCTGCCTCCTGATGCCCGGCCTGGTCTTCAGCATCTGCGCCCTCAACGTGGTCACCGACAGCATGCTGACCAAGGCCGCCTCAGCCTCAGACACAGGTGAGCCCGCGAGGGGCTGGAGAGAGCCGGGCCCTCCTTTCTGGAACGCTCTCTGGGCAGTTTCAGATGGAGAGCTCCCTGGATGTCAGGCTGCGTCTGCCCAGACCCCGTGAGCCCTGGGTGGGGCGGGTGGCCCGGGCCCCGAGGGGGCGGGGGTGGGGGTGGGGGTGGCAGGCTACAGGATGGCCCAGGTGAGACTGGGCTGGGCCTGGGGGGTGGAGAGGGGGCTTCCCAGAGATGGGGTGAGGCTTGGCTCTGAAGCAGGGGCAGATCCCACTCTAAAGGAGGAAAGGAGAGATGGCGCCCCAGGCCAGGACCCAGCCGGGCAGAGGCGTGGAGGCGGATAGGAGCCGGAAGGCTCCTGCAGAGGCCAGGGAGGGAGACAGCCCAGGGGGGCCAGGCGTGGTCAGCACAGGGACAGGCCTGCCCGAGAGGTGGGGAGGCAGGCGCTGGCCCTCTGTCCCCTCCCCAGCACAGGGGCCGTGCTTATGCTTCCCGAGGGAGTGAATGGAGGCACGTGGTCAGTTAAACCCAGAAAGCCCCCACCCCCCACACCGTAGGACACAGATGTTCCCAGACAGGGACCCCACAGGCCTCACTCCGCACCCAGCTTTCTTTCTAGAAGCCTACAAGACTCCAGACTCAGCTCCCCGCCCCGGGGCGGGGGCACTGGTGCAGGTGCCGGGGCTCCGGTGGCTGGTTGAGGTTGAAAAACCCCCCCGCAGGCTAGAAAGCCGACCAGACGCCACCAACCTCCATACACCTGTGTGCTGAGCGGGGAGGGGCAGACTGAGCTTGAGAGGTCGGGATGGGAACCAGGGGGCTGATGGGCGAGATCTCCTCTCAGGGCTGCTCCAGTTCTGAGGAGGCCAGGCCGGGCCGGAGGGCTTCCTGGGGGTGGTGGACCGGCACCCAGGAGAGGCTAGGAGAAGGCAGGGCAATGGAGCGTGGATAGGCAGGGGCAGGGCCTGGCAGGGAGGAGGGCGCACCATACCTGAGGCACCACCCCTCGGAAGGAGTGGGGAGCTGGTTCCCAGCACCAGCCTGGGAACCCGAGACCGCGGAGGGGCGGTAATTGCTCCCCGGCGTGTGGGCGATGGGAGAAGCCGCTCTTAAATCCCCCACGCCGGGCCCTGAGCCCAGGCGGGGCCTTCCCAGGCGGCTCCCAGCTCACTCAGCGGGCTCTCCTGCTCCCCGAGCCGCGGCTCTGAGCCCCTGGAGCCGGGGACCCGCTGGGCACGGCTTATTGAAAACACATGCGGGCACACGCCCACCCACAGGGGCCACAGCTGCCCAGAGGGGCCCGGTGACGGGGGAGTCAGGTGGCCAGGGGCAGAGGCAGCCAGGCGAGCCGGGAATGAAGTGGGCGCAGAGAGGCAGGTGGGTGGCCCCTCTTGTGCCCCCGGCCCCTCCCCGGGCCTGCGGAGGGCGCTCCCCAGTCCATATGGGGGGCGGAGGTGGCGGGGGTGACGCTGGCGCTCACAGCCTGCCCTGCACCCCAGCCCCAGCCTGCACTCTGTGGGTCAGGAGGTTTCAGGGACGCTGTCCCCAGGCTGGCCCGTGACCCGTGGCTCCTCCTGTGCCTGGGAACTTTCTGGAGCAGGGGTGCAGGCACCTGTGTGGCCCCTAGGGGCTGAGTGGTCGGAAAAGAGCAGTCTGGACAGAGGGAGCTGGGGGAGCAGAGAGCGGATGGGGGCAGCGGCAGGGGACAGCAGAGTCCTCAGCTGTGTTCCGTCAGTGGGTGGCCAGGGCGGCCTGACTTGCCTCCCACCCCACCCCTCAGGGACCATGCTGGGACTCTGTGCCACCGTGCACCCGTTGACTCAGACCCTGGGGCCCACCCTGGGTGGCCTGCTGTACCGCAGCTTTGGGGTCCCTGTCTTCGGCCACGTGCAGTTTGCCATCAACCTCCTGGTCTTCCTGGTGCTCTGGAGACAGCCCACGCCGCAGAAGGACTGAGTCTGGTGACCGCTGGCCCTGGGGCACAGACTAGCAATAAACTCTTCCAGCCTGATTTCTGTACGTTCCCATGGGCTAAACAGGGGGCCTGGGAGTGAGCGATGGAGGGACGCGGGGTCGGATGCTGGAGAGCTTCCTGGAAGAGGGGCGTGTGGCCGGGCCCCAGGGCTCTGGAAAGAGCCCGGTCACCCAAGTTGTCCTTGTGCAGTGGGCCCTCCCCTGCCTGGATCCCGCCCCGCCTGCTGCTGCCCAGACAGCTCTGCTCGAACCCCGAGACCAGAACGGCCCCCGGCCCCCACCAGGCCACCCCCTGCGTGGCCTCGGGGCTGAGCACGAGGCACTTGCCCTTGTCAGTCACCTCACGTGAATGGAAACAGGTTGTTCTCAAAGATGTGGAGTTTGAGGCTTGCAAAGAGGCCCGGGAAGATGGCCCGGAGGGTGGACTCAGGCCTGGGGAGCCCCATCCCCTCCCCACCCCTGCCCCCCAGCTGTAGGAGGAAAGGCACTGGGGCACAGGGAGGCCAGCGTGACCAGTGTGGAGAGAACAATCCCAGTGGGGGCAGCAGGGGACCAACAGGCTGCCTGTAAAAGAAGCTAGTGCACAACTCAGGACCCCCAACCCCAGAATTCCATGGTCCAGCCAGAAGGACCTCCGAGAGCAGAGGTCCGTCCACCCTCCCCGCCTGAGGGCTCAGACCACACCAGCTTCCGAGTGAACCCCACCAGGGATGGGGGGGAGGGTCTCAACTTGACTTTCACCCTTTGTCCCCACGACGGTCTGGGCAAGTCTCCAGGGAGAGCCTGGACGGGGGTCCATTGGGGGCTGGTGCCGGTCCCGGGGTGCAGTTCCCTACCTCCCCTCCCCCAGGGACTTCATAAGTAGTGTTGTTGGCGGGCGGCGGTGGGGGGGGGTGGTGGTGGTAGGGGAATTCCTTAGAGGAAATGGTTTCCTCAGCTTCGCAGGGAAGGGGCAGCCCCCCACCCCCACCCCAGTTTGAGCCCTGAGCCCCAGCATGGAGGCCTGCGCGGTGCCCATGTCCCACGTGAGGGTGTGACGGTCATTAGTGCCCAGTTATTGGTCTTCACTCCCCACGCCTGCCTCCCCCACGGGGCATTGTCCTTCCAGCCAGAAAGGTCCCCAAAGTGAAGACCCCCCCAGCAGGCTGAGGTCAGGGTCCTGCTCTGCGCTCCGGCTTGCCTGCTGCCAGCGCTTCTCCCGCGTCCCCCGCTCCAGCAGCCTCACGGCTCCATCTCTGTGTGCGGCCGGCAGGGCCTGCGGGGAGCAGCCAGAGGGGAGCACTAAGTAAGGCTGGCACAGCCGGAGAGCTGAGCTCCCTTCTGCGGGGCTGGGAGGACAGGTGGCGTGGGGGCGGCAAGTGGAGGAGTACCCACTGATTTCAGGGGCTGCTCAGATGCGGGGAGGGGGCAGTAAGGGGGTTCCTGACCTCAGCGGGGCAGTTTGCCAGTGACCTCCCTGAGCGAAACCCAGGCCCTGTCCTTCCGGTCGCGCGCCCAGGAGCAGAAATCAGCCCGGGCCAAACCCCAGGGCATTTCCCAGCCTCCGGAGAGGCTGCTTGGCCAGGAGGGTGTGGACCTGGCCCAGCGGATGACACTGTGTTCATTCAAAGTGCGGTTCGCGGCCTGGCCCTTCCTACGCCCGGGCGGCGGCTCCCGCACCCCGCCCCCACCGGAAAGGCCACCAAACCCCCGCAAAAACCTCACACGCACCGCAGGCGGCTGGTAGAAAAGTGAACAGGTCAAGTAGTTTATTTGGAATGAACATACCGGTGCAAACACTACTTATTAAGACAGACGGCTCCTCGACGAATAACCATCGAAATAAATACATAGATAATCTGATAATTTAATGCGCCCGCTCAGCGGGCCGAGGCTCGGCGGCTCCGCACGGGAAGGTCCTTCTCTGTGGGGCAGGGACATGGCTCTCGGCCTCTGTCCTCACTGTGGGTGGCGGGAGGGTGGCCCCGCATCGGGCCCGACTTGTCCTCGAGTGCGTGGCTCCTGTAGGGCGGAAGGAGGAGGGTTAGGGAGCGGGCGGCTCGGCGTCCGGCCGGTGGGTCCCCCTACCCAGGACCCGGACGCGGGAGGAGCGAGCGACGGCCCCGGCCCGCGCGCCCCCGGGACCCCTCGACGGCGCGGCGCCC
>NC_043710.1:1962734-1976812 GCF_006229205.1 Suricata suricatta
CGGACCGCCCGAGGCTGTCCGCTCGCCCGTGGGGGCTGCCCGCGCCCCTCCGGTTCCCCCGACGCCCCGACTCCCGGCCCCGTGGGGTGACTCGTGGTCCCCCCAACCCCGCCCCGGACGCCGGCCCCGCGGAGGAATGCGCTGCGGCCGGCTCTGCCCGCGGTGACTCACCGCCGGGAGCCCCGGGAAACACCCGGGCAGTCGACGGGGCCGGACTCCCACCCTCCCGGCTTTCCAGCCACTAGTCCTGCGGCTCCAGGGCTCGCGGCGGACGCCTCCCGCGCCTTGGGGGGCCCTTCCCGGGAGACCCTCCGATGGCCCTGCCCGGCCGACCTTCTCGCCCCTCTGCCCCCCAGCCCCCACCCTCCCGCGGGCCGCGCCTGGCGGGAACTTTCCCTCGCCCACCTGGGCCGGCCGACCCACAGCGCAGGTGCTCTAAGCAGGCTTTCTCTTCTGTGAAACGGGGACAGTAACACTTTCGTTGGGTTAGGGAACACGTGGCAAGTGCTAGACCGGTACCCTGTGGGGCTCTATCCTCCCTGGGTCCCCCTGGCGTCTGGGCAGAGGACGCCTCCCGTCGCCTGCACAGCCCAACGGGGAGACGTCCTAGGAGCTGCGAGTGCCGGAGGGTCCGCCTGGAGAGGGGCGGCGGGGGCGGCTGAGTCCTCGGGATCTCCCCCCTTCCTCTGAAGGGTTTATAGGAGCGGGAGTGATCGCTGGCTCCTCCCCGGCTCCTCAGAAGGGGGCCGGGACCGCTCCAGGGCACCCACCTGCCAACACCCGGAGGGGGAGGGGGCAGAACTGCACACAGAACAGGGAAAACCAGATCCCCATTCAAAAAGTACTAAAATTTTCAAGCTGGTGACAATGGAGCATGAAACCGAACGCAGGACCTTCTGGGTGCAGGTCCCTGAAGCTGGCCCGGAAGGGCGCTGCCCCACCCACGGTCGCTGTGTGGCCTTGGCAAGTCCCCTGACCTCTCAGAGGGCGGCCCTTCAGGCTCACCGTGAGGAACGAGACCCCGCCGGACCGCATGACAGGCTTGGGCCAGACCTGTGCAAATGGCATCCGGTGTCAGCTGCCCAGCGGTCCCCGCTGTGCGGCCCGGGGTGCGGAAGGGTGGGGTGAGTGAGAGGGGGGAGGAGAGGCCGGGCGAGGCCGCTTCCCGCCGGTCCAGGGCTCCTCTCTTTGGCCCCTACTGGTGGGGCCCCTCTGGGGAGCACTGGTCAGGTACCAGGGGTGCTCTGACGGGTGCACTCAGAGGGAGCCGAGAGGGCAGGCGCACAGCCCTGGCTCTGACCTTGGCAGGGAGACTCTGGGAAAGGACAGCCTGAGTGGGTGGGTGGGAATCAGGCTGGGGGCCCGGAGGGCTGGGGGTCAGGAGCCGGGCCCACCCAGGCAGCTCCACTACCAACAACCCCTGGCCTGGGGCCTGAGACCCCCAGCCGTCAGCGGCCCCGTGGGGAGCCCACGGGCTCCTGCTACCCTCTCAGCAAGCAGCTTAAGCCCGGAGCAGGGAGCGGGCCCATCTGGGGGACCCTCTGGGGAAGAGTTGGGAGGGGAGATGAGGAATCAAAGCACTGGCCCAGCAAGCCTAAGGGAAGACCTTTCGGGGAGCCTCTTTGTGCCACTGGACAGTCCCCAGCACCGCTGGGGGGAGCTGGGGCTCACCAGGCTTCTAGGCCCGGCGGGTGCCGAACAGCCGCGGGCTGGAGAGACGGGGGCCCAGGGCCCTCTTTGTCCCTGATGGCGCCCTGCTGGGGTGGGGGCTGTTGGGGGTGCGCTCTGGGATCTGCAGGGAATGGAGTGGGGGTCTCGGGGAAGTTAGGAGCTCAGCTGAGGTCACACTGCCAGCCAGTGGGGCTCTAACCCAACCCATCTTCCAGGCCCCAAGGCCTGGGGGCAGGAAGTAGCCCCACCCAAACGAAGAGGGAGGGGCCGTGCTGGGCTTTGCATCTGGTCTGTGGCGGCAGACAGTGTGGGTCAGAGCCAAGTTTACTAATATTTATCCGAGGGTCACCGCGGGGATTCACGCAGAGCCTGCCCGAGGAGACCCCCCTCCTCCCCCCGGGGCACACAGACTGGTCTCCAAACTTCCGGCCAAGGCCCCTCGCTGTCCGTCCCGCTGGGCCCAGACAGAATGCGGCCACCTCTCGGAAAGCTCCCTCGTGAGGTCGTGCCCACAGCAGTGAGAGGCTGGGCCCCGGACGCTCTTGCCCAACCAGCCCTGGGAACAGCCACCTGCGAGGAAGCCGTACGTCACAGCTGGCCCATGTGCCTGGGGCTCGATACTGCCCTCTTCCCAAGGGAGGCGGAGCTCAGGGACATGGGGTTCCCTGCTTCCCCTGCCTCCGCTCCTCTGGGCCTCCTCCAGGAAGCCCCCTTGGGTTGCCAGGTGGAGCACGCCCTAAGGACGGCTCCCAACAGCTTCGTAACTGCTGGGCCTTGGGGGTCCCGGCAGTGGCTCCCGCGTGCGCCTCAGGAGGGCGGGGGAGGCCCACACTGCCTGGAGTCACAGCAGTGGGCCTGAGAGGGGGCCTGATGCCACCTGGCCTAGTCTGGCATGGCCCTGCGGCCACGGCCTGCGACTCGGGCCTGCCCTGGACCCTCTCCTCGGGCCGCAGCCCGGGAAAAGTGAGAGGCCCAGCAGCCTGGCTTCGGCCCCTCAGACCTGTGTCTCTTGTCCCTCTGGTTCTCCGAGCCCCTTGGCTGGAGTCTCACAGGTAGGGCCTGGCCCGTGACATGCTCAGGATCCAAAGAGAAAGGGCCC
This sequence comes from Suricata suricatta, assembly GCF_006229205.1. Lineage (NCBI taxonomy): Eukaryota > Metazoa > Chordata > Mammalia > Carnivora > Herpestidae > Suricata > Suricata suricatta. The sequence goes on from NC_043710.1 coordinate 1,965,505, forward strand.
AGGACTTTCTCCTCCCTGGCCCCTGGAGAGCTCCCGACCTTCCCACACAGCTTCCATCAGAGGTCACTACCAGCTCCTGGAATGCAGGGACCGAGTCTCGGTCTGTGGGGCCCCCAGGGCCCGGGCCCTTGGGGAATGTTTTTGGAAACAGGTGGGCCTACAAGGCACCTACGTCCCTGCCCGAGAGATGCGATCGGAGCCAGAGCCTGTGTGGAGGCCGCAGAACCTGAATATCAGGCATGGGGCCTGGGGTGAGGGCCGGAGGGGGGTCGGCATGCCGGTCGCGGGGCGGGACGGCCCCGGGCTCAGCTCACCAGGCAGGGGACCTCTCCGGAGGCCTGAGGAAGGATGAATATGGATGAGGGGAACAGAGGGGTGGGGGGAAGGGGACAGGTGGACGAGGCTTGGCTGCCACCCTGTGGATGACGGCCACCGGGCGTCCGCACGGGACACTCAGGCTGCTGCCCCCCGGCCCCCTCCCCGGGGTGTCACGTAGCAGGTCCGGGGCAGGGCCCCTTTGCGCACATTTTAATCAAGTCCCTTCCTACTTTAACAAATTACCAGGGGCGCCTGGGGGCTCAGTCAGCTGAGCGTCCGACTTCAGCTCAGGCCATGATCTCACGTGCTGGGTTCAAGCCCCGCGTCGGGCTCTGTGCTGACCGCTCAGAGCCTGGAGCTGCTTCACTTTTGTGTCTCCCTCTCTCCCTGCTCCTGCCCCACTCACGCTGTCTCTCTCTCCTTCAAAAATAAACATTAAAAATTCTTTTCTTAATTACCAAAATTAGGGCGCCCGGTGGCTCCGTCGGTTAAGTGTCCAATTCTTGATCTCAGCTCAGGTCATGATCTCACGGTTTGTGGGTTCGAGTCCCGCGTCGGGCTCTGTGCTGACCGCTCAGAGCCTGTTTGGGAGTCTCTCTCTCCCACTCTCTCTGCCCCTCCCCTGCTCACTCTCTTTCTCTCTCAAAATAAAAAATACATAAACTTAAATAAAAACTTACCAAAATAGTAACCGATCGTTGACATGAAAAGTGAAAGAGGCTGAAACGGTTTCCAAGCGCCCGCACGCCCCCACGCCAGGCCCACTCTTGCTGTCGTGAGGGAACTTCCAGCCTGTTTCCAATGCATTTCCCCCCCAAATAAAAAACTGAATGAACGTGGGACCCAGTGACCCCACGTCTGGGCCCCCCCAGAAGTGAAAGCAGGGATGCGCCGCCCGGAGGTGAACTGCTCATCATATTCACCCCAGGGTCCCATCCAGGATTCTTGTGGAGCCTGCCCCCGGGGGCCGTCCCCACCTGCCCCCAGGCAGGACTGGTCCCTGAACAGGAAGCGACCCCAGGTCCACTGACAGGAGTGGGTGGACGTGGTCCGTCCGCACCCTGGACGGTCACTCAGCTCTGATGAGGAGGGACTCTGACGCCTGCCACAACAGGGACCCGGGGGCGTGATGCTCAGTGAAACAGGACAGACGCCATGTGACCCACTCACACGAGGCCCAGGGGTCTCCAGGTCCACAGAGACAGAGAGGACGGTGGGCGCCGGGGCTGGGGGAGGGCTGGGGGCCTGTGTTTCACGGGGACAGTTTCCCTTCGGGAAGATGGGAAGCTCTGGAGACGGAGGGAGGGGACGCCTGCACACCAGCGTCGCCCTGCCCCGTGCCCCCGGGCTGGGCACCTGAAGAGGGCTGATGGTAAGGTTCCGGGTGCTTTGCCACAGTGTGAGGACCGCATCCACGCGCATCCACGCACGTCCCGGTAGGGGCTGGCGGGTGTCACAGGAGGCGCTGTGTATGTATAGTTCCGTGTGTCCCGGGGGTCCCCCACAAGTCTGCCCCCCTTCCCGGGAAGCACCCGGGATTTCATCACCTCCCGTTAACACTCAGGCTGCCCCTGGGCCCCGCGATGACCGGAGGTTAAGGATGCCGCATGAACACGTCCCCGATCTTCGGCAGGACGCCCTCGGATGCGGAACGGCCGTGCCGGGGGGACGGCTCTGACAAGCCCATCTGCCGGCCGGCGTGCAGTCCTACCTGCGTGTGGCAGGCGCCCGTGCCCGGCAGCCGGCCCCCAACGGGCGCTCTGCACTTACGTCACTTGTCCCCACCCCGGTGTCGTCTCCACGGAGCCAGTGAATGTGACTGGATGTGGTGCCAGTGGCTATTTTCTAACACGACAAAACACGGGATTGAGGACCTGGAGTTGGGGTCATCCCGGATTCCCCGGCTGGGCCCGGGACCCCCCCAGTGCCCCTCCGACACCCTCGGGGTGGGAGTGGCGTGACCACAGAGGCAGAGGCTGAGGAGACACCCCCCGGAGCTGGGGGCGGGAGGGACTCCCCCCCAGAGCCACTGGACGGAGCACGGCCCCGCCCACACCTGGCCTCCGGGGCCCAGATAGTGTAGACTTCGGTTTGAAGGCCCGCCGTCTGTGTCCACTGGTCACAGCTGCGCCGGGTCTTACACAGCCCCCGGGGCCTGCCCCGCAGTCTGGTGGCGGACGAAGACCAGGGATGGCGTTAGCCGGTGACTTTGGAGCTGGGGTTTCGAGGAGGAATAGGTCTCCAGGTCACAGGGCCGTCCTCAGGCAACGGCACGGGAGACGGACAAAGGTGTACTCTGCTCCCCCGGGACCCTGGGCCTGGGACCCTCGGGGCCCGGCTGGGACCGGGGCTGGGGCTGGATCTCGGAGTCCCCCTCCTCCAGCTGCTCCGCAGAGCTCGGGTAGAGGAGCAGCCGCCCAGCCCCTGCCAGAAACAAGGGCACCTGAGACCCGGGGCCCACGTGCCGGCCAGAGGCGGAAGACCCCAAGCTACACCGCCAGTGCCTGTGTCCCCAAGGCTGCCTGCCCCCCAGTGCCCTCAGGCTCTCTCCAAGCTGGCAGGCCCCGGGGCCAGCCGCCCTGGGCGGCCCCACCCGGACCGTGGGTTTGGGAAGGAGGGTGGCTATGGCCGTGACCCGCGGCCTGTGCTGGGGAAGTGACAGTGCTCTCCATGTCCTGGATCCAAAGTCTGAGACCCAGGGAGGTTTTTGACTAGACAGACACTCCCAGACTTCCGGAAGCCCCCGGCCCCGAGGGGAGGGAACAGCCGGTGGAGGACGTGGGGTCTGCCGAGGAAGGTCCCGGGTCACAGACCCTGTGAGGCCTGGGGCCAAGCTGGGCCAGGCCACACCCGTCTGGGTGACAGAGAAAGTAACATTGGTAACTTCCGGCTGCCGCCCTCGCAGAGCTGAGTCAGCATGGCATCTTGGGGGCGGGCAGGGGCTCCGCCCAGGTGCCCCGAGTGACTTGGCCTCCAGGAGGTGTGTTTGGGCCTCACCCTCCTGGTGGCCGGGATCAGTGTCTGGTGGGAACGCAGGCTTTTGCTGGCCACCATGTCCACTGGGGTGCTGGCTCCTACTCTCCGAGCCTTGGGGGCTCCGAGATGGTCCCCTGCAAATTCTGAAGAACGGAAAGTTCACGTGGGGTCAGCTGAGGACCGTTGTGGGCCCTGCTGTGGGGGGCTACTGCCTGCCAGCATCTCCTGGTGGATGGGAGGCCAAACGGCTGGGTCTGGGGTCCCTCGGGCCCCCCGACCTGAGGTGGCTGGGTGCTCTGGGGCTGGAGCAGGCAGGAAGTTCAGGGGCCGAAGTTCAAGTGTGCCTGAGGCGGGCCGACTGGCAAGGAGCCGAGGGCGGCGTGTTCAGGGACAGTGCTCTCCAGCTGGGCCCCGGCCCCCGGCCCAGCAGCCTTTACCTGGGCCCGGGGACACTCGTCCCATTGCTGGCCCCGCGGCCGGCTCTATAGCCCACTTAGCATCGCCCTGTCCCCCACTGGGCTCTCGGGGGCAAGGGAGGTGGGAAGCCGCGTCCTGGAGCAGGGCACGGGCCGAGGGCAGCAGCAGGGGCACGGGGCTCCGGTCCCACCGCCAGGGCAGGCCTCCCTGCTGGGCCAGGCCTGGTGGAGGCCCCCTGGGGCCAAGGCACCCTCTGGGACTCGGCTGGCTCAGGACAGGCTTCGTCAGGCCTCCACTTGGCCCCCAGCCCGACACACTGGCCACCTCGGGGAGGCGGGCGCTGGGGACATGCTGCTGAGCTGTCCACTGTGGGCGTGGACGGGGCATGGGCAACCATGGGTCCCCTCCCGGCCCTGGGTGGTGACAACTCCAAACTCCTCGTTGGGGAGAGCCTGGATTTTAGGTGCACTGACCCCAACTCAGGGGCACTTCTGAAAAGGCAGGTTCGCTGCAGTAAGGTTCACACAGGTCAACACAGCCGGGCACTGCCCTGAGGGGCTCCAACTGCCCGGCGGCACCCCGGTGGGCCCCCCACCCACGCCCCGGGGGTCACAGTTGCTGCACAGCCTCCAGAAGCCATGGAAACGCGTCCCCCCACACCCTCCCTTGTGTCTGGCTCTGAGAAGTTCATGCCTCTGGGGTCCCCGTGCTGGGCCCCCACCTTGAACTCCATGCGTCCATGGAAACTCGGGAACCGCCTGGGGCTAGAGCCCAGCGCAGGGGCCGGGGCAGGGTGTATTTCGGAGCCGGGAGCCGGGCACGGGCAGCTGCTGGAATCTGAGCGTGTCTGAGCGGGCACGCTCTTGTGACACAAGGGACTCAGGTGCTGCGGCCTCAGAACCAGGATGGACCGGGGACAGTCAGGGAGGGCACGGCGGCAGAGGCCGGCAGGACGGGTGGGGGTCCTGGGCGCTCACCTGGACCTTCGGATGGATGCGTCAAAGGGCCGGTGGGCCTGGCTCGAAGCAGCACTGGTGCCCCGAGGTGGCGGCAGCCTGGCCCCTGCAGAGCCAGCAAGCCCCCGGAACGTCCCAGTGCAAGTGCCAAGGGGCGTCTCCGGTGCAGTTTCCCTAAGGTGTGGGGTCGGCAGAGGCCCCGCCCTCCCTCTCCTGTGACCCCGCAGGGGTGAGGTCAGACAGCAGCTGCGTGGACAGGCCAGGAGGCAGGGCCGCAGCAGACGGCGGGGGAAGGCACGGCTTCTCGGGGCTCCAAGCTGGAGTCTTGTGGCCCGAATACGTCTGAACAAGCAGCGCCAGCCGGAGGCTGCGGGGACCCAGCGCGGTGGGGGTGGCGGGCTGGCAGTCTTCTCTCGCAGGGAGGTACAACCCGGCCTCTCCAGAGACGGCCGCCATCCCAACCGCCGTCCCGCTGCCGCCTGCGCCGGGCGGCCACCTCCCAGCCGGGCTCCCGTCCCGCTCGGACCCCCCGGGGAACCGCCAGGACCCGCACACACAGGTGCGCACGGCGCGGGCCCCGCTGCTCTCGGTGGGGGGGGGCACAGACGCAGCCAGTCTGCGCAGGAAGGGCGGGCTCCCCGACTTCATCACTGGAGCAGGAGGGAGGCTTCCCCCGAGAGGCCGCGCGCCCCGGGGCCCCCGGGCCAGCGCCCCCAGAGCAGGGACGGTCCCGTGAACTTCCTGCCCGTCACGCAGGCCCTCGTCTCGGACGGCCGTTCCTGATCCTGCGGGCACTTGAAGCCACAGGCTTGTAACCGGTCCCTTCCGGTCACTCCAGGGGACCGTGTCCTTTGGGAGTCCTCGGGGAGCCGGGACCAGTCCGGGTCTGCGGGAGGGCGGGGGGGTGGGGCCCTGGCGAGCAGGACGCACTGTGCCCTCCGCACGCCGGCCTCGGGGAGGCGGTTTTACCTGCACGTCGTGGAAGAAGGCAGGCCCGGCACCTGAGGCTTCATGGGTAGGGGGTGGGGGGCCAGACCCGGGGGGGGCTCACCCACGGGCCACACCGGCCGGGGACTCTGGGGGTCAGCTCCCGCGGGCCCTTACAGAACCAAAACATTCTGGCTCCAGGCGTCCGGGGCGCTTCCTGCTCCTTCTCGTGGCCGCGGTCACCCTTCCTGGTATTCCGGGGGAGCAGCCCGCGCCCCAGGGCCATGGGCGGACAGCGGCTCCTGGCCACGGCCAGGGGCAGGCTGCCTGCCACCTTCTCCCCACACCAGGTCTTTCTGGAAGGGCAGACGTGCCCATGGCCAGGTCCCGCGCAGCGGGTTTCAGTGGGGGTGGAGGCGGGGGGCTCCCTCTCTGGAAGGAACGGAGGCTCCACCAGAGAGCAAAGGGGGCCTTTCAGTGGGAGCTTCTGCATCCAGAAGGCCTGGCCCCACGCACTCCTGGGGGGGGGGGGAGGCCCTTCCCTGCGGCAGCGAAGGTTCCACCCAGGGAGCCCGAGCCCCCCGACAGCGCAGCGGGTCTGGAGGCCTGACGGGCAAACTAAACGCAGCCTCCTCCTGAGGAGCGGCCGCAAGTGCCCCAGAGACGCAGGCAGAGGCCTGGAGCCCCGGGTCTGCGCCCCCCCCCCCCCCAAGGACAGTCCACACGGTGCCGGCGCGGCCACGGCACCCCTGCCTGCCCCTCCCACAAAGACTCCGCACAGCACTGGGTTCGTGTTTCACAACTTTAATAGAATATTCTAACTATTCTGTACAAATTGAAAACACCGTGTTCAGTTACAAATGTGTTATAAGTAAGGCTGAGCACTCTACAGGCCTGGTCACAGTGTGGACACGCGTCCCCGGCTGCCAGAGGCCGTGGTCGCACACTCGGGGACCTCACACGCCAGCCGAGAACAGGGGGCCCCGAACCCAGGGCTCTGGAGACGAGGGGCACGGGGCCGCTGAGGAGGCGAGCCCCGACATGCACACAGGAGAAGCGGCCCCCGCCCTCGGCTGCTGGGGACAGGGCGCGGCTCCGTCCGGCACCCCCGGGGCGCCCGCCGTCACACACACGGTTCCGAGCCCGGAGGACGAGCGGCGGCGGGAAAGAAGAAATAAATACGAGGACGAAGCACAGACGCCCGCGCCCCCCGCGCCCCCCGCGCCCCCCGCGCCCCCCGCGGAAGACAAACTGAAGAGAGATGCTCTAAGGGGAACGGGACTGACCCTACCAGCTCTGGGACACGAGGAGGGCGCAGGACACCAGGTGGCGGGAAACACAAGCGTGTGAGCGTCTCCAAGTGGAAGAAGAATCCAGTCCGAGCGAGGGGTCGCCGCTTCTAGACGCCCTGGAGCCGCGTCCCCAGACACCTGCCCTCGGCGGCGGCTGACCTCCCACCGCCCCCTCCCAGAGGCAGGGCCCGGCAAAGTCCACTGCGCTGCGCCAAGGCCGCAGAGGGTGCTGGAATCGAACCTCCTGTTTCTGAGATGCATTCAAGTTGCCACTGTACAGGTTAAGCAAAGTAATAAGGATAAAAGAAAAGTTAACGTCAACGCCGTGCACTCGGGGCGGGTCCGCGGCGCCTCTTCTCACTGCTGCTTGCACTCGGAGGGCTGGCCGGGCTCCTCCTGTCGAGAGAGAACGGGACCTGTCGGGCCGCCCTCGCCGCCCGGCGCCCCCCAACCGCGGACGCTCAGGGACTGCGGTCATTCCTGCCGAAAGAATGGTTCCTGCAACCCCACTTTCAAAACAGGAACAGAAGGGCGCCTGGGGGGCTCCGTCGGCTCAGTGTCTGACTTTAGATTTAGGCTCAGGTCATGCTCCCAGGGTTGTGGGATCAACCCCTGTGTGGGGCTCTGGGCTGCTTGGGATTCTCTCTCTGCCCCTCCCCTGCTTGCTCCCTCACTCTCAAAATAAATTAAACACACTTAAAAAGTAATTTTTGGGGCACCTGGGGGGTCAGTCGGTTAAGCATCTGGCTTTGGCTCAGGTCATGATCTCACGGTTCGTGGGTTCGAGCCCCGCGTCGGACTCTGCTGACAGCTCAGATCCTGGAACCTGCATCTGATTCGGTTCCTCCCTCTCTGTCTGACCCTCCCCTGCTCACACTCTCTCTCTCTCTCAAAAATAAGTTAAAAAACATAAATATAATTAAAAATAATTTTAAATAGTGGAGGCATCTGGGTGGCTCAGGTCATGATCTTGTGGTTTGCAAGTTCGAGCCCCACGCTGGGCTCTGTGCTGACCGCCTGGAGCCTGCAGCCTGTTTCGGATTCTGTGTCTCTCCCTCTCTCTGCCCCTCCACTTGTACGCTCTCAAACATTAAAAAAATTATTTTTAACTTTTTAAATGGTAACAAAAAATCAGTCAACTTCCCGGAAACCATCTCAGCAGGCGCCTTGTCTGTCTGAGGCCGGGCCCGGGTCTACCCCGTGCAGGACGGGCCGCGGGGACCAAGCAGGCACAGAGGCGAGCCGGTGCTCCTCAGCTGCAGGGCGGCCTCGGGGCTTCATTGCCCTTCCCCCCCCCCATCGCCCCGAGACGGGCTAGCGCCGGAGGCGGAACGGGGGCCGCCCCAGCGTGGGCCTGAGGCGGCGGAGCAGCCACGCCTGATGCGGGGCGGCCCCGAGACGGCTCCACACGCCACCCGGACCCCCAGCCCCTCCCCAAGTGGGAGCCCTGCCCTTCAGGAAACAGCGTCAGGGAGAGACAGTGTGCCCCTCGGCAGAGAGCGGCACACCCGCCTGACATAACCTCCTTCCTAGCTTCACGGGCACGCCCGGCACACGAGGTCACGACCACTCTTGGCGAATACGTTTACTAGTTCTTGCTGCCGAGCTTTCAGATCACTCAGAACCCACTCTGGCGAGCCTGCGGACGCGAACACCTGCACTATGTGGTTCAGAAGAAACTTCTGGAATAACACAACCGCCACCTGCTATGGTAGAAGCTCCGGCCCATTCCTCGGAAAACCACACGTAAGATCTGAAAAAAATCACACGCAGAGGACGCAGGGAGACGAAACCACCACCCGGGCCCCGGCGCCTGCCCGTCACATGTTCATCTGCAGCACGGCGGGGGAGCCCGGGCACCAGAACAAAACACACAGGACTAGAGACCCAGGCTGGAGGTCGAGGTCCCAGCCCACACCCAGGGCCCGACGAGAGGCCAGTAGCCATCCGTGCACGAGGGCACGGTGCACTCCCACGGTCGTGTCTGCAGAAGGAGTGGGTGCGAGGGGACAGCAGCAGGAGCGGGGGGCTTCTACCCCCTTCTGACACGAAGGCTTCACACACAGTGTCCGCACCCCTGGGTGGGATGTGGTTCCGGACACACGGTCTGAATGAGTTCGTATGTACGTGTACATGCGTACAGGTTTTTAACCCAGAGACCATCCTACCTACTTCCTTAAAGTATATTCAGCGGCTCAGGTGACAAAGGCTGCTGGAGGCAGCGGGGCCGTGACACCAGAGACGGAGAGAGGGGCCGGCCGCCACAGGGCACAGCTCTGAGCCCGCAGAGCTGACACCGAATCCCGAGGCTTCAACAACACCAGTGGTTTTCAACCTGAGACCCAGGCCAGAACCTCGCCTGCACCAGCACCTGTCAAGTCAGAGTCTGAGGACAGCTCAGCTCAGTCACTCAAAGCCACCGACCATCAAGGGAGCAGAGGCAGGGCTTGCAAAGGCACAATCCGATGGGCCCTGCCTGTCCCAGAATCATCTAAGAGACAAGCCTTCACAGACAACTGCCTTCTCGGAGAAGTGGAAACGGGCCACCAAGCACACAGCTGGCCAGCACCGAGTCACAAGGCCCACAGCCCAGGGCGAGTGAGCCACCAACGAAGGGGGGGTGGTGGGAACAGCCTCCCCTCCCCTCCCCCCCCGAAGCTGGGACCCCCGAGGAGAGCCTGAGGGGTGGTGGGAACCCGGCAACTGTGCGCGGTCGTCCCTGGACACCCACAGTCAGACGGCACCCTTCAGACACGCGGGACCCGAGCCCACCCTCCCCCCCACAACGTCTCCTGGACCAGAGGCAGCTGCGCCCCTCTCTGCGGTCCAGGAGAACGAGCCCCTGCGGGTGGGACAGGAAGGCAGCTCGGACAGGCTCTCAGAGGCGCTTGGTACAAATGACCGTCAGGACCAGCCGGTCACATGCGGCGGGACGTTCAGGTCCCAGCCCGCAGGCTCCCCGCACAGACTGGGGGCTGCTGCTCCGCACAGTTTGGGGAAGCCCCCACCTGCCTCCGGGGCATTTCCTGCCCACCGCCCGACCGCACCCTTCCCCAGCCTGCAAGGTGAGGACATGGTCCCACAGGGGGCGGGAGCTGATGACCGGAACAGAGCCGCAACGGCCTGCGCTGTGGGGGGTAGGGGAGGGGTGGGTGCCCCCCAGAAGCCCGCTGCTAGCCCCTTCTCCCGCTCAGAGCCCCCCAGCAGCCCCCAGGCACCTGCTACTGACGCTCCACCAAACAGAAACCGCAGCTCTGGGCACAAAACTTGTGGCCCACAGTTTAGGGAGCCTTCTCCGAGCGCCCGGTCTGTGCCACACCTGATTAAAAAGGACGAACAATCACTAGAGACACAGCAAGGAAAGGCACTGGGCTCATTCCTGCCTCGAGGGGCTCGGCCGCTCCTAGTGTGGCCTGAGGGCCACGGTGCCCACCCCCAGGGCCCTCACGCACGATCCTCTTCCTGGAGGGCAGTCCCGTCAAAATGCCACATGGGCCACGCCTTCGCTGCCTGGTCAGCAACAAACACTGGGCCCGGCAGGCAGGAGCCACATGGGTCCTAACGGTCAGCTCTAGAGGCCCACACGACAGAGGTGCCTGGGCGGCTCAGCCGGTACGTGTCCGACTCTTGCTCTCAGGGTTGTGAGTTCCAGCCCCGTGTGGGGCTCTGTGCTACTTAAAAACAAGAACAAAAACGAAGCATCACAACAGACCCCTGAGCAAAAACACTGTCCTTGAGGACGCCGCGTGCTCAGCCCCGCACACCGGACGCGCCCGGCCCGCAGCTCCCGCTCTGTCCACAAGGTCACAGGGAGGCACCATCATAAAGCACAGATCAGACTGTATTAGGGATGAACGGAATTCCACCTTACCTAGAAACATATGAACGATTAACAAAAATTGCACCTAAACAGGGAAAAAACTGAAAGGAACCATCAGCATAAAGGAAAGTAAGTTGCACAAAATCAGACAGAAACAGCCACTTTCTCTGACACAAACGGCCGTACAGTCTCGGGCTTGAGATGAGCCCCCCATCGCACCTGTCCCTTTAATGCCCAAACAGCCCCCGTCCCCACAGCTCCTGGGGTCTCACACTGGTGACACTCTTCGGTCACCGCGCTCCTTCCCCGACCGACAGCGCAGCAGAGACCCCCGGAGCGCCCTCCTGACCGCCCTCCCGGGGACAGGCAGCCTGCGGGGCCGCTCCTCCAGCAAACGGACGTGGCAGGAGACGGAAGAGGACGGACGCCAGACGGACGCGCCAACGGCCCAACACCGGGGCCCCCGCGGCCGACAACGGACACCACAGGCGGCCCGAGTCTGGAGGCGGCTCTGCAAACCACCTTCGGGCTCTGCTCTAGAACCCCAACCGTGAGCGTGCGCCCCGGCCGGAGAGCAGGCGGGCGCACGCGGCCGGGGAGGC
>NC_043710.1:1976912-1978142 GCF_006229205.1 Suricata suricatta
CGAGCCAGGGCCCCGGGGGCGGGAAGCCGGGTGCGGCGGGTCTGCCGGCAGGGTGGCAGAGACGCACGGCGCTGTGCGCTTCCTCCCAGGGCAGGAGTCCCGTGCGCCTTCCGGAGAGCCCGCCGCCGCCCTCCCTCCGTCCCCGGAAGGAAGCGGTGCCGCAGGCGTTCGTGTGCAGACACACGCGGGGTTAAAGGACAAACCACGTACGGAGCCGGGTTATCACCCCGAGACTACGCACACTTCACTCTGGGCAAAAACAGGAGACGGATGGACCCTAGTCAGCGCAGGGCAGGGACCTCAGTGCCCTGCCACCCGCCATGGCCTGGACTCTGAGCTCCAGACAGCACGCCCGGGGCAGCTGCAGGGCCCGGGTACGGCGGCTCTGGGCGCAGAGGCCGCGGCGTGTGGCAGATGCCTGCGCTCGCCTGACCCGAGACCGGAGTCAGATTCGGGTCTACGGGTACAAAGAACGGAGTTGCCTGTTCTCAGCTGTTCTTCTTTTTTTTTGTTTGTTTTTGTTTTTTCTTAGGTAAAGCTTCCCAGTTTATTTGCAATCGTTGGAGATACTCACAGCTTATGAGAATTCTCAGTTCAAATACAATTCTAAAAATTATGTCCACAACTTTTTTTAATGAGTAATAAAGAAAACCCCAAAGTCCCTCCTTTGTACCTTTTCCAAAAATAAACACACAAAAGTTCATCCTGTCGCCATTTAGCCATGACCTTAGAAGAACCAGAGATCTGGAACACAAAGCTGCTGCACTGCTAGCTCATGAAAGTAAACGGCAGCTCGAGAGAGAGCTGGAAAGCATGGACCAGGCAGTCACACCGAACACTGAGCCACACCTACGCGGTCTGCACAGGCCACGTTCGCGAACTTCCTGCCCTGCTCTCAGGACTGAGGGGAGGACGCAGCCCCCCGCACCCGCGCCACCTTGCGGGGCTGAGCCCGGGCCCCGGCCCACCGACCTTGGGGTTGGCCCCGGCCCCGGCCCCCCGACCTTGGGGTTGGCCCCGGCCCCGGCCCCCCGACCTTGGGGTTGGCTTCGGCATCCTCCTCGTCTTCTCCCTCCTCGTCGCCTTCTAACTCCTGCACGAGAGAGAGGGGGTGAAGAGACAGGGTTTAAACTCCCTGGGATCCACTCGCCCCACACCCACCAACCAATCCTGCACTCAGAGGGAAACCAACGACCACCGTCCACAACTGACTAGGTCACTTCCTCCGGA
>NC_043710.1:1978242-1980727 GCF_006229205.1 Suricata suricatta
CCGACCTTGGGGTTGGCTTCGGCATCCTCCTCGTCTTCTCCCTCCTCGTCGCCTTCTAACTCCTGCACGAGAGAGAGGGGGTGAAGAGACAGGGTTTAAACTCCCTGGGATCCACTCGCCCCACACCCACCAACCAATCCTGCACTCAGAGGGAAACCAACGACCACCGTCCACAACTGACTAGGTCACTTCCTCCGGACACAATGGCTTCTGGGTACCCTTTCCCCTCACACATAAGAGACGTAAACACACGGCTGAAAACGCAGGGTCACCAGCCGGCCCCGGGGCTGTAAGAGCGTGGAGCCCCCGGAGGTGGCTCCGCACAGGCTGGTGTGCCTGCTCTTGTGCTTCGGGGCCCCCGCGGCCTCAGGGAAGGGACGCTCGCGCCCACCATGTCTTACCTCCTCTTCTCCTTCCTCACCCTCTTCAAACTGAAAGAAGAAAAAGGAGACACGTTTTGAGGCCTCGAGCTCGGGGCGCCCTGACCAGGACACAGTCCCCACCGAGGGCCCCCACTGGTCAGGCCCGAGGGAAGAGGCCCAGCAGCCCCCTCCCCAGGCCCAGTTCTCCAGCGGAAGGGTCTGCCGCTGGGCATCGTGGCCTCGAACCTGGGACTAGCCATGCGTTCACGAGCCCACGGTGCCCACCAGGACGCCGGGCAGCTGAAAACCACCCCACACAAGGCCTGCGGACGGGAGGGCGCAGGAAGGGGCTGCTCAGCAGGAGAACGTACTGGGCTCGCCTGGGAAATGGCCGACCTAAGCAAGTGGCAGCAGCGCTCCCCACAGACACGAGAGTTTCCGCGGCGTCCCAGGCCCCGTGCACGGGTAAACGTTTCCGTGCCCGAAGTACGGTCAAACCTCGGTGCTTAGCCCTCGGAAGGGGTCAGGACTGAGGTGCGCAGAGGGGAGGCCGCACCCCCGCAGCGGCCTGGCCCAGAACGAACTTCTTCAGGTCCACAGACCCCACCGCTCAGGCCCTCATTCAAGCCCCAAACGTCAGACTCAGACCAAAGTCAAACCCAAAACGAACCTGATCACTACTGCCTGCACGACAGGACGACACCGCTAGGAGGCGTTTCCATGCCGTGCTCAGCGACCGCTCACGCGGAACTCGGGAGAGCGGGGGGCTGGAGCGCCGCCCCCCCACGCACTCCGACCAGTCTGCTGTCTGGCAGCCCGCCGCGTTTCGGCTCAGGAACTGGCCTCCCATGAGCCGGAGCGCGGCCTGCCTGAGGCCCCAAGCGGGTCCTCTCGCTCCGGGGCGGGCGGGGCTGGGCACGTGCTGCAAGCGCGCCCCACGCTCCCGAAGGGGCAGCAGCCCCCAGGTGGGGGTGCCGAGCTGGAGAGGGTGGAGCACCAAGCCAGCCTCTCCAGGGACAGCCTGCGGTGCTTGTGCTAGGTCCCCATGCCTCAGGCACCTGCAAGGGAACCTCTACCCAACATGCAGGAGTAACGGTACCAGCAGGTGCCATTCCCAGAGCCTGACGGCCCACCGGAGTCCCGCCCCTTAGCCGCACTGTCACACGTGGGCAGCACAGGCCGCGGGGCCTGAGCGGGCTGGGGTGGGGCTCCCCCCAGCTCCAGGCGCCCCCTCAGCAGCCGCACCTGCACCCAGGGTGTCCAGAGCGAGTGCGTCCACGCAGAGGGTAAGGGTGCCGTCCACGGCGGCTGCATCTGACCATGCAGGTGCTGCGTGGTCCCGTTTTAAGACGCAGGGGTGTGTGCTCAGAAGTCTGGGCACCACTCGTCTGGAGAGGAGCTTCCCAGTGCGCGCAGTCACTGGGTATTTTCTCGGCGAAATGAAAACTGAACGCTCAGTTTCTCGGTTGCCAACAATCTCATTTACGATCTCCATGCATCGCGCCGGACTGTACAGGCGGGGGCCCAGCTCCCCCATCACAGTCCCCGACCGGGCGGCCTCCCGCGTGTGACGTCAGCTGAAGCGGGCCTGAGTGCCCGCGCTGCCCCACTGCCACCCGGCCCCACCCCCGCCGGCTAGGAGCGCAGAGAACTGTGGGAGGCGGGCCTGCACTGCCGCTGGGCGCCAAGCACCCGAAACCGGCTCGGCTCCCACTGCCCCATCTGAGGCCTCGGCAGACCCCTCCGAAAGGAAACCTAGAACCGTCTGGAAAACCCAGGAGCTCTAAAGCCACGGGGATAAGTAGCATCTGAGATACTTTCAGTGCACACTACACAACTGTATTTCCGTGAATCAAGAAGACACAGCAACCTGGGCCTGGGCGGTGACGGAGACTGGTCTCAGGTGACAAAGGACGGCTCACGAGGCTGTGCCCGCGCAGCCTGGCCCCCCTTCTGAAATGCAGCACAGGCTGGCAGGGGTCAGCTCCACGGAGGACCGCGGGCTGTGGTCAGACCTCCCTAAGGGACACTGCCCACAGACACGAAGCAGGGCACGGCGGGCACCGGGCCGGCTCTCCGCTCTAGCCCCGCCCCGCCCCCGCCCGCCCCCGGAGCCCCGCCCC
>NC_043710.1:1980827-1982671 GCF_006229205.1 Suricata suricatta
CGCCCCCAGGAGCCCTCACACATACATTCTCGTCATCTTCTACGGCCTCGCCCGTGAAGTAGAGCACGGCCCGCGGGACTATCCGCTCCCGGAAGAAGTGGCCAATTTCGAAGTCGGAGGCTAACGTGAATTCCGAGTCTTCGTCCTGAGGGAAACGCTCCGCGTGAACTCGTTTCCGCGGGACGAGCACCAGGCCCGCCCACCCACGCTGTGCCCGTGCTCTGGGCGGCCTGGCGGGAGGGGCGCGGGGGCGCGCTCCGGCCCTGCCCCGCGGTGTGGTGGACAGAACCGCACCCTGGTCTCGGGGAGGAGGAAGCAGGGACTACAGGGAAAGTGGGCAACGACTCAGGACGTGAACAGCCCGACAGGAGGCTGCGGACAACACAAATCTTACCAGGGACTCTCCATCTCCAGACGCTAGAGGAAAAAAGACAAAACAGCAACGTCACGGGGACAGCGCGAACCTTGGGAAGGCCCCGCGGGCGGCCGGGTGGACGGGCCAAGTGCAGCAGCGCACGGCCCGGGCCTGCGCCTCTCCGACAGCCGCCCGCGGACCCGCGCAGAGGGCCAGTGGGGAGAGCGGTCCCAGAGGGCTCGGGGTGACGGGTGGGACGGCCCAGGGCGTGGCCCACCCTGTGGGACCCTGTGCCCTACGCTGTAAGCGGAGCGGGACCCCTCAGCCGGGTCCCAGTGGCGTCCCTCCTGCCCGTGAACAGACCCCCTGCGGGCTGGGGGAGCACCACACACCTGGCCGAGCCGCTCGGCACACACAGCCCCCAGGACCAAGTGCCACAGGAAACCCAACAAAGCCCAGTGATGTTCAGACCCCCGACTTCGGAAGGGCTCATTCGAGCCCCGTCTGTCAGGAGGCCAAGGCTCACCGCGGTGGGGGCTGGGCCCGCGTGCAAACACCAAGCCCGCGTGTGCGCGCCCCGTGGGCGGATCTTTGGGTCCTGGGGACTCTGGCCCGGGGCCAGGTTTTGCTCCCTTGCCTTTGGGACCGTTTCTTAGACTTAAGGACAGAAGGGGCACTGGGCCAGCCGCCTTACATTCCCTTCACTGCCAAGAGCATTTCGCCCGTCTGACACTTCTTCTTGTCTGCTGGCCCCACCACCACCTCGCTCCCGTGTCTCACAGGACTTCTCACCCGCTGAGCGGGTCACGTTTTCACACGACAGACTCACACTGTCTCCCTGGCCACCTTAAAACCAGCTGTCGACGGGGCGCCTGGGGGCTCAGCTGGCTCAGTGTCCGACCTCAGCTCAGGTCACCATCTCATGGTCCGTGAGGTCGAGCCCCACGTCCGGCTCACCGTGGTCAGCACAGAGTCTGCCCGAGAGCCCCAGTACTTCCCTCTCGCTACCCTCGCCCCGCTCCTGCTCTGTCTCAAAAATAAGTAGACACTGAAAAAATAAATCAAAATAAAAACTGCGATAGAGGGGTCATTCACCACCACAAATGCAGGTGCACAGGTCGGTGACCTGGCCTGTGCGGGGCGGCACGAGCCCGGAGAGCCCAATGGAGTCCACGTAGCCGCGTCTCGACTTTCTCCCGTTCCCTAAAACCCGGTTGTAAGAAGACGTCCAGCCAGCGCACTGCCCTTCGCGAAGCCCCCACGTCACACGGGGCACGGCGGGTGGGCGGCCGCCCACGGACGCGGGGCTCCAGAGGGGGTTTCCTCAAACCACGAAACCCGGGAGCCAACCGCGCAGGTGTCCTTGCGCCCTGCCAGCGCGCACCGGTGTCCCCAGGAGAGAACGGCTGAACGTCGAAGGCTCAGCCCAGAGCCAGGCCCTCCATGGCGGGCACGCACGCGGGCTGCGGAAGGACGGGCCCGGCCGGGA
>NC_043710.1:1982771-2009912 GCF_006229205.1 Suricata suricatta
CGGCCGGGACGGCGGCGCGGGGGCCCCGGCTGCGCGTCCGCCCCGCACAGCGCACTCACCCTTGAGCGGGCTGAAGAAGTTGAAAAACGAGTCGTTGGGGACTTGTTTGGTGATCGTCCTCACCGTGCCTCGGCCCTTATGTTTCTGCTTCTTCTTGATTGTTTTGACTGTGACGTTTTTTCCTTTCTTCCAGTCGATGACGCACCTGCGGAGACAGGCGGCGGTCACACACACGTGCACCTGCTGGGGGGCGCCCGCCCCAAGCCGTCTGGGCGGCCCGCCTGCCCGTCGGTGACGGGGCCGGACGGGAGGTTTGCCACCACCTGGGCTAGGGCGTCCACACAATACCCACGGTTGTCCCCTGCTGCCTCTCGACCCCAGAGCACGCTGAACGAACCCGCTCACGCGCCCGAGTCCCACTGGATGGGCTGCGCCGGGGGAGGGGGTGAGCCCGCCGGCTTCCCTCATCTTCCAGTCACTGTGGCCCCAGAGGCAACCCCTGACAGCATGTGGCTGGCGTCCGCCCTGGACGCTGCTCCCGCCCTGCCGGCCTGGCCGTGGGAGGGGATCTGACAAGGCCGCGTCGCCGTCTGAGCCCCGCAGGGTGTTCACGAGGCTCAGAGCCGGCACACGGGGGGTTCAGGCGAGCCCCTGGCCCCGGGGAACAGGGATCACAGTTCCAACTCAAAGACAGGACAGACCCCAGCCTTCCTGACCGTGTTGCCTGAAATCGCCGAGGTGCCGGACACGAGTCACGCAATCCTACTGCCTCACCAGTTTTCGGAGAAGCGACCGGCCAACACTGCCCGGCACAGACCCCTTCACTCACTCCACAAGTGTCTGCTGAGGGGACGGGCCAGCTCAGCGATGGCAGCCGAGTGTCGGGGCCGCGGGAGCCGGTCCCCCTTTCTGATGAGGGACGAGCCCGCTTGCTCCACACGCGGGCACGTGACCTGGGGGGCGGCTCGCGCCCCAGCACAGGCCGGCACGCCCGCAAACACCAGGCTTTTAACCGAAATCCCAGTCTACCGGGGCTTCTCAGGTCAGACTTCCTGCTCTGGTCCTGACTCCTCTTCCTCAGCTGTTTCCGTCTCCGAGACGCGGCGTCTCCTTACCCGTCACAGTCGACTATTTCAGGACCTTCGAAGGAGAAGGGGTCCGCCTTGTCGGGCTCTGACTTCATCTTGTACGTCTTTGTCAGCACGGCGTTGGTGAAGTAGTCGTTGGGTTCAAAGTGGAACTCTAACACGAAAGACTGAAGACAAGAACTCCGGGTGAGTGCCGCCGAGACACAGGTAAGCGGGGATGGACAGCACGCCGTGTGGCGCGTCCCCAGGCCAGCCCCGCGCCGAGCGTGACCCCGCACGTGACCCACCCCCGACAGCTCGGCAGCGACGGCCACACGGCAAGAAGCCTTGAAGTGAAAACCATGAGCAGAGTTGAAACGCACGACAGGTGGGGGCACGGGCGGGGAAACGGGCGGCGGCCCAGCCCCCTCTTCCCGCCCAGCAAAGGGGCCAGACCCCGAGGGGTGCGGCGCCCCAACAAGGCCACCTCAAACCACACCAGGGACGAGTTCACCCTTGGTTCAGAAAGCACGCTATAACCCCGAGGAAACGTGCACACCGGTGCGCAAGAAGGAGCAGTCCCTGTGAAGTCCAGCAGCCAGGAAGAGAGGCTCCTGTTCTTCTGTCCGCACGAACACAGCGCTGGGCCGGCAGGTGCACCGGACCCTCCGCCAACGAGGAAGTTAAAGTACCATAACCTGGCCCGTGATTCTATTTCAAGGAATTCATCTCATCTAAGAAGGACCCCTGGGCGCGTGCAGCGATACGCACACTCACCTCGGCCCGTCTTAAGGAGACAAAGATGACCGTGGGTACGTAAGTCACAGAGACAGTGTGCAAGACCAACTCTGGGTTCTCACGCTTCTGCCTCTAAGTGCCGAGTGATTTGGGGAAGTTACCCAGCATCTCTGTGCTTTTGTTTCCTCATCTAGGAAACGGAAATAACAATCCTTTCCCTCCGTGAGTTGACTGGAACAGCGTTTATACAAGGTTATAGGCAATGCTTGAAATGTTAGCTATTTCAGTTTTCATTAGAACGGCATACTTATCAAACGAGGAAAAAAACAGATTAAAAAGACTAAGATTGAGTGCTCCTGGCTTCTGGCTGGTGGAGTGAGAGACTCAATCTCAGGGCTGTGAGTTCGAGGCCCACAATGGGTATAGAGAAAGATTATTTCCAACAAAAGTAAAATATTAAAAAAAAAAAAAACCCGAAATAGACTAAAAGCAAACCATCTCCACCAGGGGAGGAGGCAAGCCTGACTGTCCAGAGCATAAGTGACTGGTCTGGCAGAGTAAAGTGTAGTGGAACCCCCTTTCCATGTGGCCCGACCCCCAGGGCTACCACACCCGAGATGGAGGAGGAGCACCCAGTCAGGAGGCCGAGGTCTACCACTCGGGTCTGCTGGGGGCAGGGCCACAAGCTCAGACGGGCAGCCGGGGCCGGGGGCCGGGGATGGGGCCGGGGGGCCGGGCAGCTGGGGATGCTGGGGATGGGGGCCGGGGGGCCGGGGATGGGGCTGGGGGCAGGCAGGCAGCACGCCACACGGGGTTCCTCACCTCTCCCTACGTCTGCACAGACCACACTATTCCCCTGGGTTCTCTGCTGGGCCCTTCGCTACCAGCTCTCCAAGCCAAGAGCACGACGCGGGGCTGGAACCCACGAACTGTGAGATCATGACCTGAGCCGAAGCCGGATGCTTAACCCACTGAGCCCCCCCAGGCGCCCCTTGGAATGCTGATCCTAACGCAGCCCTTTAGACGGGGCGGTGGGCCTGTCCGGGCACTACCCGACTGCTCCGCGGCCCCGAGAGGCCGGCAAAACGAGTTTCCACCGCCGCGGTGGCGCCTGCGACGCACCGTCCCCTCGGCCGCGGTGTCAGCTCGGGGACCCCAGGGAGGAGGAGCAAACACCCTGACTGTGCTGCATTCTGAGGCTGGATGGTTTTTATTTTCCTAACTCTGTCTCAAGTATTCCACACTTAGTTTCAAGAGATGACTGCGGAAGCGGAGGCCCCGGCTGAGCCACTTCCGCCGACGGAGCTGACGCCTCCCCGTGCTGCCCCTCAGCTCGGGGACGGGCACCAGGGAGACCAGCACGGCTCACGGCCCAGCAAACCGAGAGCTCTCTGTAAAGCACCGTAAGACGTGGAGGGAGATATCAGACAGACAGGCAGTCGCCAAACAGGTGTCTAGTAAGAACAAAGGAAAAAAACCAGAACTGACCCAGAAGAGAAAAATTAATAAATGGAGTCCGGGTGCGCCGGGTGCCTCAGTCGGTGACCCGATTCAGCTCAGGTCATGACCTAATGGTTCATGAGTTCAAGCCTCACATCGGGCTCACACTGACAATGTGGAGCCTGCTTCGGACTCTCTCTCTCTGTCCTGCTCTCCCTCTCTCCCCAAATAAACGGAGTCCAGAGGACTCACAGGTGAGAAGGAAGTCTTAGGAAAAAACCTGACACGGCATCTTACGATGGCACGCACGGGAAGGCGGGGCGGGGATCAGACACATCCAAGCCCTGGTCCACAGACTGCCCCACGCGGCCTCCAGGGGGCGCTGTGGCCAGGCTTGCCCACAGGCCAAAGGCCCAGGGAGGTAACCAGCTTAGCCCAGAGTGGGACAGGCAGGAGTGGGAGGCAGGACTCCGCGTGTCCCCCTGCCCCTCGCCTCCGGCAGGGAGCCTGCAGAGCCGGGGAGAGAAATCGCACACAGTGACACAGGCCCTCGTCCGTGATCTGGGGCCGGCACCCTGACAGCGATGGAGACGACCTGGACCCTGGGTCCCAGGGCCCTCTGCACCTTCCCTCAGGCCCACAGCTCTGGGCCATGTATGTCCCCAGGACCTGAAACTAAGAGCCACGAGTCAGTCAGTCATGTGCCCCTGGAGCTGCTATGGCACTGGAGTGGAGCCCGTCAGCCACGGCCAGACTAACAGGCCACGAACAGTGCCTCTGCCAGGCCCCCACTCAAGCAGGGCGGCGGGCGGGCCAGCCTCAGACTGACTTGCACCGCAGCAGGGGTGCAGGAAGGGGGTCTCAGGGCAGTGCGGGCGGGGGGCAGTCCCTGGCATGCTCTGCCTGCGGGGCTCTCCAGGCGCTAGCACCTGGGGTTTCTAGGCAAGAGCGGCCCGAATCTGAGGACACCCCCACCACCCTTTCCGCACACGTCAGAGCCTTGCGTACCTGGGAGACGCTCAGGAGAAAGAGGACGTCGTGCCACCAGGCAGGGGACAGGTTAGCTCAGAAAGCGGTGCACGGCACACAGACAGCACGGCCAAGAAGCCCGCTCCTGCCTCAGACTCCTGCACCTGCCACGTGCAGCGGGCGGCCTGGGCGGCCCGTCAGGCCGCGCAGCACTGCTGGGCAAGGCCCGGGAAGGCCACAGGAGAACCTTCTCGTTCTTGGTGGTCGTCTCACTCAGGACCACCCTGCCAAGTGTGGCCAGCTCTGGGTCTCCCCTGGCTCCGAGCCCCTCACCCTCTCTGAGGCCAGGCAGGAGCTCAGTCAGTACTCACCATAGGCTGCCCGGGGTCTGAAAACTTCACCTTAATGTCCTGCAGGTGCTTCAAGATTGGCTCGTCGTACTCCTGACCACGAAGAGAACAGGAAGGACTTTCTCGTGGGCCTTTTCAAAGCAGCCGCACCCGTGGTGTCCAAGCCTCAGCCGCACACAGCCCCGGACTTGGGACCCGCAGCCCCGCCGGGCTCGGCTCGTCAGGCAGGGGCTCCCTGGAGGCCACCCGGTCTGCTCGCCGACCGCGGGTCTCCGGGACGCGATCGCGCGCCGCCTCTCTCCGCACGGAGTGCCGGGAGCCGTCGATGTCCGGGGGAGGGCGAGAGCCCCGCGGCTCGACGGAGACAGGCGGTCCGCGCGTCTCCGCAGAGAGAACCAGAAGAAACTCCTTGGTCAGCTACTGACCTCGCCGGCCGACCTCCCGGCCGCACGGCTCCCACTCGCGCACTCGCAGTGCGAGGGGAGGGCGCTCTGGGCGGAGGCGGCAGACCAGCAGAGGGGACACGACTGCAAACGGGGCTCGGCTCAGCCCCAGAGCTGCAGGCCTTCCCGCAGCACCGCACGGGGGGGGGGGGGGGGGGTTTCCAGACCTTTCCAGCCATGACCCCTCTGCCGCCGTGAGGCCAAGACCACTCGGCCGAGTTCCTGGTCACAGAAAGCTCAGGCACCACGGACAGTCACTAAGCACTCGGCGGGGGGCGGGGGGAGGGGGTCCCGAGAGAACAGCTGTGCCACCAGGCGCTCCGTGAGGGGCCGATCTGCTCACCTGGACCAGCTCGCTCAGCATGTCCACGTTTCTGAAGATGGTAAACCAGAACTCTGGAATGCCTTTGGGGTCTGGCTCCTCTGCCGCCACGGCTTCCTTCTCGGCGATGACGACTTTATTTTTCACGTCTCCCTAAGGGAGCAAAGATGCAGACGCCGACACTCACCACAGAGCAGCAAACCCACAGAGAGTTCAATGGTTAACACGGAAGGTAAATTCCGCACAAACTTCTATCAGAAGCTGTTCTTTGAACCTGCGTCTCCAAGAGCACCGTGCAGGTCACGATGTTAAACGTCTCTAGGGAACAAGGCATTCAGGGCGCTGCGTTCAGACTCCATGATTCAACCTCACAACAGGGCACAAGGCACCGACTTCGGAAAGGCACCAGCTCCCGGGGACGTCCACCTTGGGACAGCCACCCACCACCAGGGAAGAGACCCTGGTCCCCGCAGCAACAAGGGACGGCCAAGCAGCGCCCGCTCCAGACAGTAAGGAGGTGGCTATTCACATGGGGACAGAAACTCCAGGCGAACATCGGGGAGCTGACGGACCAGCTACGTGCGGCCTGGAAGGAGTCTTCTCTGACATCACGGCCCAGGGAGAGGGCGGGCCGGGGGCAAGCAGGACCCCAGACGGAGCCGCTGGGAGGTGCAAATGCTTCCGCACGAGGGATTTTTATGTGAAATGATCACAAGGGGCTTTTTAAATTAACCAAAGCAGAGTTTCCTCGAGAGTAAGGAAGCGGCCCACAGACGCACAACTAGACGCAGCCTCAAGCAGGCCAGGTTCTCCCACAGGTTTGAAAGATCAACACCTTCAGGCTGTAAGACTGACAGGACGTCAACACAGTGTCCTACACGCGAAGACCACAGGGTAAGACACTGGTTTCCCAAACAGAATCAGGCAGACTGTTACTCGGGCAGCTCGCTGGGGCCTGTCTACAGGCCCACCGGAATGAGACCTGTCCCCAGAGGGCTGGGAGCCAGTGCGGAGGGGTGGGAGCCGGCGTGCAGGGGGGGGCCCCCCGCGCAGGGCGGCTCGGACATCCAGCGCAGGGACTGCTGCCGCAGGCGACCCCCCTCCTCGCGGGGCCATGCTGCCCTCCTGAACGAGACCTCCGCGGAGGTTCTGATCCCTGCCCACCCGGCCCCACGTCCCAGGGCACCACTGTGCCACGAAGGGAGACGTGCCCAGCTGGCGGCTGTAAGGGGCACCAGGCTGCCCGCCAGGGCTCCCGCGCGTAGAAATCCCGGCAAGCAACCTGGGGGTGGCGCTCCGCCTGCGGCGAGGACCCCCCTTCTCGGTGACGTCACGCCCACAATCACACACCGTTCATAGAGGCTTCTTACTTCTAACAGCACTAACGCCACAGGACACAAGCTGTGCTCACGAGAACAGACACTCACGGCCAATTTGTCTTCCTCTTCATTTTCGCTGTGCCACTCCGACTCCGCGTCTGTCGGCTCAACATCCCCGGTGATGAACTCTCTTCTCTTCAAGTGAAAAGGAGACCTTCTCAGAGTTATAGTAAGTTACTCGGGAACTCAAGAAGTAAGTTTGTAAGCAACGTCCATGAAAACCCGTGAACAGTGAATGGTTCTGTAACTCAGGGTTCTGGGGTGCGTGGGGGGCCCAGCTGGTTGAGTGCAGTCCAGCTCCTGGTTTGGGCTCAGGTCATGATCTCACGGTTTATGGGTTCGAGCCCCACATTGGGCTGTGCTGTCAGCGAGGAACCTGCTTGGGGTTCTCTCCCGCCCCGGCCCCTTCCCTGCTGTCTGTCTCTCAAAATAAATGAACGCTAAAAAAAAGGACAAGAGTCTAAGTTTCCGGGCTTAACGGCTCACATTCAAGGACGCGTCCCTGGGCACCGCGGACGGCCTGCCCACAGCCCGGCCCGGAGCCCGCGGGCGCAGCGCAGCCACGCACCTTGTCGAAGAGCGGCTGGTAGAGCGCGGCGTACTTCCGCTCCAGCTCGTGCACCTCCTCGTAGAACTTGGCCTCGACGTGGGCGCACTTCACCTGCAGCTGCTTCAGCGCGTTGATTCTTCTCTTCACTGCTTTGGGTAAGCTGCAACGGGGTAAGAAACAGAACATCCTCACGCCTGTGAAATAAGGCAGAGTTTCCTTAAAATAAGTTCAGCTCTCCACAGAATTAACGTCCTTGCTACAGAAAAGGGCTCCCAAGTGACATTAAAAGACAAACATCCCAGTCGAGAAGAAAGGGGGGGATGGGCAGATGCGGACAGATAATCCACAGAAGAAAAAACTTCAAATAATCAAACCTGGAAGAAAGGTTCAGCCCACAAAACAGCGGCAAGAATGCTGATGGAGAAGACCTGCTGTCTTTTCGTTACCGAGCTAGCCACTCAAGCCAGACAACAGAAACCACGGACTCCTGAGGGCCAAGACCCCGCCGCCGCTCCTCCTGACAGGCGCCCGGAGCCCGGACGTCCCCTGGCCCCAGTGGCTCCACTTGCAGGAAGTGACCAGCCGCACGGAACCGAGACGCGGTGCGTCCGGTCGCGCCTTCACACGCTAGTCAGCACGAAGCGAAGCGTTCACACGCAGACACCGCGGGAAACACCAGACACGGACAAACGGGTCGGTTTCCGTCCAGAGTCCGGTCACTCTGAGCTTCTCTGCCTCCTGATACTTTTCTACATTCTAAAAATACTTTAGTTCACATGCATTAATTTTATAAACAGATGAAAAAAACCACAACCCCCTTTTAACCCATCAACATTATGTTTAACCTGAAGCCCCTGGGGCGGCGCCAGCGGGGCTGCGCCCTCGGGCTCCGGCCTGGGTGCACCCCCTTCCTGCAGAAAGGCACAGGAGCCACCTTCCTTCAGCCCCAGTCCCAGCGCTCCGATGCGCGGCACTGTTTAGAAAGTACTAGAACAGCCTTAAGTCACACAGGACCCCTGCCGCCATGCCCACAGCCAGCTCAGGGTAAGGGTCCTCCACCAGGCCGCCTGACTCCCGTCCCCTTTCTAGGACCTCCGCCGGCAGGACGGCAGGGAGGCAGCGCAGTGAGGGCTGGACGGAACGGCTCACACACAGAACCTCTATTTCTTTTGTGCATTAAGAAAATTTTTTAAATGATTTTTTAATTTTTATATTTGAGAGAGAGAGACAGAGAGCAAGCGGGGGAGGGGCAGAGAGACAGAGGCAGAATCTGAAGCAGCCTCCAGGCTCCGAGCTGTCAGCACAGAGCCCAACGCAGGGCTCGAACCCAAGAGCTGTGAGATCATGACCTGAGCCGAAGTCGGACACTTACCCGACTGGGCCCCCAGGCGCCCCTCTTTCGTGCACTAATCACACAATTATGTTTAGCTTTCAAAATGGAGTAAATTATTGGAGTAAAAATGGAGTAAATTAATGGAGTAAAAATAACAAAGACAGGGAGCGAACTGGACCCTGCCAGCCCACACACGGCCGTGCGCCAGCCAGGCGGTGACTCCACGCTGTGCCCCTGCAGGCACTGGTCGCGCAGCGCAGCCAATGGGGACCACGTCCGTCCACGAGACCTTGCTCCCGCCCCAGACTTCCGCTCCGCGAACGCCGCCAGCAGCCTAGAGACCCTCGGCTCCCCAGCAGCATCAGCTCCACCTGTGGAGAGCCGGGAGGGCGGCGCCCCTGCTCCCCTGCACCCCACCCCTGCAGGCCGCCGCCCCAGCACACCCGGAGCCCAGGCGCTCCTCTTTGGAAGCCGGTGCCTGGCGCCCAGCACCCAGTCTGCTCAGTGAGAAAGGCACCTCCTGCTCTATGAACCGGTCCCCCCGCCCACCCCCCCGGCCGTACGAAGGGCCCCTGCGCGGCACTTACGTCTCGATGTAGCTGGAAGGGGTGTGGGGGACGCTGTCGAGTCGCTCCTGCAAAGCGGCCAGGGCCTGCGGGTCCTGCATCACCTGGCCGGCGAGCTTCTCTAGCAGGAGCGAGAACACGGGCAGAGCGGTTAGCACGCGCCCCGCAGGGCGGCAGCGTCAGAGGGCCCCGCACACGTCCACGCAGCTCTGCTGCTTTAACTTCTAAACGTAGCAAGTGGCTTCTTAAGCACGTTCTCCGAAAATACTTAACGCGCAGTTTAAAGGCTCCGCTAACTACCCGAGTGGTTGGAAACCCGCTGAAAGGTACCTACCTGGAGACGTCTGGTTCTCACCTCAGCTGTTTAAGCCCCAAATCTCCCCGAGGAGGACCGAGTCACTTCCCCGTTTAGGGACCTGCCACCTTGCCAACCACCCCCACCCCGCCATCCCCAGGGGACCCAGGAGCCAAGGACAAGGATGAGGCGACTGTCCCCCAGAGAAAAGCAGCGCGCACCTGCGGTCCGGCCCCCAGCCCAGGAAAGTTCCCGGGCCCCCCCCCTACACTGCCCTGCCCAAACCCGCCTCCTCCGCTCGGCACTCGGCCAACTTCCTGTATCTCACCGGCCACCACGGGCCTGCGCGACCTCCGGCGGACGTGGCAGCGGATCCTAAGCAGCACCTGACCCGGAAGGTAGGCCATACCTAGCGGCTCTGCCTGCCTCCCCCTTTGTAAGATTTTTAAGTGATCTCTACACCCAACGTGGGGCTGGATCTCACAACCCCGAGATCGAGAGTCACGTGCCCCACCCACTGAGCCAGCCAGGCGCCCCTCTTTTTACAAGCAAGTGCTGTGGGCAGCAAAAGACGCCAAGTAGGCAACTCACTTTTAACACTTTTATGATAAACAACTGCCACCATGAAACACCGTGTATGTGTAGTTAAATCTACGTAACTGCACGTGTAACACTGCGCGTACAATGCGTAAGCGTCACATGCATACACAGACACACATCCACTCTCTCTGGCCACTGAAAGGCCTGGAAACAATGACACCTAGCATCTATGCTGTTTCTTAATGTTTCTACTTATTTATTTTTGAGAGAAAGAGCACACACAAGGAAGGGGCAGAGAGAGACAGACGCTCAGAAGCAGGCTCCAGGCTCCGAGCTGTCAGCACAGAGCCCAATGTGGGGCCCAAACTCTTGAACTGCGAGATCATGGTCTGAGCTTCAGTTGGATGCTTAACTGACTGTGGTTTTAAAATGCGTCTCCCTACCAAAACAGGCCCCTCGGACAGATGGCAGATCCCAGGTCTGGGGCAAGGGAAGGACAAGGAAAAGTGGAACGCCGCTTAGCACAAGGCTACGAAGAACTCAGAACTGACGGGGGCAGGACTAGAGGACACAGAAGTCAGCTTGCAGGGACCTCCGCTGGCCCACGTGGGGCAATTTACTTGCCAGAGAGAATGATGGCAAATGATACAAACCAGAGGAGAAATCGGGGCCTACAGGAGCACTAGAGTGGGGGCTGGGAGAGGAGGGAGGGAAAGCCCGTCTTGTTTTATAATGTGTATTTTCAGAGAGAGAGAGAGAGAACGAGCCCGGAGGGGCAGAGAAAGGCGGACAGAGCGTCCCAAGCGGGCTCCACGCTCTCAGCACCGAGCCCGCGGTGGGGTTGCATTTTACCAACTGCGAGATCACGACCTGAGCCGAGATCAAGAGTCGGTCGCTTAACCGACTGACCCGGCGCCCCAAAGGTCTCCGACAGGTGTAAGCACGGCAGGACTGGGAGAAACACCTGTTTGCAGCCACCAGTGTCATTCCTGATTAAAGGATCGTGACCACGCCTCACGGAGAAGCGACAGGTCATTCAGCAGCCGGACCCTCGGGGGGGAGGGCTGCCAGGCGCTGCCGAGGCCGAGTCCTCCTCCTGAGCCCTGACCCGGTCTCGGCCCAAGCGCACCTCCCGCACCACGTCCCTGCCGTGGCGGTCTGAAGCCGCCCGCCCCGCCCGGAGCGTGGACACTCTGCACGACAGCCGTGGCATGCAGCCCGCTGACGTGTCACCGCAGGGAAGGATTCCGGACGCGACCCCTCGCCAGTGTCGGGCTTGGGGGCGGGCGGCGGGGCCGGAGCCGCGGAGAAGCCAGGGGACTGGGAACAGGGCCGCACAGCCAGCTGATGGTGCCGTGCCAGCCCCGCACTGCTCGCTGTGGTCCCGGCGCCACACTGATGACCGTTCGGCCCGCTTTTCAGGAAATTTACATGGAACTGTTTTAGGAGGAAAGAGTCAGGTTATCTACCACGTGCTTTCAAACCATTCAAGGGGAAAAGAGTACAGATGTAGACATTTTTAAATGGAGGAGAAAAGACTTCTATGAATTTATGGATCGAATGATATGATGGAGTCCGGGCTTTGCTCCAGAAAAGTCAGGGAAAGGAGGACACGGGGGGAAAGAGCGATCCCCGCGACCCGCGCCAGCACTGAGTGGGCCGCCCGCTTCCGGAAAGCCTGGAGCTCTGATCAGAAAAGGTTTTTAAGTGAAGTACTGATCTGCAGGGAGCCTGGTGGCGCAGCTGAGCGTCTGACTCTTGACCTGGCTCAGGTCGTGATCTCACGGTGTGTGCGTTCGAGCCCCACGTCGGGCTCTGCGCTGACAGCGTGGAGCCTGCTTGGAATGCTCTCTCTCCCTCTCTGCTCCTCCCCTGCCCACGCTCGCTCTCAAAATAAAAAAACTTAAAACAAATGGAAGGAACGGCGCTCCGAAGGACGGCAGTCCTGGACGGGCACCGCTCCTGCTCCCCCAGCAAACGGCCCAAGAGCAGAAAACGCTCTGCGCCGCGCACAAACTCTCCGACGGTCACCTCTTCCCCGGGCGGCGCACTGACCTGTGTCACTTGCGTTTTTAGCGGCCTCCGAGGCGTCTGGAGGAACACCATCTGAAAAACTAAGACGGCACGTGTGAGAAGTATTACCGCCGCAGGAGCTCCGAACACAGAGCGCAGGGAGGTGGTCTTATCTAACGGTATGAAGCGAGGTCTCTGCAAGGACCCGATGGGACAGAACACAACCGTGGGCGCACAGGTGTTACCCCCGAGACGCTTTCCTCTTACTAAAAAAAATCCTGCCATTGAACACCCCGCCCCTCCCCACGCCACACCCTCGAGTTCTGGTTTCCAACCCTGGCCGAAGCTTGTAACTTTTCACTTTCTTTCCCCCCAAAAATCTGCCCCCCACCCTCAAACTACACCCACTGGCCAACCAGCACGCCTGCTACAGCTTGGGGGGCCACTAAAGGGGTGGAGGCCGAGCTGCCTCAGCGAGACTTTAGGAGACGCTGCCCTCGGTGGCTCTGTAAGCCACGGAAAGTCGCCACAAACAACCGAACGCGCCCCGGACAGGTGGAACAGTCTTCACAGCTGTCTGGACACAGCCCCCTCACCAATGCTAAACCACATCAATCACCACATGAGACCTTCAGAACAGGACACAAAGCAAAACCCTTCACTGGACCGCCAGAGGCCGTGTGATGGCAGGATGGTGGCCAGGACTCCCCGTGGGAGGCACGAAGGCCCAGAGAGCAAAACAACCACTTCCCACCAAAGGTTTTTCAGTGTCAGTACCTGAGACGCTAGTTTTCACGGGCTCACACCCACGAGGGGAGAGCCGGCAGCTGGAGCCGCTGCTGCTCTGGGCCGGTGGTGTGGCTCACGTGTCCCCTACCCTGAAGCCCAGACAAGTCGCCCCGACTTACCTGCTGTCCGCCATCTGAGCGCTCTGGCCCCCTACGAATTGAAAAGAGTTGTAACAATTAACATCAAACATCCACAGAGAACTTTCCGGTGTGCCGGTCACAGGGGCCACCTGTGGGGGTGAGGGTCTACCAGGAGGGGCAGAAGGGAACTTTCTGGGGTGATGGAAATGTTCTAGATCTTGAACGAGGTGGTGGTTTCTTCGGTACATACCCTGTCAAACTCACCGAATTATACACTTAGATGTGTGCGTTTCAGCGTGTGTACATTTTACGCACAAAAAAATTTCTTTTTGGGGCGACGACGGCCAGACTCCGGAGAAAGACTAACGGGTTCTCGCCTGCCTCGCTCTGTGAGGAGCTCTGGCGACAGGACGTGCGTGTGCACTGGGCCAGTTACTCTGGAGCCGGCGCCGGCGCTTCCCGGTGTTTACGCTCATAACCCACAGGACGAGCTCCGGACTTTACGCAGCTCGTCCGCTCCGCTGCGCTGGCACCGCGGCGGCATCGCCTCGGTAAAACCAGGACACAAAACCCGCAGTCGGACCCCGCTCGCAGAAGACACATGTAAGAGGATTATCTTCACACCAGCCAGGCCCCTTTCTACCCGTAAATATTACAGCTGGGCTCCAGGACGCCTAATCCTTCACAAGAACTCGGTACTGGTGAGACTCCAAAACCCTTATACGCACAGCTGAACAGAGGAGGGGAGTCTCAGAGGCCGTAACCGCGCTGCAGAGCCGAGGGCGGGAGGGAGGCAGGGGGCCGCGCCGGCCACCGGCCAGGTGTTACTCTCAGAAACTGCAAAGCGCGAGTCCTCGGTCACAAAGCTTCAGGGTAAAGCAAAACAGCAACAAAACACTCTGTATTGAAGAAAAATAACCAGAACGTATGATCTGCAAGTGTTTTGTATTGAGCTCAACTGCTCAACTGTTTCTCGTAGGCGATTTTGGTTTTGCAGATGCAAAGCAGAGGAATTCAACAGGTGCCGCGAGGCCTGGCCACCCCTGCCCTCCGCCTCACAGCCCCCGCGTTACTGAGAGCCTCCCGTGGTCCCCACCGCCTTCTGTGGAGTCCGGTCACTCCACAGAGAACCAGGAGCCCCGCCCTTCCCAGCCGCTCCGGGTGCGCACACGGCCCCGGGTGCGGGGCCCGAGCTCCCAGTCGACGTGCAGACCATGGCATCTGATGACCAGATCCTAAGAGCTGAGGTGCCCGCCCACCGGGTGCCAGCTGTGGAATCCTGATGGTCTCCCTGCAACACGCCTTTCTCACGCCCATCCGAACGCTTTCACGTGTGTGGATGCCCGGGGCCCCGGCTCTGTATTTACCCGGAACAGCAGGGTCCTGGGTGAAATGTATGGACGGACACCCACGCCTCTGCCAAACTGGTTCCGCACGGACACCGAGCACAACTCAGCCCCCCGCGTAGCGGCGTCTCCGCTAGCACCCCGCTAGCACCCCACGCAGGCCACATGCGGGCCAGTGCTGGGCGGGGCCTGCTCCCTAGAAGCAGCACCGCCAGCCTCGGGGACGGGCTCCAGGTCGTACCCTGGTCCCAACACCTCGTACACCAGCGGGGGCCCCACGTCGACGGGCACCTTCCTCCGCGTGACGCCCGCACCAGCTCCGCCAGGGAGCCAGCTCCCCCGTGTGCAGGAGAGGACACTGGGGCTGGGAGAGGCGACCCGGCCGACCCGCGGTCCCCCGGCTGGGAGGCGGCAGACCTGGGTCTGTCAACCTGAAAGGAGATAAACCGCAGCAAGTTCCATAACCAAAAGAGGGAAACGCAGAGGGGCTGTGACTCAAGAGCAACAGCCGAGTCCACTGATGGTCTAGGGCGCCTGCTCCTGTGGGCCGAGGGCAGCGAGGAAAATCGAGTCGGAGCCATGTGGCCTGTTCGACGGCTCACAGATGGGGACAGACTCTTGGTGGACACTGTCTGGTTCTGTTCCTGTGTTCTGTAAATCAAGCGTTCATAGGCGTGAGCCTGCCCGTCCTGAGGCCGCACGTGCGGAAGTCAGCACTTCCCAGTCTGTGCTCCCACGTGAGAACATGATGCCTCGGGATGTCCCTGTGGCCACCCTCCTCCCCTGCAGGCGACGCCGGCCCGCCGATCTGTATGGGTGTCTTGCAGAGTCACAGACGTCCTTAGCTGGGTGGACGGTGCCCATCAGGACCGAGGAGGACCATCCCCAGACATCTGTCCTCACAGGAGGGACATGCAAGGGGACACTCGAGAAACAGGGACTCTCAGCCATGTCCCTCCCAGTCGAGCTGCAGGCTGAGTCAGGGAAGGAAGTGAGCCCAGTCTGCACCCACTTCTGGGAGCAAGGCCCCTGCCGGACACAAGACAGCACACATTTACCGGGGAGGGTGGGACCCAGGGCCTGACGTCCGCCTATGGCCACTGGGTGGACAACCGCCTCAACCAGCTTCCGCCGCTGCCCACTACTTACTAAGCTGAAGACGTCCCGGGTCCCCAGGGCCTGGCTTACTTCCGTTCGCAGTCTGAGGGCACACGTCATCATCTGTGTGCTGGAGCCAGCCCCCCGACGTGTTAACATAAAACAGCGCTCTTCCCCAGCAGGGCGCCAGCTGCCCCGGCTTCGGGGGCGGCTCGGGACGGGCTGTGGCCGCCCAGAGGCACTGACCGGGGCCGCGCGGGCGCCACGACCACAGGTCCCCGGCTGCCCGAGTCCTGCTCCAACCCGAGGGGAAGGCTCAGGAAGGGCATGTCCAAATCCCTCTGTCTACTAGGTGGCCCAGGAGGCCGCCTGCTTCCAGCGTCAGTGCCTCCGTCCTTGAAAATGGTTAGCTTTAGGTCCCCAGGTGGGGTGCAGGTCCGCTCGGGCTTTCTCAGACGGCACACGTGATGCCAGGAGCCTGGTGGCACAGGGGTTCGTCAGTAACACCTAGGAGGTGCCCTACCAGCGAGGGTGGAGTGGATCTTCACAGAGATGCCTTTTCTAGCAGACGAATGAGCCCGGCCCGTGTCCGGGAGGTGGGCAAGGATATGAAACCCATCCGCCGGGTCACTGGGTAAACCACACTCCCTGGGGCGGTGCTGACAGGCTTCCCCGGCGAAACCCCCAAGACCTTGCACCTTCTGTGGTCCTGCCGGTGCGGCCCACCACGAGTGAGGCACCGACGTTACCGTTTCTCTGGGGACTGATGGTCTAAGTCAGGCACAGGGCTCAAAAAGGAAAACTTTAGACTTTCTAGAAGGATCAGCTTATTACTGGGTCCAAACCAGAGTCCCTTTTCCCTGTGGCACCCACATCCTTTAGATTTCCAACTCTGCTCTTCCCTTTCAGAGGCCGGCTGTCATGCCTGCCTGCCTTGCGCCTGAGGTCCCCGCCAGGGGCGCGCCTTCCGCGCCACGACTGAGGCTTGGTCAGCGGAGCTCATCCGGGTGGCATTTCTCACAGGGGCATCCGTGAGGCAGAGTCCTGCGGCTCCCAGTGAAGCAGACTCGCCACACCCAGCAACAGCTGGAGCCACTGACAGCGGCATGCCGGCCGACAGATTCTGGACGGAGGAGCCGTTCTTCCCCCCACCACGTCCAAGTCAGCATCCAGTGCGGGAATGATTCCAGGAGTAGAATCCAGTGATTCGCCCCCGACGTGTAACCCCCTGCACCGATCCCAGCAAGCGACTTCCTCAATGCCCTGTGGCCCACCCCCTACCCACAGCCCCTACAGCAGCCCGCAGTTTGTTCTTGTATTTAAGAGTCTCTTTTGTTTTGTCCCCCTCCCTGTTTTTATGTTATTTTTCTTCCCTTCGTCTGTTTTGTATCTTAATTTCCACACATGAGGGAAATCATACGACACGTGCCTGTCTCTAACTTCACGTAGCCTAAAACCCTCGAGCTCCATCCGCGTTGGCGCCAACGGCAGGGTCCCGGTCTTTCTGCGCGGCGAGTAACACCGGGTCCGCGCCCCGCATCTTCGCCCGTTCATCTGTCAACAGTCATTTGGGCTCTTCCCACGCTCTGGCTGATGTCGACAGATCGCGCTGCTGTCAGCGCTGGGGAGCGCGTGCCCCCTGGATAAATGCTGAGCAGTGCACCTGCTGGGCTGCAGGGCAGTTCAGTTTTTACCCGAGGGGCCTCTACCCGGCTTTCCCGAGCGGCTGCGCCAGCTGCGTCCCCGCCAGCGGTGCAGGAGGGGTCCTCTTTCTCCGCGCCCTCGCCGACACCTGGTGTGGCCCGAGTTGTTCGTGTCGGCCGTTCTGACCGGTGTGGTTTTGATTTCTATTTCCCTGATACTGAGTGACACTGAGCATTTTTTCAGGGTCTGTCAGCCATCTGGAGGTCTTCTTTGGAAAAGTGTCTGTTCGTGTCTTGTCCATTTCTTCACTGGAGGAAGAGCCACTCTCTACCTCCCCTGCAGGCGAGGAAGCCCCGGGGGTTCCCGAACATGCCAAGGTCATGGGCCCCTCCGAAGGCATGCTGGGCCTCAGCGTCCGTGTTTCCTGGACTGCTTCCGGCCACGACACGCACGTGCTCTAGTGAAGGCGCGTGATGCGACTCGCTGGCTCCAGCAGACTGAACGACCCCACAGCTGCCATCGCACGCCCCGCACGGAACGCAGCGCGCTCACCGCTGAGCTGAGAGCCAGCAGCGAGCCAGGCCAGATCCACGTCCGCAAAGGGGCTTCCTGTGACACCTCACAGGGGCCAGCGGGCGGTCCGTCCAAGGCAGAGAGTCACCGGCGAGGAGGAAGAGGGGGAGCAGGCCTGAGACGGTTCCAGGGAACAAGAGGGACGCGAGGGCGGCCAGCGAGAGGGCTCCGCAGGAGGGGGGAGCTGCTGCGGGGCACGGGGCGCGGTGCGAACCCAGGGGAGCCTCGACAGCCCCGGCGCAGATGGCGCGGAGGTCCTGACAGCGCCCACAGGGGCCTGGCCGCCAGCGGAGGCGGCCGAGCTCCGAGGCCGCAGGGACATCCGCGGGCAGCGGCCCGGGTCTGTGAGGGCCGAGCATTGGAGCAAGTAGCCTGAGGGCGCCCCCGCCCTCGTACACAACAAGGAGAACGGGGAGCTGGTGACTTGGGTCCCCGTGAAGGTGGACCTATCAGCTTCCTTCAAAATCTTAAGGTTCCATCGGTCATCCCAAAGGATGGGTCGGGTTTGGTGTTCTCCAGTGCGGCGTGAAGGGACCATTACGAAGTCCGGAATCCAGGGCCACCCAGGGGCCTCCGTCAGTTAAGCACCTGACTTAAGCTCAGGTCATGATCTCCAGGTTCATGAGAAAGAGCCCCACTCGGGCTCTCTGCTGTCAGTGCAGAGCCGGCTTCAATTCTGTCCCTCTCTGTCTCCACCCCTCCCCCACTCTCTTCCTCAAAAATAATAAAACATTAACTTTAAAAAGTTTGGAATCCCACTGGGACCAACAGTGCCTACGGATTAGAGATGACAGAGCGAAGGACCCGCAGCGTTGCTGCCTTGCCACGCCGGACAAATCTCCATCCTTGGCCAGAGGGGCTCCTATGGGTAACACAGGGAAGCTACGGGGAGCAGGGCAAGGGGAGCAAATTCTGATGAGCTGGTATATTACGCTTTACACCCGGTAAGGCCTCTACTAGTCTTTTTCTTAATGTTTATTGTTGAGAAAGACAGAGTGTGTGAACAGGGGAGGGCCAGAGAGAGGGAGACAGAATTTGAAGGAGGATCCAGGCTCTGAGCTGTCAGCACAGAGCCCGATGTGGGGCTCAAACCTACGAACCACGAGATCATGACCTGAGCCACGGTCAGATGCTTAACCGACTGAGCCATCCAGGCGCGCCGCGCTTATTATTATTTACAGGACGCTGATTTATTCTTGGAAGAGGTTTTGAGAGGTCGATCTGGATTATTAGAGGAGGAGCATTATGAACTCTGCCTCCGCGTGTGGAGGATTTTGCCCAAAAAGTGGGGGTACTAGGGGATGGAGATCAAAGTCCAGTCGTCTTTGGTGTGGAGTGCAGGAAGGGAGATGAGTTTTCCTGAGTACTGGATTTGAACTCAAGAACGACTTCCCCTTTGGAAGGAAAAACAAAATGCGGTGTGCATCCCCAGGAATTCTCACCCTCGGTCAATGTACGGGAGCTAGACCACTGAGAGGAAACGGCTGGCGGCGCTGCGAGGGCCCCGGACAAGGGGTGCGGGCCGAGAAGCAGGAGCTGTGCTGTACCCGAGGCCCCACACCTGAACATGCGCATTACTCCGAGGAAGGGACAGTCTAATTTGCGGCTGGGCACTGACAGAGCAGTCCCTGCGCTCACTGACAAGCTGAGAAAATCTGCCCCAGTCTGGAAGGCAGTCTTCCCACCCTATTTACTGCCCCGCCCGCAGGCTGAGGAGCAATCCCCGCGTGTCCCCAAAGTCCCATCACTGGGGTGGGTTTGGCCATGGCTCCTCGGGGGGGCTGCAGCCCTTTCCACAGCGGGCAGACCGTCTGCAAAACTGATGTGGCCCTCATCTACGGCAGGCCCCGTGCTCATCCTGCACCGGTTATCTTGACCAACCGTTTTCATTCCTGCCTAGTCCCATTTACAAATGGGGAATTGAACCTCCCCTGGGTGGGCTCAGCATCTGTGGGCAGCCTGGAATTTCCTTGACAACCACTTGGAGTCCTGGACAGTCATATAACAGCCATAGACAGATTCAGCTGGCTTCCGGGTGCATGCCTGAATCTCATTCTAGTCCACGGGCTGGCCTCGGGGATGACTTCGTGTAGACTTTTGGCTACACTGCACACTTGACCTTGTGAAAGGGCTGGTGGCCGGTCTAGTTCAAACCCTAGAGACTGTTCAGTGGTTTTCCAACTGGCAGCATTCATCCAGCACTGGGCTCGACCATCCCCAACAGGCATGGGGACTAACGGACAGAGACCACAGACCAGGCTGGTGAACTCCTCCACCAACCTATCAAGATCCTCAGCTGCCTTGGGAAAGACCTTAATTATAGGCTTAATTACAGCCCTAAGCTAAGCTTTTTGTCCACAGGTACAGGAAATTTGGTGGTTTAGCAGCACCCTCACAAAGTCTACTTTTGAAAGGAAAGGTTTTAATGGGCTTGGCTGGTGAGGTTTCAGTGACAGGAGAGAATGTAAGTTCAGAGAGAGAGGAGGGGTGATGAGGCAAAGAGAGGTGTGGAAGGAGGGGGGCGGTGGGGCGGGGGAGGAGGGAACCTTGGCCAGCACCAAGAAAGAAGCCTCTAACACTTTATTTTTATGCACCTTTAGTTGTTTATTTGTTTCAGTCACTTTGGAAACAATATTTGGTAAAGATGCAATTTTAGCATCCAGAACGTGTTTAGAAACCTCCAGATACCAACGAAAATAACTATCCCATTTGGACTGTTTAATTTTGTAGCCATGGTCTTCTAACTCGGGAGGGAGGAAAAACAAGTCTGAGGAGATGAAAGGTTTCCCAGAACGGCCGTCAGAGCTCTAGGTTACCCATCTTAGTAAGACTTGTCCACACAGTCAAAAATAGGCGTGGAAGGACCATCATCTCTTACCGTAAAACTGCCCAGGGTTTCTGAAAGGGGGCTGCTCTTAGAACATTTAGATCACTGGGACCCCATTAAGGTTAAGAACAAGAGTACGGACAAATCCTGAATAAAGTCTGCGAGTTCAACCACAAGAAGGGCGCTTGATATCGGAGGAGACTCACCAAGTGGAACGTTACGGTGACTCGCGGAAGCAAAGAGCACCAAGGGCCCCAGGAGTCGCACCTCCCCCGCGGCTGGCTCCTTCAGATCCCACTTCTGACACCATGCAGCATAAGCCTAAAACAGAGAGGAGGACAAGCTCAAGACAGCAGACACTGAATGAACTCGCGAACAGCAGAGGATCTGCAATTTGGGACAGGCAGACTGCGGCGAGCCACAGAGGAGATCACTAAAGGTTAGGGCGGGCTGCTGTCATGGGCAGAGTACAAACGTGATTTCATTAGCCTGAAAATTTCACATTTGAGAGATCCTTGGTGGACACTCACCGGTTGTAGAATGAGTTTTGATCTTCTGGAAACCAAGAGTTTCTGGGAAATCAGTCTGAGTCTTTATATCTGATTTTTTCTGAGACCATGTGTATGAGAGTCTCCATTTCATTCCTTTAGTTCCATTTTAGATTAAAACCTTTGCACATTTGAAATCTGGACCCTGCCGAACTCTCCCTACCACCAGAGACCACTTCACGTCCTACAGACACTTCTACCTGCTCAACTCAGGATAACTGCTGTTGCTGCTGGAAGACAGGACAGTCAACAGCTCGGTCAGGATCAGGGTCCCAGGGTGCAGCGGATTCACGAGAAACAGGCTCTAGAAGTGGAAGAGTAAACACACCCCTCCCATGCTGCTCACTCTGGGGTCCCGGG
The DNA here is from genome assembly GCF_006229205.1 of Suricata suricatta. Lineage (NCBI taxonomy): Eukaryota > Metazoa > Chordata > Mammalia > Carnivora > Herpestidae > Suricata > Suricata suricatta. Next base: position 2,004,042 of record NC_043710.1, read on the forward strand.
GCCCTAAACAGCCTGTAGGACGAGACGTGACCGGTGAGTGATTCCACGCCCTATTGTAGGACACAGGCCGAAGAGCCTCACCTGTTCTATGGAATGACACCACTTCAAATTCAGACTCCTGTGAAGCCTGTGATCCACTTTATTTCCAACTACGTGAAGCCATGTGCTAGTTAATACTACTTCTGGTAACATGACAACAAAGCAATTGCATCAGACCCGACGCAAATGTGTGCACATTTGCGCACGTGCATACGCACAAAGTGCTAAATCAAGGAAAGGAAAACAAAATGATGAGTTTAAACAATGGAAAAGAAACTACTGTTGAAGACTAAACAACCATAAAGCCGGAACTCAACATCTGGAACGCCGCAGGCACACAGTACTCTGGCTCTGAACCCTATCCCTACCGTCTCCTAGCTGTGGAAACCGGCTTTCAACACCCACAGCCGAGACAGTGCTGGCCAAGAGGCTGTCAAGAGGACAGAATCACGCGCAGCACCCAGTGTGTGACCCGCTCAGGGCTGCCTCCGCGTTACCAACGTGCTTACAGGTCACCATGCTGCTTGACAGCAGACCAACAAGTCACGCTGTTCCCAACACCTTCCCCTTCTCAGAAGGAAAAGCAAGCGGTGACAGAAAGGAACTGGAGGTCCACTGGTCAGTTTTCACGGCTATAAATGATTTACTTCCATTTAGCAATTCCAACTAATTAAAATACAAAGTCACAGGGCGTCTGGGGGGCTCAGGTAAGCATCCAACTTCAGGTCATGATCTCACAGTTCATGGGTTTGAACCCCACAGTGGATTCTGCACTGACGGCTTGGAGCCTGCTTCGGACTGTATATTCCCCCCCCAAAATAAATAAACTTAAATAAAATGTTTATTAAAAAAAATACACAGTCACCAGGAACTACCACATTTGCAGGTTGGAGAAATACCCATCTGTTTTAAATGTCAGTGCACTTGACCTAACATCAAAATCCCAGCCTCGAGCCTCACCTGAAGGCTCCCAGGCCCCATGTGAAGGTTCTCCTACGTCTAAAAGGCAATCATAGTAAAATATGAACGGGTCCCCAGGCAAAAAGAATACGTAAACTCTGAAAAGAAGACAGCAGTTCAAGTCCCTCCTAGGGCTAAAAACTGTAACTGAGTCTAAGATTCTAAATTTGGATTGGCACGCACATTCCTAGGACTATACAGATGAATGTTTTGCTTTTATTTATGTAAGATACCTCACAAACAAGTTTATGGATTTTTGCCCCAAACACAAAAACTGTTTTCAAGGGGGAAAATTCTTAGTTTTTGTAGCAAATTGTCCACCACAACTAAATTCCCATCTTTTCTTTAACGGCGATGTCTTGTTCTGTCCTCACTCAATTATGCTTTATTTCTCATTAGAACGAGAACTCACAGTATGGAGGGAAGCGGATTTCTTTTTTTTTTTTTTAATGTTTATTTTTATCACCTGTTTTGAGAGAAAGAGCAAGCAGGGGTGGAGCAGAGAGGGGGAGAGAGCTCCGATAAGGCTCCCCAGTGTCAGGGCAGCGCCCACACGGCTCAGTCCCAAGAGCTGAGAGATCACGACCTGATCACTTACGTCGGTCACGAAAGTGACTGAGCCATCCAGGTGTCCCACATTCCTAATTTTTAAAACACTTTGTCTATAACTAGAATAATCTTATAATTTCAAACTGGGCCACTTTTGAGAGACAAAGGAGTAAGCTGGGGAATATGGTCACCCTTCAAGTAACGAGAATTAAAAAAAAAATTTTTTAACATTTATTATTGAGAGACAGAGCATTAGCATGAGAGGGTCAGAGAGAGAGGAAGACAGAATCGGAAGCAGGCTCCAGGCTCCGAGCTGTCAGCACAGAGCCCGACGCAGGGCTCGAACTCACGAACCGCGAGATCATGACCTGAGCCGAAGTCGGCCACTTCACCGACTGAGCCCCCCAGGTGCCCCGACATAACCAAAATTTGTACACATTATCTATCTTAAATCCAGTCAAAGAGCCTCAATATCCTCCCATGAAATAAATGAATGACTAAAATTAAGTCAAATGTAACCAATGCTTCTGTAAGACTTTAGAATTTCATTCTAACTGTAATTCTCATTACTCACGCGGGCCCTGTAAGTCTAAGGGATGGCGATCCTACCCTGTCAAGCTGATCAAGTCCAGGTCTTCCCGGAATACTGGATCATGTGGTGACTTAAGACTACGTCAGAAAGGACAAGAGACCCAGCTGGGTGGAGAAGCAGTCAGGACACCCCTGCAAGAAACCCCTCCGTCTCCACCCACAACGCGCGGCCACAGAGGAAGCCGTGAGGTGGTGCAGACCTCCTCACACCGCCCGGGTTTGTCTGTCTGTCACTGCGTTCCGCGCCAGAAGGAGGGACGGCGCTGGACGCAAAATGCAAGCAGGCAAACTGAACATGCCTCACATAAACAGCCAGATAACTTAATAAGGCTCCCACCTAATAGAGATTGTTAACTTAGCAGACCATTCACTTAGCCAAAGAAAAAGAAGAAGAGAAACAGAAGGGAAAGAGAAAGGTGTGCCCAGGTCCTAAACTCATAAAGGTGGTCTTGAAAGTAGGTTCAAACTGATTCCAACCCTACCTAGTGACTGATAATCTACTACACATGCTCTTCCTTTCCCTTTGGGCATTTATAAAAACTTGTAATTAGAAAGTCATCTGCACAGGCTTCCAGATGAACCGGGGCTGGCAAAGCGTCACTGCAGCCGGGGGCTTGCTCTGGGGGGGTCACTATGTTTGCAGGTGTTTGAAACTGTGTAGTTTTTGTCTGTTTTAAAAGAATGGATAAACAATGCACGTTTGTCTTTCCACTGGAGAACAGGTTCCGGGAGGCGGCAATCCCGGGACCGGTGGGGACCTGGAGGGGCCAGCGCCGTGGCACCCGGGGCCCACGGGGGACTGAAGACGCAGCAGTGACGAAAACCCCATTTCCGTTCCTTAACCAAACACTATTTTTACTCAGGACAAAGTGGTTCTTCACTACGACAGTTCCTATTTCCTCTCCTGCTCTCTCTTCTCTGCGAGTCACTAGTCGAGGAGTGAATGAGGCAAACATTTCAAAGTCTTCCTTAGGCCATATTTAAAAGTCTTGTCACTGTGTGAGCTCTTCCTTTTCCACCCCACTTAAAGATCAAACACCCAAGTCCCTTCCCCTTTTCTACCTTTCTTCTCAAAAGCACTCATCACCACCGAACTTGTTTAAGTGGCCCCTACAGAAATGTAAGAAAGCGAAGCCCCTGTTTCGTTCAGTGCGACGCCCCGGCCTCTAGGGCTGAGTTCAGCACGCAGAAGAGACTCCCGAATGAGTGGAGGGATACAAAGCATTGAAAGCTATTTTCCCATACACACGATGTTTTAATTCTTTTTAATGTTTGTTTATTTTTGAGAAAGAGCAGGGGAGGGACCCAGAGGGGGACAGAGGATCTGAAGCAGGCTCTGGGCTGACAATGGAGAGCCTGGCATGAGACTCGAGCTCATGAACTGTGTGATGACCTGAGCCAAACACGGACGCTCAGCCCACTGAGCCTCCCGGGCGCCCCGCACACGCAGTGTTCTACAGCAGAATTTACAGCCTCGCTCTCACGACGTCCGTACGTAAGCCCCCGAGGCGTTCAGTCCATCGCTCCATCGCATGACTATTTAATTGAAATCGTCTCATCTTGTCTGAAACAGGCTTTTTAGAGAATATTATAATGCACAGTGCATTAAAATAAAAAGAAAGGAAAGTCAGGAAGTCGGAACGGAAGTACTTTAGTTTCGAGAGCTGACGGGGTGCGCCAGGAGGAGGAAATGTAAGGCTTCACGGTGAGGGGTCACGATCACAAAGTACAGATCACAAACTGATCTCGTGTACAGGTTTTCTGACTACAAAAACACTCTCCTGTGACTAAATACTCAGAAAATTCACAATCCAACAGCAAAGTAAAGCAGCCCCACCTTCTCGGAAGAGGGTAAGGGGACACTCGATGGCTGTCAAACGAAGACAAACTTCTGTCAGCACAACCTCCTTAAAAACCTCCTACAGCCAAACAGGAAATCTTCTCCACCCACTGACCAGGGCCCCCACTCCAGCGTGCAGGAGGCAAGCACCTACTAAACCAGGAGAGCACGGCAAGCGACGGTCAGATGAGGGCGCCTTCCCGCGGGGATCCTGCGCGACCACCTCGAGCACCTCCCAGTGGTGGAACAGCCAAGCCAGGAGGTACCCACCAGCCTCTCGCCCTGATGCCTAAACCCATTCCCCACTTAAAGTGAGCACCTGTCAGACAGCAAGTCCAGACCAAACTCCCCCCAAGCCCCTTGCTGCTGCCTCGGGACTCCGACCTGGGCCTTCGCTAGTGCTGGTTTGGAGCAGTACGGGGTTTTGCCCATTTCATGCAGCTGGCAGCTCCTAGGCCTTCAGGGATTTAAATCACCCTCCTGCCCACAGACACTAAACTACTGTTCCAAAACACACCCAAAAACCTTTAGGTTCTCTGACAGAAGTTTTGGCAGGACAATATAAGCTTATGAAAGTTTTCAGGTTTGTTTGTTTGTTTGTTTTTAATTTTTAAGAAAGAGAGAGAGGGAGATACAGGCTCTTAAGCAAGCTCCATGCCCGGCAAGGATCTTGGAGCCCAATGTGGGGCTTGATCTCACAAGTCGTTAGATCACGACCTGGGCTGAAATCAAGAGTCGAGTGCTTAAACAGCTGAGCCGCCCAGGCACCCCTGAAAAGGTTTTAAACATTTAAAAACTGTGGACAATGAACAGAAAGGAAAAAAAATCTGGAAGTAAGTAATTCTGAACTCTATTAAGCGACTTACACATTTATATTCAAGGTCACCTCCTCCTGATACTAGAAGACCATCAACGGCTCAAAATTAGAAAAATGTTGATGATCTCGGTCCCTCCACCAGCCGGCCAGAACTGCAGGAATGGGAAACTGATCTGCTCTCAGCATCAAGAGGCTGTTAAAACCCTGACGCACTAACTGAAATACTGTAATTAAAGACTCGAGTCCAAGTTCACAGGTTGTAATGTGTTGATAAACACACCCCAACCCCCATACTCCATCTCTATAAAACCACGAGCTGCGTCCTACAGATAAAAACCTCCAAACTCAAAATACCACGGAGTCTGCTAATCTAAAGCCAAATCGCAAACTAAAAAACACCCTTACGTGTTTAAAAGATGATAAGGCTAGAGCACGAGTCATCTTTCCACAATTCCGTCCACAGACCCCATCCAGGAAAAGGTGACTAGAGAGGCTATTATACCAAGGACTCAATCTCTCCAACCACCATCCTATATTCGTTCAGAAAAACAATGCAACATTCACAGGTGTGCTTAGATGTTACTTTGTGATACAGAGATGCAGATAACCACACCCAACCTGAATCAGTATCACTGGTAAACAGGGGATGAGCCTGCAAATAATGTGTGTCATAACAGGTATTTAAAACAGCAACATACTGTTGAAGTAACTGCCGTTTTACACAGAGAACTATCTTCAGAACAACTATTTTCATCAAACCCGAAGAAGAGACCTTAAAATCCTCAATCCTCTGCCTGAATGTCCCAAAGTAAATCTGGGAACGTTACAACTCCCATAACCTACTTTCTCCCTAAAACGACTCCCTTTTGCCACTATAATCTTGTAAGGAACTTTACAACAGCATTTCTACCGACCAAAGCCTCTTCAATCGATCCTTTGCAATAGCAGAATAGAATCCTTTACCTCAAAGGAAGAAAGAAAAAGAAATTCCTTATCCCCAAACAAGTAAAGAAGCAACTAGTAAATCGAGAAAATGCACGTTCTGGGGCTTCCACCCCCCGCCCCCCCCAGCGAC
>NC_043710.1:2010012-2031193 GCF_006229205.1 Suricata suricatta
CGCCCCGCCCCTGCCGCCGCGGCCTGTCTACCCGGCCGGCCCGGCCCTCGCCCTGCCTTCCCGGTCCCAGCGGTCCTGGTCCCGGCCACCCGCAGGTCGTCCCAGCGCGCCGTTACCCGGCCGAGCGCCTCGCGTCGGCTTCTCACGCCTCCTGCGGCTGCAGCAGTGGCGGCGGCTGTGAGCTCGCTCGCTCCAGGGCCTGCGCCGCCGTGGCTGCCAACAACACCGCCTCCCATTGGCCGAAGCTTCTGGTCCCGCCCTCCTCAAGCAAGGCAGGCTGTGGTTGGGCGGCCACGGCGCAAGTCAATACATTTCGGCGCCGCCGGCGAAGACCAATCAAAGGCCGCGGGGTGGGGGGCACCGCGCTGCGTCGCTCTCAGACCCGACAGCCGTATGCAAATGAGGGCGTGTGACGTCTACGGCGACGCGCCTCCGTGTTCCTTCCGCCTCTTTAAAGGGCTGGGGCGCGCGGGGGGCGCGCGGGGGGCGCTCGGGGGGCGCGTGGAGGGTACCTGCCGCGGTTGGCTGCCAGCCACCAGTCCCCGCCAGCCCCTTCCTGAGCCCGCCATACCCCTCCAGTTCAGTATCATCTCCAGCAACGTGTGCGCGGACCTCGCAAACCCCGGCGACCTCGTCGTCCATGCCTGTCCCCTCCCCAAATCCCAGGGCTCGCCCTGCCTCGGGGATTCACACTTGGGGTTCCCTGTTTCTCACGCCCCCGCACTCACTGTGGCTGTCAGCCGGCCACTGGGCGAGGCAGAACCCACCAGGAGGGAGACCGGGGCGCCCCGGGGAGCCGGCGCTGCCATGGGGCCGGGGTCTCAACCACGGGCTCCTCACGTGGCAGTTTATAGATCCTGGGTCCACTGGTGGCCCAGACGCTGCTTGGAGAAAGCAGGCCAGGCGTGGGACGGTAGAGTCCGTCTGTCCACACCTGCAGTCGTCCACACCCTCTGGTCTACCCCTTGGCCGCTTTTGGGAGGTTGTGAATGATGAGCCTTGTCGGCTCCTGCCTGTTAGGTCCAGACGGACTGTCACCTGAGACGCTGGCCTTGAACGCCCTCCGGGCTGCTGCCATCTTCTCCTGCTTTATTTCCATCAAGGTACCCATTTCCCTGATGCACAGCACCTGTTTACACACGCAGCTCCTCCCCACTGGTCCCACCATTAAAAGGAAGTGTCAAGCCGCCTTCCAGGAAGAGACAGCGCCCCAGCGGATACTTGAGAGCAGAGAAGAGAGGGCCAGCAGGGAAGGCCCTGTCTGCACAGTGCATTCTGGGACCTACACATAGCTCAGGGTGGCTCTTGTCCCCAAACATGGCACATGAGATCCCCATGGAAGGTGAACCCTGGGCAGGTGCGCACATCTGCATAGCAGAGATTTGGAGGCAGGGGGCGATGCGTGGGGCAGAATGCACTCAGTGTTCTCACCTGCTAGGAAGAGTGACAGGCAGGGCTCCAGGCTCAGAGTGACACCAGACAACAGTGCCATTCCAAGCACTCTGCCTGGCTCTGACCTGTTCTCAGCTCTCAAGATTCCCCAGCAGAAATGGGAGTAAGAGCCCCATACACTTGACCTCATGGCGGGGGGAGGTTGTTGCAAACTGCCAAGTGTCCTCTGTGTCTACTGAGAAATTAGGCAACATTCTTTTTTTTTTTTTAATGTTTTTTATTTATTTTTGAGAGACAGAGAGAGCACGAGTAGGGGAGGGTCAGAGAGAGAGGGAGACACAGAATCCGAAGCAGGCTCCAGGCTCTGAGCTGCCAGCACACAGCCTGATGTGGGGCTCGAACCCACGAACCGTGAGATCATGACCTGAGCCGAAGCCGGATGCTTAACCAATTGAGCCACCCAGACACCCCAATTAGGCAACATTCTTTACCTGCCAGCCCTGTGACTATTTTGTCCCCCGTTATCCCCACGAATGGATTTCCTTAGATGAAGCATTGTCATAGTAAATGTATTTTTCTGTTAAAGAGAACAAAGGTACAAGAATGGATGCCTCTGGGGGTTTCTTGAGGCTGCTACTCCGTAGGACCCTGAATTGGGGGTGGCTTACATCAGCCCTGTGTTCTCTCCCAGTTCTGGACAGGAGTCTGGAATCCTGGTGTGGGCGGGGCCGGGCTCCCTCCAGAGGCTCCAGGGAAGGGTCCTTTCTGCCACTTCCAGCTTCTGGGGGCTCCAGGTGGCCCTGGACTTGTGGCCGGGTCGCTCCAGTCTCTGCCTGTCATCACATGGGCTTGGGTGTGTGTCTGGGTCTCTCCTCTTATAAAAACACCAGTCATATTACACTTGGGGCCACCCGGCTCCAGTGTCACCTCATCTTAATCTAACTAATTACACCTGCAAAGCCTCTTTTTCCAAATAATTTCGGTTTCCGGGTGGACATGAATTTGGAGGCCGGGGGCGGGAGATACTACTCAACCCAGTACCTCTCTCCTGGGAAACCTGGCACTTCCTGTGCCAGCTGACCATCTATCAGGAAGTGGCCCCTGCGTGGCAGTCTCCCTCTGCTTCCCAGTCATGTTCCCAGATGTCCCAGAGCCAAGAAAGGCCTATGGGCCTCAGCTAGGGATACATTCTGTGCACCCCAGAGCCTTGTACTGATGTCTCCTAGTAACTCATGGACACGGTCCTTTCTGATTCTACCCAGGGCAGCAGAGGCACCCACAACCGGATCTCCTCTGGGCTAGAGGCGTCCCTACTCTCCCCCAGCTAAGACCCCCTCATGCCCTTGGTTGAGGTCACAACCAGTCCTGCCGGAGGAGAGGTCCCCAGGATGCCCCCCCGCCCCGTGCTGTCCACCAGCACACTGGCAAGCTCTGACCATGCCACTCTGTTGCCGCTGAGCATCCTTCCATAGCTCCCTACTGCCCTCCAGGGAACCCAGAATGGCAGTGGGTGGGGAGGCATCTGTTTCAAAGTCCCCAAAGGATGCTAAGTGTGACCACGGCTGAGAAGGGCTGGGCCCAGAACCCCAGGATGTCTGCCCCCTGGGCTTCCCAGCGCCTTCCCGCATCTTACTCTGCCTCTGCCCTGCTCTGAGCTCGCACACGCCTGTCAACAGGTGCTCTGCACAGGCTGCCCTTGGCCTCTGGCCACAAGGAACTTGGGGAATTCCCCTGCAGCCCTGAACTGCTCTGTCCCTGCGGTTCTGGCTTGCCAAGAATGTCACAGAGACGGAATCACCGGTACGTGACCCTCTGAGGCGGGCTTTTCCTCGCGGCGCAGCCCTCGGGACACATCCGGCTGTCGTGCATCACCAGGGGTCCCTTGGGTCCTCCTGCATGATTCCGTCAGTCTCTGAGAGCCTCTCTTTGGGGACAGATGCTCAGGGTCTCCTAGACCTGGAACGGGCCCCTCTCCTAGGACGGGGTGGCGTTCAGAGGCTCGAATCTGGTCAGCAGGACCCCCAGCAATCAGCTTGGTGTCCCTCGGTCTCACAGCCAGGAAATCCCCACTGTTCAAATATCGACTGTTAGTTCGTACTTTTTTCTACCCTGTATTTAGTAGAGTGATTTTCCTGAACGTTTTTCCTTTCACACTTGTGTTTCTTCCCTTAAAGTCTGGGTTGCTGACATCAGTACAATATTTGCTTTGTCCCACGTTTAAAAATAGCAATGCCGATGGAGCGTTAAACACGAAGGAACCGAGCGAGTCAGACTTGTCTGCACTCGGCCGTGCCGTGCCCACCGCAGAGCACAGCAGGTCGTCACGCCAGCCCGGGTCGCCCTGTCCTAGGGCTTTGCCCCTACGTCACGGACAGTGTCACGCCCCGCCCGTGAGCGTGGCGGTCCCCTGGGACAGCCTGCATGCAAGGGGGACGGTGGCAGTCACGCTGTGTGACTCTGAGGTTAGATCCACAAAGGCCGCGCTTCTCTCTTGGGACACGCACCATCGCGGCCACGGCTGCCTCGCTAAAGCCGCTAGTGGGGAGACCCCGACCGAGAACCCCCGGCAGCGCCCAGCCGACCCAGAAGCACCCAGACGGTGACGAGGTGACCACTGTTCTCCACCACCAAGTTCTGGGCGGTTTGGTGGCAGGAGACAACTGGAATGCGTTTGTTTCACTTTGTTTTGGGGCCTTTTCTTCCTGGTGTGACTCTGCTCGTGTGTAAGGAGCGTACAAGCGTGGAGGACCTGGCACTCAGAAGCACCGTGCTCCCGGGACCGCACTGCCCCAGAGGTGCGCCAGGTGCCGGGGGGGACACTTGGCCCCGTGTAGGACGCTGCAGCGCCCACACGTCTGCATGCGCGCCGGCGTCTCCGGGTTTCCCACAGCGGGGTCCCAGGGCAAGGGCTGAGGGTGCCTCCAAGCCGTTGCCAACCTCCTCCCTGGGGGCCATGATGCCTGGCGCAGCCATTGGTGCCGTGTGAGACGGCGTGTCCTGGCCTAACCACCCGGCGCCAGCCGTCCTAGGGGTCTGAGCCGTGCCCGGGCTTGGCAGGTGTGCGGCCGCGCTGGCTCCGCCCACACTGTCCTCGGCAGGCTTCCGGCAGGGTTCCGCTCAGCCCTGCGTCCCCGGCTGGGACCTGGTGATAAACGGCTGCCCTCCCCGCTGCCCCTTATCTCCAGGGCCAGGGCCGCCCTGCTGAGCCAGCCCCTCGCGCCCCCGGAGCGTGGAGCTGTGGTCGCAGGCGCGGCCGTGTTTAGTCAGCAGAAGCGGAGGGGCCGAGCGAGCGGCCTTTGTGTGGGTGTCAGCGCGGCCGCCGGTCTGAGCCGGCCTTTCTCCCGCTTAAATACCTCCGAATGCGCCCGCACCCGGGGGCTGGCCGATAGCGATCTGCAGCGGGGAGGTTTCCGGGCTGAGCAGGGCGGCCGAGTCGTGCCCTGCTGAGCCAGCGCCCCAGGGCCGGGCCTGCAGGCGACAGCTGACGGCGCGCAGGACGCGAGGCCCGCTGTCTGGACACGTTTATTACGGCGTCTCAGAGCCGAGGACGGCGGGGGCCTCTGTGAACAGAATGCTCAATCTGGGACCCGCGGGCCGCTGTAAACATGGCCAAGCGTGGGGCCGTGTCACCAAGGATGCAGAGAGGAGGCACCGGGCCTCCGACGGCCCTGTCTGGCGTCCTCACTGGCAGCCCCCGTGCTGAGCCATCTGCAGGTACTCCTCGTGGAGCTTCTCCTGAGCCTCAAACAGCTTCCTCAGCTTCTTGGCCTGGCCTCTGCTCAGCTCTCTGCCTCCGCTGTCGTGTGTGGGCAGGCCCTGAGGACGGGGGGGCACGGGGTCACCGGCGCGCACCCGCTCCCCTTCCCGGGCTCACGGGCTCAGCGCCAGGAGGCGCCTGGGCAAGTTCCCGCCGCCGCGCTCCAGCCCGAGCGGCCAGCCGGGGGGCGCCGTCCCGTGGTGACGTGAGAACCAGTCAGGAGGGCCCAAGCGTCAGTGGCCACGCAGCAGGGCCCGGCCGGAAGGAGGAGCCCTGGGGACGGCGCCCCGTCTCCTGAGCCGCGCCTCCTGGCCAGCTGGTGAGACACCCCGTCTCAGTCCAGCCAGGCCTTGACCCGGGGCGGCCGCAGGCACTGACCCGGAACAGCGCCTCCCCCAAACTGCACCCCAAACCGAAAAGCCGCCTGCCCCCGCTGAGGAGCCTGACGAGGTTCTGAAAAGACAACAGAGCTGCTTACATTTTCATCAAACTTGGAATATTTATCCGTTTCCGACAAGAACATCTCCCTGGGCGGGATCTTCATCTTGGCCAGCTTCGCCGCCTGCAACACAGACCCTCGGTCACCGCAGCCAGACCCACGCGGGGAGTGGCGTGACCTCCTGGGCCTCCCGCCAGCCCCAGGTTCCAAGAGCGACAGGAGGCGGGGAGGGCGAGGCCAGGGCGAGCGAGTCGAGGGGGGGACGGCCCACAGCGGGCCCCGCGGTCTGTCTACGGGAGCGTCCAGGGGCCGCTCCCAGCGACCACAGCGGCGCGAGGCTGGGAGGGCGCAGCACGGCCCGGCCGGGCCCAGGGAGGCCCCGCGAGCAGGGCACGGGTCACAGTGCGCACTCCCGCCCGGGACAGCCCGCCCCACACAGACTGCACGCGGCACCTCCTGTTCCTGTTTTTTCCTGGCGGCCTCCTCTTTCTTCTTCCTCTTCTCCTCTTCGACCTGGGGGGGAGCGGGGGCCCCATGAGCCGGGTCTGGCCCCGGGCCTCAGGAGGTGGGGGGAATGAAGCTAGCGGCCCCCCACTGCCTGGACCCTGACCCGGCCCGCCCCATGGAGGGAGTGGGGAGCCCCCATTCATCCCCTGAGGGGATTCTCGGGGGCGAACCCGCGCGCGTGACAAGGTATAGGGCGCGGGCAGCACTAAGGCAGGAGCAGAGCGGCGAGCCTGGCTGGGGGGTTCTGTCAGGCGGGGGACAGCGTCATGAGGGCCCAGAGAGCGTGGGGGGAGGGCAGGGGTCAGCAGGTGCCAGGACACCTGGGGGCCAGCGAAGGAGCCTGGGTTAACTGCACGGGTGAAGAACAAGGGGGCAGGGGAGGGGCCTGCAGGAGGCGGGGAGGCCGGAAGCCACCCCCCAGCCATAGCCTGTGTCCGGGTAGGGCTGAGGGGCGCCTGGGAGCAGGGGCCGGGAGGGGACCCCTGGGCCCGGGTGGCGCCCATGGCAGCAGGCGCAGGGCTGCGGCGCACCACCACCGGTAGGAAGGAAGGACAGCTCTGGGGGGCGGAGTCCTGATCCTGTCTCGGAATCCTGGGTTCTGGGCCTTCCTAGTCAGCAAAGCTCTCGGTACGGCAGGGGTGGGGCCAGAGAGAAGCTGGGGGTCCTGGGCAGACAGTCGTGGGCAGGGCGAGGCCCGGGTAGGGCCCGTGCAGCGGGCAGTGGAGCTACAGGACGGTGCATCTTCGACAACGGCCAGCACGAGAGCCAGGGGAAGGGTCCACGGCGGGCAGGGCCTACCCCCCGCGCCGCCCTCAGCAGAGCCCCGTCCGCCTTTGTGCCCCAGGAGCGCCTGCACGGGCAGAGCTGCCAGCCGGGCGGAACGCGGACGTGTGTGCTTCTCTGCTCGGCCCGGGGTGGCAGGAGGCACAGCCCGAGGGGGCGGGACATGACGCTGGGCAACCGGACGGGGCGGCCACGGGACGAGCCACGAGGCCCCAGCTCCCGGCCGGCCCAGACGTGGTGGGCCTGCCGGCCGCTGAGCGCCAGCCACCGCGAACCCGCCCTGGCTCCTCGCCCCCTCGCCACGCTTCCTGGACAGACCGAGAGGTGACTGGCAGGTCCCGCCTCAGGGGCCAAGGGGACAGCACTTCCGGAGAGCAAGGTGCAGCCCGACAGGACAGCCACAGTTTACTGCAAGGGACCTCTTCTCCCTTAAACTCCGGGAGCAGCTACTGAGGAAGAGGGTCCTTCCTTACAGGCGGCCCCTTCCACCCCTGGATGCCCAGTGGTCACGTCCACTCAGGTCTCCTCCTGACGCTTCCAGACACCGGGCCTGAACACGGGACAAGGCACAGGCCGAGGCGCGGACACCGTGGGCGCCACTCACCCGTCTCTTCTCCTCTCTCTCCCTCAGCAAGGTCTCTCTGTCCCCCAGCTTGACCACGGTCGGCAGCCCTGAAAAGCCAAGTCTGAGGTGGGGCCCGGCCCCCACGCGGCCCCTGCACCCCTCGCGCCCCCTCGCTGCTCACGCAGCTTCAGCATCAACTGTGTTGTAGAGACGCCTTGCCGCCCATGACAAAAGTCCAGAGGTCATAAACGGGACATGTCACCTCAGTCTTTAAAATCCAATAATCTCCCCCGCAGCCCAAACCCCCACAAAGTCAGAGGACACACGGGGGAACCGTAAGACGATGCTCTAGGCTGTCTCCCGAGCGACAGACAACAAGCAGGGTGGCCGGTGGCCTGGCAGCCGGCGGCCAGGCCCAGGGGCCACCGGGGCACCGCTCGGGGCCCCTCACCACATAGAAGCCCCGTGTCCTCCGACCCCACCCAGCCTCCTCCCCACCTCCCTGCCGTCCACACCCGACGCCCCTCGCGACGGGCCCCCAGAGGCGGCCGGGGGGACCCACCTTCACGGTCTTCCAGCCGCACCCCCAGCGCCGGCAGGATGCAGTCCCGCAGAGCGTCGCTGAGCTGCAGGACCTCGGGGACTGCCGACAGAGAGAGCAGCTCAGTCTGAGACACGAGGGACGCCCAGGCCACAGCGGACACGCGCCTTCCTGAGTGCTGCGGAGAGGGGCCGCGGCCTGCGCCCTGCCCGAGGACCCGGAGGCGGGTGCCGTCTGGAGATGCACACGGCCTGGGCCAGGGGACTCTGACCAAGCCACATGGGCAGCTGGTCCGGGGGAACCAGGCTTCCCTGCACAGAAGGGAGGCCCAGAGACCACCCCAAGCGCCTGGTCGACGGGGAAGGCATCGGAAGCGCGGAGCCCCCACGGCCTGGCACCCGGTTCCACACTCCAGGACCCAGGGGCCCAAGGCCACGCCTGCCGGGAGGCCGCCGGCACCCTGCACAGGCTCCTTGCTCTCTCCACGCCACAGGCAGGCACACCTGGCCGAGCTGTGACGAATGTCAGGAGCCGCCCCGGGGCCACGGGCTGCCCTGGCTCTCAGGGTGAACCAAGCTCCCTCCCGCACGTGCTTGGGCGAAGCCCCCAGGCCCAGGACCCGCGAGGTTCCAAGCACCCAAGCACCCCTGGCAAGAGCCAGAAATGCGTCTGGAGGTCGGGGTGAAGCCCAGAGCTGCCGGCCTCTCTCAGCCATGCAGGAGGCCCCGCCCAGGGTGTGGAAGGGCCGGAGGCCGGGGGGATGGGCATGGATGCGGGTGACCCTTCCTGGAACCCCGGCTCCCAAACCCAGGGCCTGGGAAGCCTGAGAGGAGGCGCGGAGCCCAGCGGCCCCGCCGACTGGGAAGTGGCCCCAGGAAAGAGCACATGCGTCCAGGTCCAGCAGCCATGGGGGCAGGAACGAAACGACCACCGAGGTGGCCTTTGGACCTCCGGGGACAGTCCCTGCAGACTTGTGAGTCCCAGAGGCAAAGCCAGAGCCCACAGACCCGCCCCTGCCGACCGGGAATGGCGGCAACCCAGCAGCACGCGGGCCGGGCTGGAGATCTTGGGGACGCTCCAGGGCTCCCACGACAGTGATCACGGGCGAGCCCGGGACAGCCCGGCAGCCACAGAGCCCGCTCCCAGGAGGCTCAGTGCCAGGGACGTCGTGAGGACGCACGACAGTGACTCACGTGATCCCAGCGGACGTCCGAGGCCCCCCCCAACCCCCCCCCCACGGGCACAGCCACCCCAGGCAGCCTCCCTCTTCCCAGCGCCGCCGATGGAGCCACACCCTCCGCTCGCCCCTGCCCTGGCCGGGCCCTGGCACCCTGAGGAGCGCTGACCCTGGGGTGGGCGCTGAGCCGGGCCGACCGGAGCTGGCAGAGCTGGAAGGAGAGCAAGCTGGGGCCGCTCACCGCCAGCAGCTCACGGCCGCCGGGTCACGCCACAGCTCACCGCCAGCACCCTGACGCTGGGCAGGACTCCGAGGCCCATGCCGTCCCCTGGGTGTGGGCTCTACAGAGCTGAGGACAGCAGCCGTCACCCCCACCCGAGACCCCCCCGACCACATGGCTCAGAACCATCCCCCGACCCCCCACCCCCCGGCTTTCTCCTCCGCCCTCTCCGAGTCACATGACACCCAGGCCCAGTGCGCACCAGGCACCACGTGGGGGGCCCAATGACGATTAGAACGGCAGGTGTGCAGGGCTGGAAGGGATGCCTCCCCAGACGACACGCACATGTGCCCATGAAGCCCAGGGGGAGGTGCTGCCATCAGGGACCCGCCCCGTGAGACGGCCCCCCCCCCAGCCCTGGGGGGCTGGAAGGGCAACCACTGCCTCCGTACCACCAGGGGCCACGAGTGTGGGCGACGGAGGAGAGACGTCCCCCTGCACGGCTGGCGGGAACGGGCACCGCGCAGCCGCTGCGGGACGGCCTGCTGGGTCTCAGAGTCACTGGTGCAGCAGCCACAGGACCCCCATGATGCCGCTCCTAGGTCCATCCCCACGCCAGGCGCCTGTACCCGCCTGTACCTGCCTGTACCCGCTTGTTCCCAGCAGCCACAAGGCTGGAATGGCCCGGAAGTCCGTCGGCAGCCGAACGGACACAGTGCAGCGCCGAGACGCAGGGGACCCTTGGACACTCTCCGTGAGGCAAAGGAGCCAGACAGCAAAGGTCACAGGCGGCATGGACGCGCGGTGTCTGGGCCACGCCAGGCCACAGTGCTGGGGGGTTTGCGGCGGCTCCCGTGGACAGTGGGGACGTCTGGGGGCCAGAAAGAGGCGGCGGGCACACGACGTGTGAACCACTAAACGTCAGCAGAACCTTTCGCTTTAACAAGAGCTAGTTTCACTCACGTGAATTTCACCTCAATAAGTTGTTATTATTTGAAAGGAAAAGTCTGGTTGGATATTTTTGAAAAATTCGGTAAAGCATTCTAAGAAAAAAGTGTTTTTTTTTTTGTGTGGTTCTAGAGAGAAGGGCACAGAGAGAGGAGGAGACCAAGAACTCCAAGCAGGCGCCACACTCAGCACGGAGCCCAACACAGGGCTCAATCCCGTGACCCTGGGATCCTGGCCTGAGCCGAAATCAAGAGTCGGACGCTCAACCGACCATTCTCAGACGGGTGAGGCCCCCAGGCCCCCACAGCTACGCCACCTAGAGAGGGGCGTGGAGAGTGGGCTGGGGGGATGCGGGAGCACGGGGATGGGCGGCAGGTCGGCCGGGACTCGGGCAGGGGACCCGCCACGCTGCCTGAGTGTCCCCGGGGAGGAGCCCAGGCGCTCAGGCATCTGGCTGGGCCTGGGAGCCCAGACGGGCAGGGCTGTCACGTGGAGAAGGGGCGCGGGGGCAGGGCTGTGACTCGGGACAGCAGAGGCCACGGGAGAGCTGCTCCCAGGGTGGACCACGCAGGCTGGGTCCCTGCCGCCGGCACCGCTCTTCCGGGGGGACACAGCCCCACACCCACTTGTGTGTCCAGGAAAGCTGGGCCTCCCTGGGGACAGCCTGGGGGCCCCCCTGGCCAAGTGTGCCAGCCACCAGGACCTCGCTGCCCTGCTGACCCTGAGGGGCTCCGACGGTGGCAGGTTCTAGAAAGAGGGTCTCCGCTGCGGTCCTCTGTGACTGAGAAACAGCTCAGAAGCATTTTGTGCGAACCCTGAGCAGAGACACCCTACCGGCCCTCCCCCCGTGGGCCTGCCTGGCAGGGGGCTCACAGTCCACGGAGTCCGGGCCCACGAGGCGTGGGCGCACAGGGAGGGGTGACCCGGCCTCGAAAAGGAGGGAGGCGGGCACGGTGACCGCTGCTTCAACACGATGGCCCTGCAGGGAGACGTGCCGGCCCCGGGGGGACAGGTGCTGAGGATTCTACATGTAGGAGGTCCTGAGAGGGATCAAGTTCACAGACACAGGGGACACGGCGGTGGCCCCACAGCTGGCAGGGACGACAGCGGCTAGTGTTTAACGGGCCAGAGGGTCAGTTTGGGAGGGTGAAAAGTTCTGGAGACGATGGTCGGGATGGGTGCACGACGTGAGTGTGCCTTGCTCCTGCGCGGTGCACCGGCACACGGTTAGGACGATAAATTTCACGTCAGCGCTTTTACCAAAAGTGAAACCATACGGGGAACTGGCTCTTGCACCCCCCGCCCCGCCCCCGCCGAGCTCTGACCACATGCACATCCCTGCTCTTCTAACTTCCTCCCAAGTCCCCCGGCCTCTCCTGGCCAGACCCCCCACCCCACACCCTTCCTGGCCACGGCTGAGCTCTGGCCCTTTAACAGGGGAAACTGTTTCTTACTCATCTGGTACCCGAGCGCCTGGACCCGGGAAACTAGGCTGGATGAGTGCGCCGGGGCCACCCTGAGCTTCTCACTCTTTCTGTCTCCGGGGCCAGCCCAAGGTCCCATGACAGCCGGGCGCTCGACAAACAAAGACCCAGGACTTGTGCTGCTGTGGGATCGGGAGGGAGAAGGGGAGACGCGGGCGATGACGGCAGCCCCCATCTGCGGACAGAGGTCCACAGGCCCTGGGGTTCGGCTCGCAGAAGGTCCCCGATCTGAATGGCCCCAGGACCGTGCATCTCAGGTCTTGGCCTCAGGGAGGACGACCTCTCTCACCACTTGAGCCTCAGGGGAGGACGGCACAGCAAGCGGGCAAAGCGACACGGTGCAGACATACGCACCACCATCCTGCCGTGGCCACCCGGCCTTGTCCATCTGCCAGAGCAACGAACGTACCAGCAAAAGGATGCAGCGAGCCAAGGAAAAGCAGAACCAAACTACCCCTCAGGCCCGTCGACTGGCACTGCTCTCAGGGCTTGAGCTGGGCCCCGGCCGCCCTGGCTCCCTGGCACCTGCCAGGGAGGATGCTCAGGGACGGTCGGGAGGATGCCCGGGGAGAAATGCCCACACTGCCCCGTCCCCAGCCCGAGACACCAGCACTGTCAACGTTGTCGGACAAGTCAGCACAGGACCTGAACGTCCACCCGGCTTTTCCGGGCGCTCTCCAACAGCGCGAGGGCCAGGGTTGGAGACAGAGAGCTGTGCTTACTCAGCCATTCCAAAAGCCCCGGCCCCAGCCCGCAGCCCCCTGCTCCCCATGACGGCACTGTCAGATCCGGGCTCCTCCCCGAGGGGCCCATGGCCTCGGGGTCTCCTGCCCTCCCCGGCACAGGCCCAGGCCTGCCCATCCCTCTTCCCGGTGCTTCCTCCAAGGCCCCCTGGGCCCTCTGCCCACCCCACCGGCAGGACACCCTGCCTGGACCTGCTTGGCCGGGCGAGCCCCAGGCGCAGAGAGGCCTGGGGAGGGAGCACAGCAGGTGACAGGTGGCACCTGCAGTGAGGGACTCCAGCATGCCCCTGGCAAGGCTCAAACCTTTGCACTTTCCTTTCCGCTCTGGGAAATGCTGAGCCCTGGGCCAGGCAGCCTGAGCGCGAGGAGCCCGGCAGCGCAGCCCGA
Organism: Suricata suricatta; assembly: GCF_006229205.1. Lineage (NCBI taxonomy): Eukaryota > Metazoa > Chordata > Mammalia > Carnivora > Herpestidae > Suricata > Suricata suricatta. Next base: position 2,022,956 of record NC_043710.1, read on the forward strand.
CATGCTCCCAGCACCACACGTCCATCGACAAGGCCAGCACCGCAAGGGGTGCTCCTCCCGCCCTCACGGCTCTTACACGCTGTCCAGATGCAGCACTCTCGAAGATTCCAGGGACGCAAGACAGGGACAGACCTCAAGTGAGACCCATCCAGTGCGAGGCACACCCCCCACGGGCACACAGGGGGTCTGGCAGCCCCCACCCCCGCTCCCCCGGCCAGCTGACTCAGCAGGGGCAGAAACGAGCCCCGAGGTGGCTGGCGCCCGGCCCGGCAGGTCCGGGGAGGCCCCGCCCCCACCCAGCTATCCTGCCCCTTGGGGACACGTGGGGTCTAGAGACGCCGTGGCCGTCACGACACGAGGGTGGCACTGCAGACGCGAGCCCGGGCCGGCGCCGACCGCCCACCCCCGAGCATGCGCAGAGCGGCCCCACCCAGGCCACGAGGGGCCTCACCATTCTGCTCCCGGGCGATCTTCCGCACACCTTCTCTGAACTCCGACAACACCTGCAGGTACGGCATGACCGTGGACTCGAGCTGCGGAAGAGACGGTTTCGCTCAGAGACCGGCTTGGCCCGTACTCGGGGACCGGGTCCGGCCTGCGCTGCAGAGGAGGACCGCCGTGCACGCGGCCAGCGGCTCCCCCCCACGACCCGGGACGTGCTCCCCCCCAGCGCTGGTCCGCGCCAGGCTCTAGGGGCCCCGTGCGGACGGCAGGAGCCAGCGACGGGCGTCCCCTCCAGCCTAGCCGGCCGCGCTGTTCAACGGCTCTCGGGGGCAGCTGTCCCAGGCCAGACCCGTGTTCACAGTGAAAAGGTTCACACTCTCGCACCCACGCCACGGCTAACTACCCGCAGTAACTCGGAGGCGGCCACGGGACACAAAACCTGCCAGGAAAGGGAAGCCAAAGACGGCAGCACCCAAGCCGGAGGAACGGTGATTTTACAAACATCCGGCGCCGTCTCCCGTCTTCCCGCCAGGCTTCCCAGCCAGACCGCCCTGCCTCCCAGTTAAGTCCCTCGGAGGCTCAGCAGCCGCAGCGATCATCGGTGGACGCGGCAGCCGGCTAGCGGACAGCCCCCGGCCTCTCGTGGCCATTCTTGCCCCCGGGCTGGGGCGCTGCCTTCCTGCAGTGGGGACCCCGCTCCAGGGGGCTTAAGTCTTCATCTCCACCACAGCCAGGGCAGCCTCAGCCAGCAGGCCGGGGGGTCTGCCCGGAGGAGGCAGGCTCCAGCGGTCTTTCCTGCTCCCACAACTCCCATTTGGAGCAGGTGCGTAGCCTTCAGATGGTGACATGCAGGCCCCACCCTGCAGCCTGGAGGCTCACCCGGCCCGGTCCCTGGAGCTGCGTATCCCAATGCACTGCCCTCAGAGGACCCACTGAGGTCACTGGGAGTCACCCACACAATGACCACATTTAAAAGTACTTTTACGGGGTGCCCAGGGGGCTTAGTCAGTTAAGCACCTGACTTCGGCTCAGGTCACGATCTCACAGCTTGTGGGTTCGAGCCCTGCATCAGGTTCTGTGCTGACGGCTCAGAGCCTGGAGCTGCTTTGGATTTGGTGTCCCCCGCCCCCGCCCCTCCCTCGCTCACGGTCTCTCTTAAATACAAACATTAAAAACTTTAAAAGCAAAAATGAAAATACTTTTAATTTCAAAAGCGGATAGTCTCAAGTGTAGAAAGTGCTTTTTTTTCTTTTTCTGGGAAACTAACAACCTGGCACCACTGACACAAGAGACCCAGCCACCCCTGCTGAACTTTCTCCCCGTCAGACCCCGCGGTTCAGTGTGGGACCTGACCCACACAAGCAAGGATGTGAGCACCTGAGAGCCCGTGCCATGTGGCCACGGCACATTCGGAGACTGTCCCGTCTAGCGTGCTCTCCCAGGAGGAGCTCACACAGACAGCACGGCAGTGCAGGGTCCCTGACGCATGGCCGGGAGCCGGGCCCTGGCTGCCCCTGCACATGTGTGGCAGTAGCTGACTGTTCAACTCTCCAGCCGTGACCTGGGGCTCAATCTGGAAGGTGGGACCTGATGTGGGTCCCAAGTGTCCACAGGGTCGACCGAGGAGGGAACAGGGAGGGGACAGGGCAAGTGTGGAAGGCAGGGCAGTGCTCCTCTGGGCGGACACACCTCCAGGGGGTGGGGCCCCCGAGGGAGGGGCTTCCCTGTGCCAGGTGCACCTACTCACATTCAGGCTGTTGCCAGGTCCTCTGACGGGGAACCCCAGGGTGCTTTCCTCTTCTATGGCCCCAAAGATCTAGGCAGACAGACAGACAGACGTGCAGGAGTGTGTGTAGAGCTCCTGAGAGGCGGCCGGCGGCGATCGGGCCCAGGAAACATGCTGCTGCCGACGGGCAGGGGTAGGCCCGAGGGTGCCTCCCCCGCCCTCTGCAGTCTGCTCTCAGTGAGGCCACTGGGCAAGAGAGGGCCCAAGGAGCAGGCCTGGGGGGCTCAGTCAGCTGAGCATCCGGCCTCGGCTCAGGGCCGGGTTCACGAGTTCGGGCCCCGCGCCGGGCTCTGTGCTGACAGCTCGGAGCCTGGAGCTGCTTCGGATTCTGGGTCTCCCCCTCGCTGTGTCCCTCCCTGCTCACACTCTGTCTCTCAAAGATAAATAAAACATGATAAACAATTAAAAACAAAGGGAACCAGAAGGGCGAGGAGGCCGACCCCAGAACGGGCCAGCACGGGGGACAGCTGCACGCACGTGCTTTCGACGGCGCGGGCGCCACGGGAGCGGAGGGCGACCGGGTCTCTGCCCGCCCGCCACGCGTGACTGCGCCCCGCCCCCCTGCGCACAGCGCAGCAGCACGCGGCCCCGCCACAGGGAGCCGCTTACCTTGAGCATGCGGGTGAGGTACAGAGCGACGCCTTCGAGCAGCGCGCGGCTGGGCCTCCTCCGCGCCGCCTTCCGGGCCGCCATGTAGAGGTTGCACTGGCCAACCAGAGCCCTCATCTCCTCCAGGGCGGCGCGCGTGTCCACGTTGTCACAGAGCGCCTCGTGAACCGCCGCCTTCCTCTCCTGAAAGCTGAGCAGGAGGACAGCGCGGGGGCGTCACGGGCGACACACTGCCAAGGACCCCACGCCCCGGGCACGGCTCTGCACAAACCGGAGCGACGGCGCCGCAGGCTCCCCTCCCTCCGGGACGCTCCCAGGTGTCCCCACGGGAACGTGTCCCCCCACGGGAACGTGTCCCCCCACAGGAATGTGCCCCCCCCACGGGAACATGCCCCCACGGGAACGTGTCCCCCCCAGGGAACGTGCCCCCACGGGAACGTGTCCCCCCCAGGGAACGTGCCCCCACGGGAACATGCCCCCACACTGGGAACGTGTCCCCCCAACCAGGAACGTGTCTCCACAGGAAAGTGTCCCCATGGGAACGTGTCCCCACACCGGGAAAGTGTCCCCATGGGAAAGTGTCCCCCCGACCGGGGAAGTGTCCCCACGGGAACGTGTCTCCACGGGAACGTGTCCCCCCACTGGGAACGTGTCCCCATGGGAACATGTCCCCCCACCAGGAACGTGTCCCCACACCGGGAACGTGTCCCCACGGGAACGTGTCCCCACACCGGGAACGTGTCCCCACCTCTCACTCAGCTGTAATTCTTCTTCTTCCCACTTTTCAAATCGCCCGGCTATATCCACAGGAGCTCGAAGGACGTCTTTCACGTTCAAGAAAAACTCCTAAAGTCAGAAAACTCAGTTAACAGCATTTGGAAAACTTTTCCAGCCAGGGAAGAGCCGAGGGGGGGCTGTTCGAGGGGAGCACGCCTCCTCCAGGAGGGATCTGGAAAGCCGCCCGCTGATGCCCCCGGGGGCGGTGCAGACCGGGGAGGGCTTTCCTCCGAGACGGAACTGCGCCCACGTGCCCGGTCTTAGCCTGACACGGGCTCGGCCCACGGGACCGGTGTGAGTGGAACGTGCCCCGCGGGGCAGGACGTGCGTGGGCTCCCTCCTTGCGGGGAGGGGCACGGGGCTGGGCTGCCCGGGTGAGGCTGCTCTCGTGTCTCCCGGCCTCCATCGGGAGCGGGGTGGGGGTAAGGGTCCCGCCGCGGCTGGGCCGGGCCAGGGGGGGCGCGGGGGGGGGGGGACCCTTACGTTCATGAACTTCTCGTACTGCAGCGCGGACTCCATGGTGTTGCTCGAGTAGTCCAGCGTGTCCCTCCAGGAGTGCATGAGGAAGGCCAGCCGCAGCTGCCGCGCTGGGGAGGACACAGCACCGCCGTCCCTCACGCTCCCAGGCTGCCACCGCGCGTCCGCGACCAGGGCCGCTCGGGGCTTTGGGAGAGGCCGAGCTTACCTGAGTGCCTCTTCAGGGCGTCTTTGATGGTGATGAAGTTCTTGAGTGACTTGGACATCTTGCAGCCCGCGATGGTCAGGTGGCCCGTGTGCAGGAAGTAGCGTACCCAGCAGTCATTGTCGAAGTAGGCCTGCCCCGGGGTGGGGCGGGGGCAAGGTCAGGGGCAGGCCGCGCCCTGCCAGCACTCTGCGCCCCGGGAGGTAGAATAGGGGGCTGCCTTTCCCAGGTGGGAAACTGGGGCTCCTGAGCTGGGGACGGCCCTGGATCAACGGCCCAAGAGGGCGCCAGCACGTCCACCACGCGCACCCAGGCCTGTCTGATGCCAGAGGTCTGGCTGTTCATGCGGAAAATCAGACCGAACCGCCAGGGATCAAATCTACCCACAGGAGCCAGATGTGGGCATCAGGATCCACTCAGCACCCCGCGGGTAGCGCCACTGGCTTCTTCCGCCACCGCGGGGAGAACTCAAGCCCCGCCACCCCCCTCACCCCTGCCGGAACACGGACCCAGCCCCTGCCTACCTCTGACTGGGCCAGCTCGTTGTCATGGTGGGGGAACCGGAGGTCGAAGCCCCCTCCGTGAATGTCCATCGAGGCTCCCAGGAGCGTGCCCGCCATGGCGGAGCACTCGATGTGCCACCCCGGGCGCCCCTGGAGACCCCAATGACCCGGTGACCGACGGCCACCTGGGCGCCCCTGGAGATCCCAGTGACCCAGTGACCGACACCTGACCCTCTGTGCCCCTAGAGATCCCAATGACCCGGTGACGGACACCCGACCCTCGGCGCCTGGGCCCTCAATTGTGCCCGTGCCTGTGTTCGTGAGCCCCCAAACCTCTGAGCCTTATTGGAGCAGGTGTTCTGTTCCAAGCTCAGGGGCGCCCGTGCCATCAAGTTCACAGCAGGCTCTGGAGGCCGAGGCGGGGCTGAGGCTCACGTACCCCCCATATCACCCAGCACTCAACCAGGGGCAGACACCAACACCCCCGTCCCACGGCCTTGGGCCACGGAGACTGTTGTCACAGGGGACGTCAGACAGTGGACTCATCTCTGGGAGCAGGTGACACAGTCAAAAGCCCCAAGACAGAGGGGCCACGGAGGTCACCCAATCTTCCGGAAGAGAGTCCCAAAAGGGACGTCCCATGCCCCAAGGCCCACGAGGCTCCGTGGCATTTGGGCCCCCGGGAAGGGTGGGCGCCACCCCAACCAGGGGCCCGCCAGCAACCATCCCCCCCCACCCCCCGCCGCAGCCCCGCCCCTTCTCGGGGACCCACTTTTCCCCACGGGCACGGCCAGGACGGCTCGCCGGGCTTGGAGGCTTTCCACAGGGCGAAGTCATTGGGGGACCGCTTCTCGCTCAGCCGGTCTGCCGAGACGCTCAGGTCACCTGCGGACACGAGGGAAGCAGGTCACCAGGGCCGCCCGCAGCCGCCGGCCGATGCTTCTCATTTCCACTGACGTCCTCGGCCAGCGCTGCGGCCTCCCGACAGCCCGGGGCCCGGACCACACCTGCTGCTCCTCGGAGCCTCCTCACCACCACCCTTCATGGCCTTGGCCTGGGTCCCGGGAGAGCCGCAGCACTCCGGCCTGAGGCCATGGTGTGGGGGCGGCCCTCGATGGGGCGCTCCCACACGGTTCCCCGCTGCGTTTCTAGAAGGTCTGAGAACCGGCAAACCTGCTCTGTGCGGCTCCTCGGCCCCGCAGGCGGCAGAGCAGGATGTGACCGCTCCTCTGGGCTAGGCTGGGCTCCCAGACACGGCCCCCCAGGAGGAAGACACAGCCGGTCACAGCCAGGCCCCCGGGGGTGGGCCAGACTACGTGCGGCAGAAGCAACAGGGAAGGGCACACCATCACCGAGGGACACCTCCCTGGGCCACATGCGGGGCCATGGAGCCCAGTGAGCCCACTGGCAGCCGAGAGAACAAATGCCTGTGGCCGGTCCCCTCATGCAGGGGCGCGGGGCACAGGGGCAGCGCAGGGCAGGGGCCCAGGGAGTGGGGCAGGGTAACCAGGTGCGGGGGCGGTGCGGGGCAGGGGCCCGGGGCTCACACGTGGTCTCAATGCTGCCCAGTCCCAGGTGCTGTCACCCCCCGAGGGACAACACCGAACAGCCCGACAGGCCCAGCCCGGCGTCCGCGATGGCGGACACAGCCAACCTCAAGGGCCACCACCTTTCAAGCAACAGGGAGGGCAAGTGCGAGGCCGCCGGGAACAGCCAGCGGAGAGCGTGCGAGGGGTACTCTAGAACAGGCCTGACGCCCAGCACGGCGCTCAAAGTAAAATGCTCGGAAACCACAGAAACCCGGGAGGACCACGCGCCGGCACGAAGGCAGGCACGTTCACGGTCGCTGGCCGGGCGTCCCGGCTGCAGGTTCTGGCTTATTTAATCTGCAGACGAAACGCACACCCACACGCGGCAGGACAGACTCGCCGGCCTCCTGTCTCCTCCTCACCAAGCCGGCGACCATGTCAGACCGACCGCTCGGACGCCGTGACCCTCCTCTAGCCACAGCCTCCGTCTGTGCACCTGGGCGTCTAATTTTCACTACTGTGAACACAGCTGCTATGAATGTATCGGGCTTCTCACGTTTTTGGGCAGTTCCGTGACAGAGCCAAGAGGACCGGCCCCCGCCCCCCTCCTCCCCCGAGTGCCACGTGGGCCACACCTGCTCTCGCTCCAGATCCTGCGAGAGGGAGGAGTCACACCCCCGCCGCTCCCCCGGTGTCCCTTCTCGTCGCCCTCCCGGGGCGCCCAAGGTGACCCCAGCACACTCCGGTTCGTGCTTCTGCCCCCCCCCGACGGGCTGCGCCCCGAGACGGCCCCGGGCCCCTCCTCTCCAGGAGCCCCGCGTCGTGCTGCCAGCACGCTGTCCCTGAAGGAGGGGCTGGCCCTCTTCGTCCCTTTGCTCTCGCTGCCGCATCGACTACTCTGGCCCCCGGAAGGCAGACTCTAACGTCAGCCTAGAAGATAAAGGTCCGAGGACAAGTGCTATTTACGAAGAACCCCGGGGGTCTGGCCCGGTTGGAAGAGCAGGACTCTTGATCTTCAGGTTGTGAGTTCGAGCCTCATGTCGGGTGTAGAGATTATTGGAAAAGAAAAAAGAGAAAAGGAAAAAGAGAAGAAAAAGGGAAAAAAGGAAACAACTTTTAAAAAAAAAACAGAAAGAACGCAGCCGGGGAAATGGCGAGGCCTCCCGAGGGCGGCGGGCCCTCCCGTCTCTGGGGCTTCCGTCCTCCGATCGCGGAGGCTGCTGACATCCTGCCGCGCAGCCCCGTCCTCCGGCTTTCACAGATGCCACCGGCTCTCGTCCTGTGCAGTCCCCCGCAGACCCGCCTGGACGTAGTTTTGCGTTTTCGGTGTGTATGCATGGGTCTCACAGGCAGGTTTTCTGCATCAGCAACCTTCGCGAAGAACCGGTGGTTGACTTTAAATTACTGTCTCTTTCACCTCTTCTCTGATGCTCTTCGCTGCTCTTCCTCGGACCGACAGCCGCCCCCTCGTCTTCGGCCTGTGCTTCTTCCGAACCACACTGAGCAGCCCAGGCCGCCGCGACCTGGTGCATGAGCCGCACCGGCCAGGGAGGAGCCCACAGCCTCCTGCGGCTGCTCGGATTCAAACCCTGAGTGGCCTCCTCCGTGGCTTTCTCTTCCTGCAGGGCGTCCGGGAGACTGACTTGAGGCAGGTCTGGACACCGCCGACGGCCCCTTGGTGGTGTCCAGCTCAGTGCGCCACGGGCAGAAGACGCGGACCCCGTGAGGGGCGACCCCTCGTGCAGCCCCGGGTCCTACGGGCTTGCAGGAGGCTCTGACCCAATGCGTGCGTGTAGAGCCCCATCCGCTACACGGGACTCCACTCCCGGCGCAGCTCGGTCCCGCTGCGGCCCGGGGCCGCGGCCCGTCTGCGCTGCCGCTCTGTGGGGCGTGCGCGGGCTCCCCTGC